>NC_143141.1:76198588-76507050 GCF_059928025.1 Delphinapterus leucas | reverse complement strand
ATAATTATCTTTGTGACGATGCTGTTCAAGATAATCGGAACTTGCATTGCTAAGGTAGACATGCAGAAGTGAATCGAGTGTTTAATGGCCTTTTAGAAAATGCATTTTCACTTTAACAAAGGGTTGATGTTTGAAATTTTTTTTAAAATCTTTAATGAAGGAGTTCTCTTCAATAACCACATTTTCAGAAATCTTTGACACTATCGAGGAGGTCCACTGTCACGCCCACAAGAGGGCATTTTCTCATCAACTACTGTAAAAACCGATTTGTTTTTAAAGAGAAGCTAGCTGAGAGGCCCTGGGGAAGGAGAGTGTTAATCAGCAACTGGAGATGGAGAGCTGCTTGCAATTGAGTTGTATGTATGTTCCCACTGAATACGTCCTGCCAGTGCATGAGCCAGTGCTACTGGCCAGGAATTCTGCTCAGTGTGTTTACTCTGTTTCTAATGTCTTATTCCCAGAATGACTGGGCACTAAAGGAAACCTTTACAAGAGTTTTCTCCAGATACAAGATACCACATGCTAGTATAGCTAGTACCCAGCTAGAATTAGGTCCCGAACAGGTATGTTACCCATCAATGACTTTAATGCTAAATTTGATATTCTAGTATTTTAAGACTCCAACCAAAGGCTTCCACCCTTTCCCGCTCCAAGGTCCTTCCTTTATTTATTTAACAAATACTAATTGAGCACCTACTGTGTGTGTCAACAATGAGCCAAGCTAAGACCTTGTCTTCATGGAACATATATTCTCCATAGGGAGACTTAGCATTAAAAAAGAAAACAAATACTGGAATATAATGTAGATAATTGTAAATGCTATGAGGGACAATAATTGGGAAAAGGAAAGGGGTAGCTATATGGGACTGGATAGTTAAGAATACTTCTCTGAATGGTAACAAATAATATTCTACTTTTGTTCAGTGGGCACCAGTACTATTTAGATTACAAATGTAATAAATTCTTTAAACTCCCTTCTTCAGAAAAGTTAGTTGCAATGTTTAGTATTTTATGGACCATGAAACATGATGAAAATGGGGGAAGCAACATGAAGTTGCCAGTTACTAGTTTGTTAAATAACATTTTAAAATTACCATCTACTCCACCCCATCATTTCAAAGAACACTGAATGTTTTAACACCAAAGCGTAGGAAGGATATAATCCTAGAATATGGAAGAGTTGAATGAACTTAGTGTTTTAGAAAATTCACTACATACTCTTGAGTTTTCTCATTTTCCATGGACTAGTCTGGCTCATGGTAATCATCTACCCTGTCCCCAGACAGGCCCAAGCTACAGAAGGTACAGTAATGGCAGCTCTGTTGACATCAGTTCCACAAGCCTGCCCCACTCACAGCCACGCCTAAGACACAAAAGCAGAAGGTGGTGGTGTGCTTCCTACCCCAGAGATTCTAGGATACTTGGTAGAGAATTCAGCACAAGAGCTATGATGCCCTTAGAGACCCATGTGACAGTTCCTGAAGCCAGGAGTCAAAACTCAACTTTAAAGACATGTTTTGAAAGGTCAGAGCAGAATGGGCTGGGCAAATCAAGGAGGGCTTCCTGGGGGAGGTGAGCCTTCAACTTGGTCTTAAAGTACAGATAGGTATGAGGAAGAGGATCATAATGGGTGGCATGTTCATTTTTTTTCAGTTAATGTGGAACATTTTTGGTAATAAAAGTAACACCCATTGTGTAGTATTTTCGGGCAAAATGAAGTAGGTATTAACCTCTAAAACCCTATTGTCTACAGATGGCTTTTCTTACTATTTTATCATATTTTCTTCTAGTCTTCCTTTTGTTTTGCATTTTTACAATAGATGGGGCCATGTTGCAAATGAAATTTTGCATCTTGCTTTTTTAAACTTTAGAACAGTTTCCCGCGTCATTAAAAGTGATTCCTAAACATCAATTCTTAACGCCTACATGGTATTTCGTCATGCCTGCAAACGGGTTTACTCAGCCATTCCACCCAGCAGGTATACATTTTTTCTCCTATTATAACCCTCTTGTGGATCATTTTGGTTCATAATTTTGGTGTCAGACAGATCTGACAAGGCCCAGGCTAACATCAGGCTCATCACGTTATTCACCCAGGCCTCTGTCTCTCACATGTCACGTGGAAATACTAGTACCAGCATTATGGGGCGGTTGTGAGAGTTACATGAGAGAATGTTTTGGATAGAGTTCTAGAAATAGAATTACCAAGGTTTGATCTTTTAAAATTATATAACTTTCTAATTATAAGAATAATGTTCTTTATGGAAAATTTTAGCAGAAAGAAAAACCATGCCTAATCTCATCACTAAGAGATAAAAACAGTTAACATTTCAGAATCCATTTTTTGTCACTTTGAGTAGAATTGGGACTGTACTATAATATTTATCATTTTATCTCCTGCTTTTTCCGTCTTAACCTTGTATTGATTTTCCATTGGCATTATACATTCAAAAACATCTTAAAAGGCTGCATTTCATTATATTCCATTATATTAATGTGCCATATTTTATTTAACTTCTAATTGTTGGATATTTAGATAATGATTTGCTATTATTAATAACATTGAAATCAGGTGTTGTTGAAAATAAATATTGGCAGACATTTTGGATTATTTCCTTAAAATTAATTCCTAGAAGAGGTGTTACCAGATCAGAGGTAGGAACATACAGAAGACATTGATCTGTACCTCCACGTCGCCTATTTACTCTTCCATAAATAGCACGTGAACACCTATTTTACCCAATGCTTACCTATTACAATTTTTAAAACTATCTCAATCTCTTCGTGGTCTCAGTTTGCACACCCTTGATTACCTGTGGGCTAGAGCATTTGTTTCTGTGTTTATTGACATTCCTGTCCTTTGCCTATTCTTCTATTTACATTCATCTTTTCTTATTGATTTGTAAGAGCTCTTTATGCATAAGAGAACATTAACCTTTTGGTGTCATGTTAGAAATATTTTTCCCAGTTTGTCATTTGTCTTTTAAATCCATTTATGGTTTCTTGATTGTATAGAACCCTTCAGTTTGTTTGTTGTCCTATTTGTCAGCCTTTTTCACTTTGATGTTTCCTCTCGGTTTTTTATGCTTGGAAAGTCCTTTCCCATCCTGGCTTCAGATATCTGTTCATTTACATTTTCTTCTACCTGTGTCATGATTTCACTTTATAGATTCAGATTTTTATCCTGTTCTAAGTTATCTCATTTTGTTGTAAGATGTAAGGTAGGAATTTAACTTTTTTCTTAATGGTTATGTAATCCTTCCAGTTCTGTTTATTGAATGATCTTTCTTTTCTCCCAGTTTGAAATGCTACTTCTCTTAAACACTCAATCCTTATTTTAGCTAGGGCATGTTTCCAGCTTCTTTATTCTGTTCCATTCTCTCTCTGACCTAGTGCTATACCACACTATTATAATTACAGATGCTTTTATATTGTGTTTTAAAATCTGGTATACAAATCAACTACATTATTATTATTTTCCAAAATATTTTTAGCTACTATCTCCAACACATCTAATAGCCCAGGTGAACTTTAGAATCATTTTTAACATGCTAAAAAATCTCTTGTTGATTTTTTTTACATGATATCATATGAATTAGATGATGTCTATAAATTGATTTATAAAGAATTGACATCCTGACTACAATATTGAGTCTGCTCATTCAAAAACATGCTATTCCATTTACTCTCTCGTATTCTGTTTATTTAAGTTTACTTTCATATCTCTCTGTAAATATTTGTGGTGTTTTTCATATGAGCTCTGCACTGTTCTTAGAAATTTCATTCTTAGATGCTACATACAGATTGAGATCTTTCTGTATTTTTCTGAGTTATTTATTACTGAGAAAGCCGTTAATTTTTATGTATTTATTTTGTATCTTGCCAGGTTATTGAGCTTTTTAATGGACTTTTGTGAGGCTTTCCAAACATGCTGATCATTTTACCAAAAGATTGTATCTACAACCAGTAGTATCTGGAAGAGCTTATATTATCATATTTAAGAATCTGTATTAATTTGGAGTAAAAAGGCATCTCGTTGTGTCCTATCTACCATTTCTATGAAATTTCTTTCTGACATTTAAGCCTGAGTCCATAATAGAATTTATTTGGTGCGTACCATCTCAGCATGCAGTGCTTGTGGGCCTCTCCTGAAGGATGGGCAGCTATAGTGACTCTGATGTGCTGAAGGGCTCAATGTTCAGCTAGGAGTCTGGGGTTCACAGCCCTGCCTTGTGGAGGGGGTGGGAGGGACCTGTCATAAAGAACATCGCAGGAGTTAGCCTTGGGCCTATGTCTCAGAACAATTGGGTAGAGTCTGCTGTTACTGATGTTAGGTTTAATTTCACCCAGATGTACACTCACAGCCAGACAAACTGGAGTGTAAAGAAACAGTCAGACACTACTTGTCCCATTGTTGAGCCCTGAAGGACACTCAAGATCTCCATTCACAGCACACAGACAACCCCTCCAAGTGAGCAAAAAGAAGTCTGGCCAGAGATGTAACTGTAGTGTCTAGGCACTTGATTCTCGGCAGGTCTGCAGAACTCTCATTACATTGTTGTCTTCTCCAAATTAAGGCTTTCTATCGGTTGTGGGGAAGGAAAAGGTTTCTCCTCCCCGGCTTCTCCCTAGCATATGGCTGGGGGTGTGGGCGGAATCTCCCCACATCCCCGCACAGACGGCTTGTGAATGTACCGATGGTGTGCGTTTCCTCCATTGGACAACTCTTCTTTTACTCTTTGATTTTTATGCCAGTTCGAGAAGGTTGTTTTTCTCCCACTTGAAAATCTCCCTCTGAAGGAATATGTTGCCATCCCCAAGCCCCCTATGTTGTAACTGTCTCCTATGAAGCCAGACTGTAAGGCAATGCATCTTCCCTCAGTAAAATCCAAACCCATTATTCGTGCTTCAGCAAATATCTGTGTACCTTCTGTGCGCCAGCCTTTGTGCTTGGCGTTGGAACTCAACAGTGAGCAGAAACATGCCTGAGTCTTTCCCCCCAAGAGCTTCTAGTCTAGTGGGGGAGACAGACATTTACCAGGGAGTTCAGACAGAAGGCACACTGGGCTGTTACCGGGAGCCTCACTGCATGTTGGGTTCAGGGAGCTGGTGATGACTGAGCTGAGATTTAAAGGAATGGTCGACCTCAGGATTTAAAGGGTGGTCAAGCTGGGGAGGGGATGATGCATTGCAGGCAGAGGAGACAGAGGGACTGCAACCAATAGAGGAGAGAGTATGACACTTTTCAGGAAGAGGGGAAAGCCAGAGAGCCTGGAGCTGAGAAAGCAAGAGCAAGTATGGTCCAGGAAGAACCCAGAGAATTAGGTAGGGAGAGAGCAGGCTGGATCTTGTTGGCCGTATATGGGATCTTTGTCTTTATTGCAAGAATACTGCCTGACTTCGATGGTTCTTAAGCAAAGGAATAGCATTTTGTTAATAAATATTTGTCTATTTTTATTTATTTATTTATTTGTTTGTTTGTTTATTTATATCTCTGCATTTATTGGGTGTTTCCTTATGCCAGGCACTGTGGTAAACACTTTACAGCCTACAGCACTTGACATATCTATGTCTTTAAGAGGTGGGAACTATTATTTGTTTGTTTGTTTGTTTGTTTTTGGCTGCGCCATGTAGCATGTGGGATCTTAGTTCCCCAACCAGGGATCAAACACACACCCCCTGGGGCTTCCCTGGTGGCGCAGTGGTTGAGAGTCTGCCTGCCGATGCAGGGGACACGGGTTCGTGCCCTGGTCCGGGAGGATCCCACGTGCCGCGGAGCGGCTGGGCCCGTGAGCCATGGCCGCTGAGCCTGCGCGCCCGGAGCCTGTGCTCCGCAACGGGAGAGGCCACAACAGTGAGAGGCCCGCGTACCTCAAAAAAAAAAAAACACACACACACACACACACACACACACACACACACCCTTCATTGGAAGCACGGAGTCTTAACCACTGGACCACCAGGGAAGTCCCGGGAACGGCATTTTTTAAACGATGGCCCTGGCTGCCATGCGGGAACCTGCTGAAGAGTGCTGAGGAAGAATATGGGGTTCGGTTAGGGGATGGTTGCCAGAGTCCAGGTGAGAATTGATGACAGCAGCTGGGGCTTAGGTGATGGTGCAGGTGGGCAGAGGTAAATGAGTCTGAGACACTTAAAAGGTGGAGGTGGGAGGCGTCGGTGGTGGGTGGGATGTGGGGAAATAAAGGAGAGGGTTGTCTCAAGGATGACACCAAAATTTCTGGTCTGAGGAACAGATGGGTGGTGGTCGTATTGATGGTATTGGGAACACTGGGAGGGGGTCAGGTGTGTTGGAGAAGATTGAGGTTTTTTTAGGGCCAGGTGTGAGACCTCGTGAGACATGGCAGTGGTACCAGTTAAACATGTGGGTCTGGCTCTTGGTCAGAGGACAGATCGGGGCCAGAGACATACATTTGGAGGCACCATCCGAATTAGATTCAGGAAGAAAAAACTTAGACTTAAGGGACAAGCCAGCCAGCCAGACCTAGTCCACTTGGGCCCCCCTGCTACTACCATGTGCTGGCATCCAGAGACGGTGCTTTCCCAGTTATGGAGGGGATTTCCTGTGTATCCTCCACCATGTGCCTGAGTCAACACTGGATTTAATAAAAAGGGCATAAACACAGAGAAACCACACATCTCGGCAATCTGTGAACTTGCTTGCCTTCCAGGCTCATAGGTCCCGCCCTTCAGGGTGAGTCTCTGAGTAACAAGATAGAACCAGGGTCTCTCCTGCCCCCTCCCTTTTTTATCCTGAGCCTTCCTTTCCTCCCCGAAGTCCCTTGTTTCTGAATGATGAGCCTTAAAATACCTTGCCCGATCATTTTGTTACATGAGCCAACAAGAACATTGTTTGTTTCAATTTAAGATACTTATGCAATCGTACGTTCAATAAATATTTATGAAACACCTACTCCAGGCATCATCAGAGACACTGTGGGTTCAATTCAGACCATCGCAATAAAGAGAAACAGCAATAAAGCGAATCAACACGAATTCTTTGGTTTTCCAGTGCGTGTAAGAGCTATGTCACACTATACTGTAGTCTATGACGTGTGCAATAGCATTATGTCTAAAAAAAAATGTACATACCTTCATTACAAAATACTTGATTGTTAAAAAATGCCAAAACAATTATAATAGCAACATCAAAGATCACTGATCACAGATCACCGTAACAAATATAATAAGGAAAAACTTTGAAATATTGCAAGAATTACCAAAATGTGACAGAGAGACTAGAAGTAAGCAAACAATGTTGGGAAAATGATGCTGATAGACTTGCTGGACTCAGGGTTGCCACACCTTCAATTTGTTAAAAACAAAAAAAACGCATGATCTGTGAAGCGCGGTAAAGCAAAACACAGTAAAATGGGGTATGCCTGTGTGTGCCAGACACTGTAGCATGAATAAAAATGGTGACGAGGGCATCCCTGGTGGCGCAGTGGTTGAGAGTCCACCTGCCGATGCAGGGGACACGGGTTCGTGCCCCGGTCCGGGAAGATCCCACATGCCGCGGAGCGGCTGGGCCCGTGAGCCATGGCCGCTGAGCCTGCGCGTCCGGAGCCTGTGCTCCGCAACGGGAGAGGCCACAGCAGTGGGAGGCCCGCGTACCGCAAAAAAAAAAAAAAAAAAAAATGGTGACGAGACATAGTCATACCCCTCCCAGGGAACTTTTAGTCTAGGGGAGGAGACAAAAGACAGAAGAGATGGGTTATCATGTTGATGTGGCAAATGCTAAAATAGAAGGATGTCCCAAATCTCATATGAGGCCAAGAGAGGAACGAGCCTATTCCCTGGAGTCAGGAAAGGGCTGGGGTGAGTGTGACATGTAGCCAAGGGCAGGGGTGGGGCAGTGAGGGCATTTAGGGTCAGAGGAGGTATCTGGGATATGTGAAATGGTTTCCATGACTGGAATATACCATATGTGTGTTGGAAAGGTGTGCATGTGATTGGGGTGGACGGGCCCAGGGAATGGGGGTAGATCCAGGGAAATGGGGGTGTGTGATGACTAAGCTGCCCAGGTGAGCGGCATCCAGCTAATGCAGGCCCTGGGGAAGAGAGTGGCAGGTCGGCCGGATTTCCTTTCGTTGTGTGCGCCAGAAGAGTTTTCTCAGCCTTCTCCGTTCCTGCTGTCAGGAGATGAGACAAAAATATCCTTCTTCTCGCGCTGGGAAATGAAAGGCTGCACTGGAGTCTTAACAGGTACTGCCGGTGCTGCCTCCTCTACTTCCCAGATGAAAATGGCAGCTCCCAAGATCCCCACCATTGAGTGGTTTGTTCTGAGGCTCTTCTTGGGCTTTGTTTGGCAGAATTGAGACCGGTAAGTTCCTATCTGAGTCACTTAGGCCCTGTGCTTGGGCCCAATCTAATAACGAATAACCTTCCAGAGGCACCAAAATGTAAGTCAGGCATGTTTTCTGACTCATGGTCTCCCTGGAATGCCCTTTAGTTCCCTTTAGGCGTGTCTTACTTCCAGGCTCCTTAGGAAATGTCAGAGGGCTCTGACCTAAGGCAGCTCGGGCTGGGCTTCCTCCAGCACCTCTAAAAAGACCCAGGGATCGGGGTGCAGTGGGGTCACGGAGGAGCCAACTCATACATGGATCTGCTCAGAGCTGGTCAGCAGTCGAGGAATTTCACAGAAGAGATAGAAACGAATCCCTGCCATTGCTCTGACTGAGGTCCCAGGCAGTGTTTATGATTCCTGGGCCAGGCTCTCATCTGCCCTTTATTAAACACCCAGCCCAGTTGGTTGTGAGCACCAGGGGGGAAGAGGAAGGTGAGGAGTCAAGAAGCTTTTTGGAGATAAGGCAGATGGGGTCAGCATCACAGGCCGTGGACTGCAGACTCAAAGTTTGACAGGCATATAGAAATGCAGCTGCACGCACTGAATCCGAATTGCCCTCCGAGACTGTAGGACCTGAAGACCGTCGTCTTGAGGGAGAGAGGGCCTGCAACCCCTAGAGCTGGGGACAACACTGTGAGAATGAGAGGAAGTGGAGATTATTGTGGACTAGAAGTATTTCTGAAGCTCTTTTGAGCAGCTGGGACTGAATGAAAGGATTTCACAGCTTCTTTCAGAAGATTATCATCCTGCACTTGGTAGAGGGAGGAGGTGGTGCGTACCAGTCTTGGGCCACTGCATGAGCATGCCCAGGTCTCTTCTGCTCAGGAGTCAAAAGCAATGCTGCAGACCTCTTCTACCAGGTCTTTGAGGCTGTCTGGGGTCCACATGATGCTCCAAGGATGACTTGTCTCCTCCTCAAGAAACTCAGAGCTCGAGTGCCCTTTCACAAATGGGAAAATGGGCAGGTATTGGGCCTGTTGGGGGAGATGGCTGGTTCGGGCTGGCCCAGACATCCTTCTCCCTCTGCCTCTGACTGTTTGTTTCCAAGTCACCTTTAATGCTGTAAACCACTGCTTGTCACTTTGCCAAATTACTTTGCTCTTACTTAAGCGTGATTCATGCACTGGATGTTTTTGACATTTGAAGATTACTTGGTTCTTTGGGCAATTTTCTTGTTTGCCTTCAAGAAAATGCCTGCAGTTCTCTATTTCATTTGGGGAAAGGTGAGGCCCAGGATGCAGGTAATGAAGTGGCTGAACTGCCAGGTGTTGGGTCTGATGAACTTGGAGGGTGTGGCTGAGTTATAAGGCTTTTGCTCCTAAACAGATCGAGGCAGCTCCCCAACCCTGTGTGAGGGATCATTTGTGAGTAAAAGTTTTTCGTCTGCAGAATCACATTCCCCCTGAGTCGGCCATAGAGGTCATCCCTGTGCAGAAGCCAACCATGGGACCAGCCCGTGGCCAGGGAAGGCACTTGGGTGGCACCTAGCCTACTGCTTCTGTCCTAGCAATGCCCACACGCTGTGTGATCTTTTCCTCTGTGGCCAAGGGCCAATCACTCCAGACCCATGGACATGGTTGTTGCAGTATTGTCTTTCCACTCCACTGAGCCAGAACGGCCATTACTAGGGAGAGGTTGCTAACTGGATTTCATGTAATTACCCACTCACTTATTAAGATCCACCTCCCTCCCCCCCAAAATAAACCACCCCCTTTCCAATGCCAAAACTGAGTTTATACCACTGTAGGAGGCAGAATTCAGAATAACCTGGTCCCCACCTTGAAGGAAACCATTGATCTACCAGGGAAAGGCACAGATTCATGGTCATGTACAACTGCTCATCCCTAGATGCTTGCTAATTTTCCCGTTAGTTCCCTATTTAAATTGTCCGTTGCTCTCCACCGAAATCCAGTGCTCTGAACTTGGCATTCAAGGCCCTGGGTTTGTCCTAGCTACCCTCCCTCCCTTTGTATGGTTTCCCACCCTTCCTCATGCATTCCAGGTGAGGAGTGGGTGCCCTGCTGTGGGGTGAGATGGCATCGGCCAAAGAGATAAGGAACCAAGGCTGTAAACAGGTGATTTCACTTTTCGAATGATCCGAAAAAAGGCTACTGCTCTCATAGATGCCTGCGAACCCCACCACTGAGCTCCTCAGCCCTCCCAGCTGTGGTGTTCCTCAGATGGAGTCCACTCCATGAAAGCACCAGAAAACAGGTCTCTTGAAGACAGGGTAGAGGATTAGGGATAATTTCATTTCAGAAGAAAGAGGCTGAGGAGGGACTTAATTGTCTTTGAAGGATGCTCCTGAGGAGCACGAAGATGAGCTGTTCTCCATCTCACCAAGAGAGAGAAGACAAAGTGGATCCCAAAGGCACGAGCAAAGTTGCCGGTGAGCTCCCCGCCTGGAGGGTGCAGGGAGACTCCGCTGGAGGGTGGGCGGCTCTGGAGGGGACGCTGTGGGAGAAAGCTATATCCCAGCCCTCTCCTTGAAAGAAAATTTTAAAAAGCAAGAAATTAACAGAAACGGTAAGACAGTAAGACTGTGGGAGGAGGAGAGCTCTCCAAGGGCTAGGAAGCTGGGCTGCAGGAGGGCCGGAAAGATGAGCAGAACTTTTAAAAGCAGAAAGCAAGGGGCGGGAGTGGATAGCAGTATGAATAGAGATGAGAACTGGGGATAGGCTGACTGTATCCTGCAGGCTGGGCAGGAACCATCTCAGGTGAAGTATCTCTGGAGGGAAAGCAGGAGTTAGGGAGATGGGGCTGGCTGGTGTTTTAACCTTTACCTGTGGGCAGTGGGGACACACTGGTGATGCTTCAGCAAGGGAGTGACCATTATGGGGTTCCTGGGTCTCGTGTACAACCCTTTGAGGAAGCGTGGGCCGGCAGAATTGTGTAGTCCCAAACTCCTGTCTACAGATCCCCTCCTGCCCATCACAGACTGGTCTGCCATAGAACGAGAAGAACACAGACAGTATAGTGAGCCTTTAATAGAGCTCAATGCTTTCCATTCAAAGTGCTGTCCTTTATTCTAAGATTATGTTCTATCAGTCAAGAGTCCAAGTAGAGGGATAAATTAGGAGGTTGAGATTAACATATATACACTGCTATATATAAAGGAGATAACCAACAAGGACCTACTGTATAGCACAGGAACTATACTCAATATTTTATAATAACCTATAAGGGAAAAGAGTCTGAGAAGAAAAAAAAAAAAAATATATATATATATATATAACTGAATCACTTTGCTGTACACCTGAAACTAATACAACTTTGTAAATCAACTATACTTCAATAAAAAAACCTTTTTTTAAAGGATTAAAGACTTAAATGTGAGACATGAAACCATAAAACTCCTAGAAGAAAACATAGGCTCTTTGACATCTTGTATGTGACTAGTTGTTTTTGTGGTATTTTTAATTAAAACTTTGAAAACAATATTTAAAAAATGTGCTGAATAAAATTCTAAATTTCAAAAAAAAAAAAGTCTAAGTAGCAAGCAACAGAAGCCAATTCTGGCTAATTGAAGAAGAAAAGGGATTTATTAAAAGGATATTAGGCAGCCCAGAGTCTCCAGGAGGGTGGGGAAGCAGGTTCAGGGGCCACACAGCCAGGAATGACAACCAGCCGTGCCCAGGTCTGACCCAGTGAGGATCCCACAGCTGCCCTGCTGGGTCAGACCTCCAGCTTATGCCACCAACACTGCCAGCTCCAAAGGGTGGGTGCTGCTACTGCAGTGATTCTGCACCATCCCCACTTCTGTGCCTCACTGGCTTCTGATTAAAAGTGGATGTCGATGAGTGTGATTAGTGGACAAAGAGAGGTTGGTGTGTTTGCCATTTTCAACGTCTTCCGTGGAGGGTGGGTTTTGTCTCCTTCGGAAGGGGTTCAGGAGCTGAGAGACAAACAGAATGACGGGAGTCTCTCCTGTGTCTCTTCCCTCCTTGAGTGTACGTGCCCGTCTCCTTGTGCGTGTACTTGGTAAAAATGTTCTTTCTTTTGTGAGGCGAAGGCGATTCATTTGTTTGCTATTTAAAACGTTGTTAATTGGCAAAATGTGAAGCTGACAGCCTATTATTTGTCCCCAAATGTTTTGGAAGCTTAGTAGTCCATGAAACCCAAAAGACTGGGAACCACGGGTTTAGATGATACACTTGGGCGCCAGACAGCCTGGGTCCAAATCCCAGGGCGCATGTGAGTGGTGTCAGATTTCTCAGGCCTCATTTTCTTATATGTACAATAAAGGTCATAATCCTCACGTCTAAGAGTTGTAGCAAGCAGTGAATAAGAATATATGGAAAAGTGCATAATTGGCAGCCAGTAAGGAATTGGTAATCCTGTTGGGTTGAAATTGACCAGAACAGCTTTCCAGAGGCAGATCCAGAATAATCCAGGACACCTAAGAATCTGTTCACGTGCCTATAGGAGGTACACCGTCACGGTACCAGATGCCTGGGGACATGCCTACCCCCTGGGTAGCCTCATTTATTTCTTCTCTGCTAACACTTGTAGGCTGGAAGGAAGCTGTGTTCCAGACACTGACGGAGCCCAGGTTCAGAAACCCTAACCCGCCAAGAGCTCCGCTACTGGCAACACAGCCAGAGCAACCCAAGCCCCACCTGACTCAGGGATTTGGTATCTTGGGGCTGTGAGCATTTTCCTCCTCTTTCTCCCTCTCTCTCCTTCTCTAGCCCTTGTCGGGTGGACAGGACAGGTTGTGTTGTCCTCAACAGCTACATAACCTCCGTTTCCTCATTTGGCAAAAGGCAAATGACTGACCGAGGTCACCTGGCCGGTGAGTTGGTGTAAGAGATGCTCCATAGCGTTGCAGTCCTGGGCTGAGGGACCGCAGTCCTCTGCTGCCTGTGAGGTTCATGGCACCCTGTCCTTTGGGATATTCCCAACTCTCCATCAGTAATGCCGCAGACAGCCACTGTCCATGCATTTACTGAATATGGAGAAGCTGCTATTTCATCCACGGTGACCTCTCAGGAGTCACCAGTGTCTCCGTACATTGCCAGCCATGCACACAGTGACCCTCCCTGCCAGGTTCACTTCCCACCCTCCCGGGCTCCATCTTTGTTCTTTTCCTCACTCTACATATTCTCCTTGAGTCATGTTCTAAACTGCCAAAGACAGTGGTTCACGAATCCACATCTTCAGCACAGACCCCACGGCTGACCATAAGGTCCATAAAACAAGCTCCCTGAGGATCATCTCCCCTAGACATCCCACAGGCACCTTCTGTAACGGACCCAGCCTCTCTCCCCAGCCCCACCCCCAAATCTCTTCCCCCTGGGTCTCCGTGGCCGTCCACCCTATATGGGATGGTGTGGGCACAGGCTCTCTTAGGAACCCTCTTGGGAGGACGTGTCCTGAGGCTGGCACTCCCTCCTGCCCCTTCCTGCCAAACTGTGACCTGTAGGGGGACAAGGCAGGAAGCAGATGAAGTGTTGTGGTTTGGAAATGTTAGCCTTCAACATGATTTAGTGCCCTGGCATTTCTGAGCTAGTTTACAGTAATCAGGCATTTGTTAATGTTCACTTTCTCCTCCACGGACTGTTGCTGACACAGGAACTTGCTTTGTTGATTAGACTTCAGCCTGTGCTAAACAGTAAGCAGTGTGGGGTGGCGGGCAAAGCTGGACTTTGGTGGCTGCCGTCGCATCAGGGACACCTTCACTGTCACTCACTAACTTGGTTAGCAACTTCACCCTCTGCATCTCTGCTATTCCAGCTGTGAACTGGGATAACCATACCTTCTCCTTCAGGGTTGTTGTGAGGATCAAAAGAGAAAGAATGTAACACACTGTGCTTGATGCATAATATGCCTTTAATAAATATTTATCCCCTTTTGATTGTCCCTTAGTACCCGTGTGAAGTCTGGCTTGTTGTAACATGGTAACTGAAGGTGCCTGATGGTACTTTTCAGTGTAACGGAATAGATGTGTCATGAATGGGCTTTCTTTTCTCCTAATAAGGCATTTCTGCCTTTGCCTGCTGCCCTGTCACATTCCCCATCAGTATTTTTTAGAGTCCAGGGTTGTAGACTACTACTAGTAAATTGTCCTACTGACTAAATTTAAATGGGTAGAGTTGGAAGGAACCAGGCTTCTAGAGTCCCAGGCCAGTATTATTCATGCAAAAAGAAGAGAGATTCCATGAAGTCAAATTTGTGGCTTGAAATTTTGAACCCTGCAGATACTGACTCTACCCTGGAACCAGCTCAGAACTGTGTCACTCTTTTTCTTCTCGATTTCTCTTCCATCACTTTTGCTGTGTCTGGAGTCAGTGAAGGTGGAGGCTGGGTGAAGAGCCCTGTCCTTCTAGGTGCTCCCTTTGGCCTGATGGGTCCTGGTTGGGGTGGGGACGGCCACAGCATGATCTGCTGGGTGGTCTGCTCACCCACACTTTCTGGGGGACCCTGGCCTGGGCTGTGGCTGGATCTTTACCACCAGTGTGACCGTGTGACTATGGCAGTGTGACCTCCCCCTCCCCTGACCCTCTCTTCCTGTGCCAGCTCTGGGCATGACTGTGAAGAGGTTGGCAGTGTCCCAGGCAGCCCCGGGGCCACCCTTCCTGCGGCTCCAGGAAACAGCCCATGGTGGGGACTCCTTAGAGCGGGACAGCTAATTTATTTCCTTTTAATCACTCTGGACTCCGATGGTTTATGTTATTTTCAGGGCATCGTCTCAGTTTCATCCTAAAAATATGTCTTTGTTCTTTTCAGAATAGATTTTTAATTGCCCTTTCCCTTGAAAATGATGAGCAGAATTAGTCTTTGGGACACCAGTGGCCTTAATGAGGAGTCTGGTTTCCACTCAGTGCTCGAGGTGGTACCTTCGAGCAGGGTCACGGTGGCTCCGCGGAAAGGACTTGGGGCCAGTCTGTTATCCCATGACTGGGCTCCTGTCCCAGCCGGCTCTCCCAGTGCCTGGGTGACTCCCCACAGCTGCCTTCTCCTCTCTGAGCCTCAGGGGCCTCACACATAACACATCACAGAGGCTAGATCAGCACTTCCCCGTTTGTTCACCCATGGAACGTGGGCGGAACAAGAGATTCAGGCCACTAGTGGTGACCCGCCAGAGACCAGGGCCCGTATGACAGCACATGGTAGCCATCGCCTCCATTGGGCCAGTCTCAGTGGCCCACCATTGGGACACCCTGGGCCAGCCGACCTCGAGGAGCCCCCTCAGCTCTGACCGTGGCCCCCAGTCCACCCAGCCCGTTGAGCCTCGTGGACTCCCCACACTCTAGCACACAAATACCACCTCCTCAGCCATCGAAGCTGTCCCCAGCTGGAACTCCCCTGGCATTTTGGTTGCCCCTCCACCCCCAGTCTCTTCGCTTTCTTTGCTGCCCGCAAACTGACCGTGTTATTGCTGCCTCTCGCCCCTCCGGCTACAAGGGTTGGAGGCTCCCTGAAGGGCGTCAGAACCCCACGGGGGCTGAAGACCGCTGGCTCCAAGGACCGGATCATCCCACTGTGTCCTCCTCGCCAGCGTGGGTGTCCACACGTCTTCATCTTGGACTCTGTCCCCAGAGTGACTGCTGCCTGCTCAGGCCCAGCCTTTCCTTTCCTGTCTTTCTTCTTTTCCTTCCTGCGATCAGCTGATGCATCATGTGGGTTTTCTGGTGCGAATTCCAAAGGAACGGAGTCCAGCAGGCTTAGCGAGTTGGCGCTGCCCCACTGGGCAGAGCTCTTTGTGCCAGGGCATCTCCACAGAGCGCCTGCTGGACGGAGTGTTGACTGCCTTTGGGTCAAGGGCCCATCTCTAGTCCCATCTGTGTCCACCGTCCTGCCAGGAGTGGCCCTGCTGAGGCCACGTCCCTCAGCGGGGCTCTGGGCAAGAAAGTGTCGGAAGAGCACCCTGGGTGCATGAGGGCGTGTACAGAACCCATCCTACCACCTAAACCCTACTGAACCTTCACGTACCAGCACAGACCGCAGGCCCTGCAAGAAGCCCCTTTGGGTCCCTACTTCTTTTCTCCTCTCGACAGAGCCCGTGTGGAGGTGGGGGCCAGGCCCCATCCCAGTGCTTTCAGCCACGTTTTCTCCCTCGGCTCAGTCCTCACAACAGCCTTCTGGGAGCTGTATTCGCTCTTCACAGAAGGGACACTGAGGCCCAGAAAGTTCCTATGATTCGCTCAGTGGTGCAGCCAAGGCTCGACTCCACCCCATGACTCCCATCCCATGTTCTTTCCATCCTGATCCAGCGCCTCTGAGCCCCTGAGCCCTTGTTTTCCCTTAAACAACACTAGACAGTGCTTGGAGGCAGTCTTGTGACGATCTCTGGTTTGTCCATTGCCCACGGTGTGTCTGCTTCCCCCCAGGTTAAACGGTCAGGTCGGCACCCGGAGGGCGGGACAGGGCGCCCTCAGGGCTCACCTGTGGAATGGGGCTGAATGGAGCTCGGGTTCCTGGCAGTCTCTGCCTCTTCTTTGTCCTCTGCCTAGATGTCTTCTTCTTGCGGGAGGAAACACAGGATTTCTGGTGCAAAGTCTCTTCTGCTTGTCCTGAACGTTAGGAAGAAAGTTTTAGATGAGTGTGTGAGTGAGTGTGTGTGTGTCTATGTATGTGTTTGTGTGTCTCTGTGAGTGTGTGTGTCTGGGTGTCTCTGTGAGTGTGTCTGGATGTGTCTCTGTGTGAGTGTGTGTGTCTCTATGTATGTATATGTGAGTGTGTGTCTCTGTGTGTAGGACTATGTGTGTCTGTGTCTGTGTGTGTATGTGTGTCTCTATGTATGTGTGTGTCTCTGTGTGTAGGACTATGTGTGTCTGTGTCTGTGTGTCTGTGTGTGTATGTGTGTCTCTATGTATGTATGAGTGTGTGTCTCTGTGTGTAGGACTATGTGTGTCTGTGTCTGTGTGTGTATGTGTGTCTCTATGTATGTATGAGTGTGTGTCTCTGTGTGTAGGACTATGTGTGTCTGTGTCTGTGTGTGTATGCGTGTCTCTATGTATGTATGAGTGTGTGTCTCTGTGTGTAGGACTATGTCTGTGTGTGTCTGTGTGTGTATGTGTGTCTCTATGTATGTATGAGTGTGTGTCTCTGTGTGTAGGACTATGTGTGTCTGTGTCTGTGTGTGTATGTGTGTTTCTGTGTATGTATGAGTGTGTGTCTCTGTGTGTAGGACTATGTGTGTCTGTGTCTGTGTATCTTTGTGTGTATGTGTGTCTCTGTGTATGAGTGTGTGTCTCTGTGTGTAGGACTATGTGTGTCTGTGTCTGTGTCTGTGTGTGTGTGTCTCTATGTATGTATGAGTGTGTGTCTCTGTGTGTAGGACTATGTGTGTCTGTGTGTGTATGTGTGTCTCTGTGTATGAGTGTGTGTCTCTGTGTGTAGGACTATGTGTGTCTGTGTCTGTGTCTGTGTCTGTGTGTCTCTATGTGTGTCTGTATATGTGAGTGTGTGTCTCTGTGTGTAGGACTATGTGTGTCTGTGTGTCTGTGTGTGTCTGTGTGTCTCTGTGTATGTATGAGTGTGTGTCTCTGTGTGTAGGACTATGTGTGTCTGTGTATCTGTGTGTGTATGTGTGTCTCTGTGTATGTGTGAGTGTGTGTCTCTGTGTGTAAGACTATGTGTGTCTGTGTCTGTGTGTCTGTGGGAGTGTGTGTGTCTCTATGTATGTGTGTCTGTATATGTGAGTGTGTGTCTCTGTGTGTAGGACTATGTGTGTCTGTGTGTGTATGTGTGTCTCTGTGTATGTGTGAGTGTGTGTCTCTGTGTGTAGGACTATGTGTGTCTGTGTCTGTGTGTCTGTGTGTGTATGTGTGTCTCTGTGTATGTGTGTCTCTGTGTGTCTCTGTGTGTAAGACTATGTGTGTCTGTGTCTGTGTGTGTATGTGTGTTTCTGTGTATGTATGAGTGTGTGTCTCTGTGTGTAGGACTATGTGTGTCTGTGTCTGTGTATCTTTGTGTGTATGTGTGTCTCTGTGTATGAGTGTGTGTCTCTGTGTGTAGGACTATGTGTGTCTGTGTCTGTGTCTGTGTGTGTGTGTCTCTATGTATGTATGAGTGTGTGTCTCTGTGTGTAGGACTATGTGTGTCTGTGTGTCTGTGTGTGTATGTGTGTCTCTGTGTATGAGTGTGTGTCTCTGTGTGTAGGACTATGTGTGTCTGTGTCTGTGTCTGTGTCTGTGTGTCTCTATGTGTGTCTGTATATGTGAGTGTGTGTCTCTGTGTGTAGGACTATGTGTGTCTGTGTGTGTCTGTGTGTCTCTGTGTATGTATGAGTGTGTGTCTCTGTGTGTAGGACTATGTGTGTCTGTGTATCTGTGTGTGTATGTGTGTCTCTGTGTATGTGTGAGTGTGTGTCTCTGTGTGTAAGACTATGTGTGTCTGTGTCTGTGTGTCTGTGGGAGTGTGTGTGTCTCTATGTATGTGTGTCTGTATATGTGAGTGTGTGTCTCTGTGTGTAGGACTATGTGTGTCTGTGTGTGTATGTGTGTCTCTGTGTATGTGTGAGTGTGTGTCTCTGTGTGTAGGACTATGTGTGTCTGTGTCTGTGTGTCTGTGTATGTATGTGTGTCTCTGTGTATGTGTGAGTGTGTGTCTCTGTGTGTAGGACTATGTGTGTGTGTGTGAGTGTGTGTGTCTCTGTGTATGTGTGAGTGTGTGTCTCTGTGTGTAGGACTGTGTGTGTCTGTGTCTGTGTGAGTGCATCTGCATGTGTGAGTGTGTGTGTCTGGATGTGAGAGTGTGTGCACGTGCACACACAGGTAGGCAGTCAGCAGGCAGGGGCGCTGCCTTAGGTCCTGACAGGTGACACTGTGCTCCGTCTCGGAGCCTCCGATTTCCCGTCCAGCGCCAAGCCTGTGAGGGATCCAGTCACTCGCCCACACCTCTGTCGGTAAAATGCCAACAAGCCATTTTTGTCCCTGTTTCTTAGAAAATGAAAAACTCGAGTCATTCAACCGAAGCAGCCTATGAATGGGTCTGGCAGATTCGCCTCTCAGAACCCGGGGGCTGGCCTCTGAGACCCGGAGCCCCTGCCGGAGTCCGGGTTCCCAGTGGTCCCGCAGGCTCACCCGGGAGCGAGCACAGACCTCTGATGAGCGTCGCCCTTCCCGGGGCCTGGCCGGTGGTGCCTGTGCCGAGGGGCAGGCGGGGACCTGGAGAGGATGTGAGAAAGCTCCACCCTGGGCTGGGCTAGTCCTCCTGATGGAAAGATGTGCAAGAGGCCGGTGAGAACGTCCCTTGGAGGTGTGTTTGGGGGTCGTGAGGGGCCCTTCTGCGGGTAATACCGACACACTCTTCTGGCATCGTCCAGAGTCGGGGCCTCGGGCTGGGTGCAGAGGGCTGGGCAGGGCTGGGCTCCATCACTGCCTCAGCCTGGAGCCACCGGCCCCGGCTGAGCTAGTGGCTTTCGCTGGGTCCACAGGTGGTCCCCAGAGAAGCTGCTTACGTCCTGGGAAGTGGTTTTCACCCACCTGCTTCTTGTTTCTCTTCTCTCTGCGAATGTTTAAAAAGCCCGTGTGAGCCTCCTAAACTGCCATGTGGGCTGCAGTGGGCAGGCCTCTTCTGGGTCCTGCTGCCCAGGTGGTATTGCCCCTACGTGGTCACCTCACCGATGGACCCCCCCCTGTGTACAGCTACTCGAGTCCGGGATCGCTTCCCTTCACAGAAGGGGCTCCTTCTGCCCTCCTCGGGGCTCTCCAGGGGTCTGTTGGCCCTTGCATTCAAACCTCTTTGAGAATTTCTCAAGCAGATGCAGAGTCGATGCTTTTGCCTCTGAAATTTCCCAACAACCTGAAGAAGAACTCTGGACTCGTGTTTCCTTTGTGTTTCCCTTGGTGATTTCTGGAGTGTTTGATTCCCCTTTGGCTTGGCGGGTCTGTGGCTGGTGGTAGGGTCCATCAGGAGAGGCCTAGCCTCAGTGGGAGGAGGGGGCTCTCAGGGGAATGTCATCCAGATCTTCACTAGCAGGGCTGTTGGAGCTTCTCATTCTCCTGGGCGGTGGCTTGTGCTCAGGGACTCCCTCTGAGCTCCTTTTCCATCCTGGAGTGTTCCAGGCAGGTAGCCCAAGCATAGCTGCGTCCCCCTGTGACTCCAGCAGTGATGTGTATGAAATAACAGCAGAGCATCTTTCTCCCTGAGGAATAAGGCAGAGAGCTTTGTTACAGGTTTCCTCCAAAGGGCTGTGTGGGACGCCACGTGTCACACCCCCAAGGTGCGTTCTCCAAATCCTATTTGGAGCCTCTGACCTCCTGGAAGTTTCCCCAAAAGACCACTGCTCAGACTCTCCTCTCTCACTCCCCGCGCCTAGTGCCTCTCCTGACTCAGCCCTCTCTCCTCACTCACCTCCTTCCCAGCCATCCACCTTCACCCCCACGGCCCCGACTTGCTGTCCCTTCCATGCAGAGCTCCCTGAAGGACAGTCTGTGTCACTCCCACTGCTTTTCTTGTGATAAAAGCACCACCCCTTCTCCTTCTCTAACTAAGGATGGGTAGAACCAATACTCCTAGAACAAGTGCTTGGGGCTTACTGTTGCTAAAAGTGGTAAATGCATTTGTTTCAAATCATATATTTTTTTAAATCTGTAAGTGACTACTTATGTAATTTTCCCTGAAATGGAACTTTGGGGACCTCTGAGCGTGTGCATGCATGTGTGTACATGCGTGTGTACCTATGTGTGTATCATGGAAGAATGCATGGCTAGCAAAGATCAGACAATTGTGCTCATTTCTCAGTAACCAAAAGCTTTATCGCTTTGGATCAACTTGACTGCTATATACTTTTAAATTGTTTTTATTATTTGTCATATATGGTTTCATGTACAGCCAAAGTATGGCTATAAAAAGTGACAGGGGCTTCCCTGGTGGCGTAGTCGTTGAGAGTCCGCCTGCCGACGCAGGGGACAAGGGTTCGTGCCCCGGTCCAGGAAGATCCCGCATTCCGCGGAGCGGCTGGGCCCGTGAGCCATGGCCGCTGAGCCTGCACGTCCGGAGCCTGTGCTCCGCAACGAGAGAGGCCACAACAGTGCGAGGCCCGCGTACCGCAATTAAAAGAAAAAAAGTGACAAATACAGAAAACATAAAGAACATTTACATTAAACCACCCCGAGTTAATGAGGAACCTCAAAATGATAGTTCTGCAAATTTGCCTCAGTCATTTCTTCCAGATTCATAAGTGGTGATCATCTGATCCAAGTTCTTATATAGGTCTTCTAAATGTCTTTAGTATGTCAAATGAGGTGAAAAAAAGGATGGGGTAGGGTCCACAGAAAATACAGAGAAAAATTAATTAGCTTGTCTTTTTATTGACTGGAAAAAATATTACCAGCAATGTGTTATTTTGAAGAACTTATAAATCTCTCTCTGAATCCTGCTTTATCTTATCATTTAGATAACGTGAACATTACAAAAATAATGTTGATTTTTCTTAAGCTCAAAATGTGAGAATTCTAACGATCAGGTCACAAAATACAATTTTTATCTATTTTTGAAGCTGATGCATATAATTGTTTCAGTTATGTTTTAAATATATGTTGGTCTCAGAGCCAAAATGTTGTTTTTTTATTTGTCAACAAATCAGTCTTTCCTTGCACAACTAATTTAAAAGAAGTGAAATGTTGTGCATAACTTGTGAAATGTTGAAATGTGTCCTTAAATATAATGAACATTGTTAAAAATTGTCTTTTAATGCTTATTTAATATAATCTTTGAATAATATACTCATATAAAATATTTAACTAAAAATCCTTTTTTACTGTAAGCCATGCAAAAATGATAAAGTGATTTTTTCTAATTGTAGGGGGTTGGTGAAATTATAGATTACTGTGAATAGAGTTCATTAGTCAAAAATGGGATTAGAAATGCTAATCTAAAGAGACAAAACCCAGGAACTCCCAGTAGTGAACGAGCAGGAAGAGGGAAGAGAGGCGAGCTGTGGTGGTGAGAATAGGGAGAGGCGGGCCCCACCTGGAACAGTGTGCAGCTTCTGCTTGGGCTCTGGGACGTACCCCTCTCACTCTCACCCTCCAGAGACCGTCCCTACAGCAAATGCCAAAAGCTAGTCAGAGGGGAGGGCACTTATCAGTGTTACCTTTACCTCTTGTTCCCTGAAACTAAGCCGCAATGAAAAGTACATCCTTCAAAGATCAAAACCCCAGGTGGACAGCAGGACCCAACCCTGTTCCTGCAGCCACCGATGAAGTGTGTGTCTCCCCAGACAGCAGCCCCGGAAGGTGCATCCCGAGGCTAATCCCCAGCTAAGCTGCTTTGCCGGCCTGCCTTAGATTAGACTGGGTGGACAGGGTGCAGGTGCCATCATTTCTGAGAACTGGCTGTCAGGTGGCTTGGCAGGAGGATAGCAGGGAGGCAGGATTTCATCCTCTGCACCATTTGTGAGAGCTGGAAGGACCACAGGGCACTGGTCACCCAGGCCAGTTCTCTTTCGGTATGGGGGCCACAGGGAGGCCCAGAGATGGGAGGAGGCTTGCACACAGCCTCCTCGTGGCCCAAGAGGATCCCTTGTGTGCATTCTTCCAGGGAACCTTCAAAAGTGGTCTAGTTCAAAAGTACATGTTATTTAAAAGGTACTGATCACAGGATGATTGTGCCCTTGCCATGCCCTGGGAGATGGCTTCAGGGTCACGGGGAAAGGCTCTGCGGGAGGACAGCTTGGTCTCGGGGAGGCAGCCCCGGCTGGGGAGAAGGCATATGTTCAGGGCAGAGGATTTACCTCAGGCAACAGCAGAAACCATCTACTGTGTTCGGGGCTCCGTGGGTATTTTGTGACCCATCCTGCGGGAACATTTATTTGTATCTATTCCAGTTGGTTGACCTGCCATAGCCCATCTTCAAATGTATCAATCCCAGGTACTATTATTTATAGAATCATTGACTCATGACCTCCCCAAGGGCTCCCCTGCCAAGTGACTTCCCGGCTGCCGCCGGTCCCCTCCAGGGTCAGGAGCGCGCTGCCCCCATGGCTGTCCATCCCTCCAGGCACAGCCTGTCGGAGGGAAGGCCCTGCTCCACTAGCTCTTTCCCTCCACCTCCAGTTCCTTCTCCCCCTTGGAGTCACCCAGAGCACACCTGGCCTGCCTGCTGCAGGACAGGTACAGATGGTGACCACACCCTCCCCGTGGCCGCAGATAAATGCCAAAGCAGCAATAAAATCTCCTTCCGCTGCTCTTCACACAGACGTGTCACATTCTCTTAACATCTCGGTCACGCATCTCTAAATGGGCTGCAGTTTGTCCACATCCCATGGAAGGCGCGGCCCGAGAACCAAATGCAGCGCTTGGAGCGATGACCAGGCAGCAGAGGGCGGGGTTGCCAGCTCTTTGTGCCAAGATCTCTTTGAGCAGCTGGGCCCAGTTACAGCTGACAGCTCTTCTGGAAGCTTCTACGTTCTAGTGGGGATGTGCAGTTTGGCATGGGGGTGAGGCACGCAGGAGGGGTGGTGGAATTTCACCTGTAAAAGGACCACATGTGTCATTCAGAAAGAACGTTTCTGTCCAAGGCCTTTTTCTGTCCTACAGAAAAGTACCATCACCCTTTTGCAGAGTGATACGGACTTGAGACATTCTGTGATTTACTTAACGATACCCAGGCCTCCGGACTGGCTTTTCACGGACCAGTTGGCCACCACCAGAGGCACCTCTGGAAATCCCTTCTCTCTTTCCCGAGGACCTCATCGGAGCTCAGGGTCCCCTGAAATTTGACAAGAAAGCGCCAGCTAATTACACAGCAGGATAATCGTGCAAGAGCCTCTTCTAAGGACAGTACATCCAGTTGATTCTAGGCCGAATACTTCTACAGCGTTCTGTGTTTACACCAAAATGGAGATGAACTTCACAATATGGCCGTTATCACAGGCAATGAATTAATCTGTCAGAAATCACTCTTTACTGAATGACTTCTTTAACCTGAGTTACCAGCAAAGTCTATCACAGTAGGAAGTCACGCTCTGAATGATGTGTCCTGATGAAAAATTGATATTGGTGGAAATAACATTTTTAAACATTCTAGGTATTAACAGTAACTTTGAGTTCTGCATGAGGCGCAGAGGGTGGTAGGTTCTGCGTGTCCACATGCATGTCTGAGTTTGCAACCTTCAGCCGTGGCGTTCCGCCGTCAGCAAAATTGCAGACGTTCCGCGCCTGCGTATAGTCACATTACAATGGCTTTGAGGAGAGATGGCTCATGCGGTCAGGCATTTTGGTGTCACACTCAATTGGCTAAACATAGTCATTTGGTGTTCTATTATTGACAAATTTGGGTAATTCACCGACTGGGAAATATTTAAAGATAAAAATGTAAAATCCTGTTGGTTCATGAGCGAGGTCCTTGATGTCAGTTCTGTGACATATTTTTAAACACAGGAAGCTGTTCGGAAGGAATATTCTGGCATGTTGTGGTTAAGTAAAACGGTGTTGGGAACCCATCAGCTGTCTGTCTGCCCATCTTCCTGTGCTCATGGAGATTCCTACCTGGGCAGCTATTTTATACCTGGGTGGCTCCAGTTTAATAGAGAATGCCATTAACAAGCGTACCAGACTGTGTCCCCGTTTGGAGCCCTGATGTGCCATCAGCATGCTCACAAGCTTGTTTCTTGATCGGTGTTGAAATATGTCACATCCCGACGGAGCGTTGAAGGCTGGATTAATGACAGAGCACCTGCCTCATGACCTCACCCACGACAAGCCTTGCAGAGGGAACAGAGTTTGGGGCTGTGTCTGCAGGAAGCCTTGCAGTGCCACCCTGGGCAGCCTCTAGGACTCTGCGTGGGCAGAAGTGGAGGGTAGCAGTGACTCTGGGACACATTGCCGTGTCTCTCTGTCCCCTGCATGTGGGGTTTGGGAGTTTGAGGCCCACGTTCCCCTAGAAATGTTTTTGAGATGCTTAGGGTCTGACATGGTCATAGGATTTTACTAATTTTACCTAACTTGCATCCCTCCTTCCTTGTGTTCTGTAACCACTTTAACCTGTCTTATGTGGGTGTCCGTGTCTTGTCTCTTACCTGCCCATAACAACAATGACTGCACATCCTCTGTGTGCAGCCACCATTGCCAGGGTGCATCTGGGTTATATTGTCTGGGGGTCAAGAAGGGCAGCCCATTCTGCCCCCCATGCCCCTCACACGTATCATGTCATGTTCCCTGGACTGACTTGGGATCAATCCTCAGTGTACGTGGCTGAAAACGAGTCAAACAGGAGAGTAGGGCTGAGTTGTGAGGAAGGACCCTCCTCTCGTGCCCCAGAGCCTAATCACAGCTCAGCACAGCCTGAAATTTCACAAGATTTCACAAGATGGAAGGAGTGATCTGAGGGCTTTAGCTCCCCCAACAGAACCAGCAGGGCCTCCAAATACTTCTTGTATTCGCTTTCCGAATGCCTCACTCTCTCTTTAAGGCACCTCTCTAGACAATCCCTGGAAAGTTCTGGGCTTCCTCTCTCAGCCCAGGCTGGAGTGAGGCTAGGCTCTGGGCTCTCTTCCTGACTCCTGCTAACTCAGGGTGTAACCTTGGCTGGGCAAATGCCTTCTCCTCTCTGGGCCTCAGCTTCCCCACGTGCACAAGGAGGGAGCTTGGAATGAATGACCCACTGTAAGTTCTGATTGTGAATGTTTGCTTCTCACCAACACAGGCCTGCCCTTGGACACATATGTACACACAAACACACATGTGTGCATATGTGCTCAGCTGGATCCTGATCCGTCACCAACGAGCTCAATGTCCTCTCCATGTGAGTCCCTTCTGTGCAGCCCAGGGAACCGTGGTTGCTGGCAGTGGGGCTGGGCAGCCACACATCCTGGGAGAAGCTGCCCTGTGCTCCTCACCATGTAAACCGCCATTCAGCCCCAAAGGATAGAGCAGCGCTCCCATTGTGGGTTCTCACCGCACCGTATAAATGTTTCTCTCTTGCTTTATAACTAATATCACTGCCCCACCAAAAGTTTAGAAACTGGAGATGCAGGGAAGGGAAATCACCTCTAATACCACTTCCCCAGCAGCTGCCACTATCATTTTGTAAGTTTCCTTCTAGTGATTTTTCAAACGTGTATTTGACATTTTTTTCACGCATGGCACCGAACTAGGCACTTTACATATATTAACTACTTGAATCTTCACAACACTCCGGCTGGATTAGGTGTTAATGGGTCCCATTTTATAGCAGAGAAAACTGACTGGAGGTTGAGTGGGTTGCTGAGGATATCTACCTGCTAGGGCTGGGATTTGAACCCCTGCCTTGTGACCCCAGAACCTCCCCGCCTTCCTCTAGCACAGTGGTTCTCCAGTGTTGCCTGTTTAAAAATCACCAGGTTGCTGGGCCCAACTCCAGAGTTTCTGATTCAGTAGGCCTGGGCATGAGATTCTGCATTCATAAGAAACACCCAGGTGATGCTGACGCTGCTGGCCTAGGAACCACACTTTGAGAACCACCGTGCTGGTCGATACAGCTTCCCTGCGCAGACCTATTTCTGCGTCCTGATTCCCCTACTCATTCTGAAAGCATTGCCCTATGTTGCTCTTCGGCTTCACAGACATCAGTTTTAGCAGCTACGTGGTGTGGTGCATGTTCTTTAAAAGAAATCTATTGATTATTTGATGCCCTGGCATTCACAAACTATGTCTTCAGCTGAGAGCCCAGGAAAACCACCACAGTTATATCCCTCCCTGAGAAGGGCTCTCTGGGTCCTCCATCTGGTCCAAAAGTGACAGTACCTTGGATCATTACATCAGTCCCAATACTGTTTCCAGTTACCTAAATCTGTCCCATTCTTTAAGGCACCATTCGGCTTTCATCTCCACCAGGAAGCCCACCCTGCCTGCACCAGCCCTTTGGGATCTCTTCCTTGCTGAGCACAGTAACATGGGTGTTACTGTGGTTGATGGCCTCTTTTAGAACCTAGGAATGAACTCTGTCTCTTCTCGAGGTTGATCCTCGGCTACCGGAGCACAGACTGGCAGCCCTGGAAGGCCCTGGGTAGACACTTCATCATCATAGATGACGAAACGGAGGCTCAGAGGTGAAGAGACTTGTCCCAGGCCACACAGAGCCTTGGGACACACTTGTCCTTATCAACTCCATTTTGAATTAATTCATGACAACTATAGATTTGTTTTCTGACCTTCTAGTTGATTTACATTCACTGTTTAAAATGACATCCCAGATATCCCTACACCAAAGCACACAGACTTGAGATAGATGGGGTATGGCAGCTATCCCCCCACCCTGCCAACCAGCCTGGGGACTGCCCCTGGAGACACTGCCACCATCTCACCCAAGGGCCCTCTAGCACCCGTGTGGGTAGCCACTGGAGAAGGCGCCGGATCCTGGATCCTATTCCAGAAATTTACAAGGGGTCCACTGGAGCCCAGGCACCCTCGGCTCTTCTGACTCCCCAGGGGCTAGAGCTGAGTTTACGGGTGCCCCGAGTTTGCAGATGGGCCCTTCATCTGCAACTGTGACCTGTGTGCAGAGCTCAGGATGGAGTGAATAATGTGGAAGGAAGCCACAGCTGGTCTTTCTCTGTGGGAAGGAAATATGCCTGGAGGCTTATGTTTTTATTATCTAGCAAGTGTATTTTCTCTGAAGCAGGCTCAAAATGGGGCAAGGATGATTATTCCCTGCAGCCCCACCTCCACCTTCTCCTTTCGGGAGACTGTGTGACAGGCCCTCGGCTGGCCCTGCTCCCTCGGCCCCTCTACCTGCAGCTGCTCCTCAGTGGCTGCTGTGAATAGGGATGGTGGAAGACTATTCTTCATTTCAAATTTGCCCTTATGTTTTTCTTATTACAGAAGCAATATATATGCTCAGTATTTAAAAATCAGAAAATATGAACCAAAAAGAAATGAATGAAAATACCTCATAATACCAGCCACCCCAAAGATAACCACATATAAATCTGCGGGTATCAATTCCAGATCATCCTTCCTTTCTCCTTCTTCATGCTCTCATTTAAGATTTTTATGTACCTATAAACATGCTATTTGGTGTTATAGGGCTTTTTTTTTTTTACCATAAATAAAATCATGCTTATGTATATTATAACGTGCTGTCTTCACTTAGAGTTTCTTGGGCACCTTTGCATGTCAGTGCTTGAAGATCTAATTCATCCTTGTTAAATAGCATTCAATAATTAATAATGCCAAAACATTGATTTGCACAACCCTCTCTTTTTTTTTTTTTTTTTTTGCGATACGCAGGCTTCTCACTCTTGTGGCCTCTCCCGTTGCGGAGCACAGGCTCCGGATGCGCAGGCCCAGCGGCCATGGCTCACAGGACCAGCCGCTCCGCGGCATGTGGGATCTTCCCGGACCGGGACACGAACCCGTGTCCCCTGCATCAGCAGGTGGACTCTCAACCACTGCGCCACCAGGGAAGCCCCACAGCCCTCTTTTGTTGGCTATTTATTTTCTGACTTTGCCCTATGAACATCACGCACATCTTTGTGTACTGCCCAGTTACCTCCAGTTAATTCACTGGGTATTTTTTAAACGGTGAAGCTTATTTATTCATTCATTCCAACAGATATTTACCAAGCTCCTGGTATATGCCAGCATTGTGTCACATGTGAGGACTGCAGTGGTACACAAGATCCCTATCCTAGCACTTCTAGAAAAGTGACACGGTTCATTTAAAATAAGTAAATTCACAAAACCACTGCAGATTGGGAGAAGTGCTCTATGAAATCAACAGTGTGATGTGATGGAGAGATGGAGGGAGCAGGTGTGGGAGCTGGTGTGGACCTGGCAGGTCAGAGGGGACCTCTCTGACGAGGTGTGTTTGAGCCAAGACCTGCAAGAGAAGAAGCCAGGGCTGAGCAAGATGAACAGGGGCTGAGGCAGGAGGGGCTGCAGGGGCTGATGAGGGGAAGGCAGCAGAGCGGAGGGAGCTGGGGACAACTGGTCTAAGAAGACGCCGGAGAAGTTGGCGGGGCCGGAGCGCTTGGGACCCAAAGGCTAAAGTCAGTATGTAGATTTCCTTCTGGGAACAATGGGACAGGGCAGTGGCAGGGGGATGGAGAAACAGGAAAGGATTTGAGATTTATTTTGGAGTTGGAACCTACAGAATGTGATGACGGGGCCTGGAGGGAGGAGCAGGGAAAGAGAGGAATCAAAGGAGACTTCTTGGTTCATGCACAAGGAGCCTGGTGCAGCCTCCCCTTTGATTTCCAGAGTCAGTGCCCTGAGCTGTCCAGACGATGCCAAGGGAAGGCCTCCTGAACTGGCCAGCTCCCTCTGTGGGGTTCAGAGCACCCTCAGGCCCACCAACGTTTGCCCTCCCGCTGGTCTCTCTTGCCCCCTGCAGGATGGACGTGTGTGCCGGGCCTGAGTCTGTTTCCACCAGAAGAAGGGTTAGAAAGCCCACAAAGCATGTACTGAAATCTCTTTACAGAGTTACCAGGACACCTAAATTATGGAGGTCAGAGACCTGTTAGGATGCTGCCCAGATCCTGTTTTCCTAAGACTTTGCTGACTGACTGTCCCCAGGAGGGAGTGTGGGGTTGGGGGGGGGGGCACAGGCTCACGCGTCGCCATGCAGTGCTGTTCAGGTGTCCTGGCGCCTGTGGGGTGTGGGACTGGGAAGAAACTGCATCCCCTGCAGTAACCGGGAGGAGAAGGGTCCTATAGGAGGCACATCACAAAGGCGAACAGATTGCCAGTCAGATTTTACAGAGCAGCGGTGATATCTTTTTAAAAGATAAAAAATGTTACCTTTGAAGTGCAGTAAGTTTTCTTCCTCTTTGAGGGTGCGCGTATAGTGGGGTGTGTGCGAGCGTGTGGTCTTTTAAAAAAGCCAGGCCCGTGGGGCATAGTCCCAAGTCAGGAACTCCGTGCTTTGACAAAGTGCAGAACCATGGTTTTGTTTTCTCTGTGGGAGAGGAAGGCCTTGCCCAAACCCCTCATCGGGTGAAGGTACCAGTCAAGAATGCAATCCTAATTAAAACCAAGTAGTCAGTAAATTACAGTTCGAGTGGACTGACGCTCTCTTGATTTCAGGCTCCGGCCTTTTAGAAAGGAAGGAAGAAAGAAAGAAACGGAAGAGCTTAAGATTCCTTCCCCCAGGCTATTTCTGGTGAACCAGTTACTGGGGTTTCATACACATCTTCACAAAAGGACAAATATGTGGGACAGATGAAGTGGCTTTGCAGGGGGCTGGGTTTTGACATGCTGGAAATGGTTGTCCTTAATGGGGCGAGACTGGCTGCACTGAGCCATTACCATGATTAAATCGTCTTCCTCGGGGGCCCATTGGCTGTGGGTCCAGCTGTGAGCGGAATACAAGCGTCCCGCCATTGTATGGTCTGGGCGGGCTGTGCCTTTCAAGGCCTGGAGAGAGAGTGGGAGGAGTGAGTGTCCGTGGACATGGGCTGTCTTCCCACCTGCCTGAGGGAGGATCTGGGAAGTGGGGACAAGGGCCGGGCTGGGTGGGGCTGGCTGAGGTGTTGCCATAAATAAGACTTCACAGAGCTAACGGAAACATCACGCCGTAGTGCGACGTACTGGAGGCTAGTGTGAGGGGGAAACTGGGTGTGATGGAGGGGTGAGGAGGGGGATGATTAATTCACTGGGGACCCACCCTAAAAGGGGGCAGCCTTTGAGCGTGGCCTTTGGAATGAGGCCTGTCGGCAGCTTTGGCGGAATGGCGAGGTGCGTTCTGAGGTGCGGAAACCGCAGGACCAAAGGCGTAGACGTGAAAACACTTGGTGCACGTCGAGGGTACAAAGTGAGGCCTTGGGAGGTAGGCTGGTCCGTGCTCCTGCAGGCCATCCTGCGGTCTGTTTCCTGTGCACGTGACTGATGGCATCACCAGAAAAATGGGTCTGTCGAGTGGAGGCTGAAGCTAGGCTGGATCGGAAAGAAGCTCCAGGCCACTGGGAGCCACACCGCCCAGGTGGACAGGATGGTCCTGACCAGGACAGTCCTAGTGGCCTTGGCACAGAATCAGCAGGCCTTGGGAATCAGCTTGGGTGACAAGGTCAAGGAGAAGTCAGCTCAACTCCCAAGTTTGGGGAATGAGCTGCTGCCACATGTAAATCAACTTTCTACTCCACTAAGTTTCTTCATTTAAGCGCCCAGACTTACATTAACTCTTTTTGGAAGAAGGCTCTCTAAACCGTGAGCAGTGAACATCACCCTCTGCCTTTTTCAGCAAAGAAGTAGAACATAACTTACCCACAGTTTGATGGGACAGTTGCTATGAGTAGTTGTAACTGTCCTCGTTGTCACAGGCCTCAAGGCCTGTTGAGGTGTTTGGGACCCTTTGCCCCAGCACTGAATGGCCCCAGGCTGTTGTCCTTAGCTAGATCTGAGGGTCTTCTCTTAAAAAGAAAAAAAAAAAATCTATTACTTCCTCCCCATTCTTGCTTCCCTTCTTTGCTTCCAGCTGTCATTTCTCAGTTGTAGAGCTTTTAGCACTCTCATGCTCCTATTTCTAATCTGCCCCAAGCTTTTCAAATCTACAACTCTTCCTAAAATAAAATATATGGCCATTTTGATGGCTGTTTCTCTTGTTCACTGGCTGGTTCCTTCCAGTTCCTTCCACCTCCATAGCTTTACTGCAGATGGTGAGCCGAGTACACGGGGACGTTTTTGCAGTCCTTTGGTGTGACCCTCAGTGCCTGGCACTGTGCTGAGCATGTTGTCCGTGCTCAGTAAACACCAGTGGATTTAAGAGAGGTAGATAGGCTTCTGTCTATTTTTCCATTGTCAAAGGGGTTTACCTTTCAGTCTCTGGTAGGCTGGCGTTCCAAAGCCACGCTGCAGAGCCAGTTCCTCCTCCCTTCTATGTGGTGTTACTTGTTTGGGGATTGCCGGCAGCCCTGTGGACGCCTGTGCTCCTGGAGCGGAATCTCTCTGCCTTTCCTCATTGTCTGTGGATCTAGGGCACCGAGTGCTGCACAGAGAAAAGCAGGTGAGTCACAGGTGTGGATCTGCTGGGTGGCTCTTGTCGTTAGCGAGACAAGCCACAGGTGTGCGTTCAGCGCTGGGAAGCAGGGAGAGGAGCCTTGACGATTTTCAGGGTCTCCGGTCAAGTTCATTATGTGTAGACTTGAAAATGCTGTGGAGATGCAGCCAGGCTTCTACAGCCATGGAGCAAATGAGAATGATTTCTGCTCTTTGCTGTGGGGGGCCACCATTGAAGCCCATGTCTTGCTAGGTCAACGTTTTCATGCCCAGAGCTATAAATTAAAACCTTAGACTTGGGTACCATCTCTCTGACGAGAAGCTGGGTGTGTTTATTCTCTTGCAGCTGCTAGGAACATTGTAGACTAGAAGGAAGAGGACAGAGGATGAATGATTTTAAGCATATCTTCCAAGAGGAATAAAACTGCAAACACAAATTCCCACAATCCGGACAGTAACCGCTTTCCACCTGGTGTAGCAAAATCTCATCACAAGATCAAGACTCTGAAAAATCAATCCCCCGCACTGTGGTTTAGCTGGGTCGCCAGCTTGACTGAAAGCCCTAGTTCAGCAGAATGTGTGGGCAAGGTGTAGTAAGTAGGCCAAGTCTATGGGAACCAGCATCTGAAACAACAGATTTGGGTGACATCAACAATCATCCTAGTCTAGTTCATCTGGGAGCAGTGGTTTATCTCAGAATCTCATTTAATGCCATGAGATTAAGATTGTTTTCTTGATACATCAGATTGCAATTGCAAAAATCCTGCAGCATTTTGGTGTTCTGGCCCTCCCTCATTTTGATGTGTTCCTTAATGATTTAATCCCACTTCTGGATGAGTTGGAGGCATCCCTTTTACTAGAGAGACTAGGATGAAAGGCGCCATCGTTTATATGGGTGACATGGTTTTGTTTTCACAGATCCAGAAAGGACCTAATAAAGGACAGGCTCTGCTAATTATTATCATGAAGATGGCTGCTGAATAATTATTCTGAACCCAAAGTCAACACTTCTGCTGTATGTTCTCCAGTATTTCACTGGCTTATAGCAAACATCCTGTCTCAGTTTATATTCAGTATATTGCTGGGCAAAAATCCACCCCAAAACTTAGCTTAAAAGAACAACAGTCACTTATTTGCCCAGGATCCTGCAGTTCGGCAGGCCACAGCCAGGACAGTTCATCTCTGCTCTTAATGATGGCAGCTAGGATGCCTGGACCAAGGCTGGAAGGTGCGTTTCCAAGATGGCTCATGGAGATGGCTGATGGATGGGAGCTCAACTGGAGCTGTTGGCCAGATCCTCAGTTGTGGTCTCCCCATGTGGCTAGTGTGGGTTTTTCATAGCATGGTGGTTGGGTTCTGAGAGGAAGTATCTTAAAAGTAAAAGTTCCCAGAGGACAACCCCACAGTGCAAGGACATAAACTTCTGCTTGTGTCATGCTTGCTCATATCTCATTGGCTAAAACCAGTTACATGGCACGGCAGGCAGCATAACCATCCCTCCCCAAGATGCGCACATCCTAGTCCCCCAAAACTATGGATATGTCATCTTTTACATGGCAATGGGGTTTTGCAGATATGATTAAAAGTTAGGGATCTTGAGATGGAGAGGTTATCCTGGATTATATGGGTATCCCAATCTAATCACAAGGGCCTTGTAGATGAAAGAGGGAGGCAGGAGAGCTAGTGTCAGAGAAAAAGATGTGAGGACAGAATCAGAGTTTGGAGTAACACAGAGGTCGGCTTTGAAGATGAAGTGGCCACGAGCAAAGGAGTGCAGGCAGCCTCTCAAAGCTGAAAAGGCAAGGAAATGGATTCTTACCTAGAGCCTCCAGAAGCCCCTGCTTATACCTTGATTTTAGCCCAGTGAGACTCATTTCATACTTCTGACTTCCAGAACCATAAGGTAATAAATTTGTGGTTTTCTAAGCCACTAAGTGTGTGGCAATTTGTTACAACTGCAATAGGTAACTAATGCACATGGCCAAGCCCAGAGTCAGTGTGGGAGGGATGTACCCAGAGTGAATATGGGAGCCTTGGTTCATTGGGGGTTCACCAGGGTAAAAGCTTACCCTTCAAATCAGGATGCATTTTACAAAAACCAGAATATCCTGGGGTTTTCATCAGGAAGTTATCTTGCTCAAAGTTAAATATTTTATGGTGCCTTATCATAATTTTCCTTGGTCAAGATGAGCATTTAGTTATCTATGTTCTATAGTTATTTCAAGCTAAAATTATTACTGCCATGCTGAATGAGACAGCACTTTAGGACCTTGTGTTGGAATTGATCTAATATTCTTTTTCCTTTCCCCAATTTTTATTATGAAAAATTTAAACAGAGAGAAAAGTTAAAAGACTAGTACAATGAATTTCTGGATACCTACCACGTAGATTTGATCATTGTTAATATTCTGCCATATTTGCCTAATTTATATGTGTGTGCATATTTATCTATCTACAGATAGATTGATTACATAGATGATAGATAGATTGATAGATACATACATACGTATATACACACATACATACATAGGGAGAGAGGTGGGGGTTTTTTGTGGAATCATTTGAAAGTTTTAGACGTCACAACCCTTCATCCCTAAATACTTTAGCATATGTGTCCTAACTATAGGGACATTCTCCTACATTACCACGTGGCTATTATCAACAGCTAAGAAAATTAATAATTCCCCACTATTACCCAACATTTGGTCTATGTTCAAATTTCCCCAGTGGCCAAAACGTATGTCTTTTATAGCTTTTTAAAAATCCTTTCATACATAGCATTTATGTATCTCTAATACATTAGAGATGTGGACATCTCTAATGTCTTACTCTAAAACAACCCTGCACCTTTTTCCTCCTTTCAGGACATTGACTTTTTGAAGAGACCAGGCTAGTTGTGTTGGGAACGTCCCACATCCTAGTGTTGCCCAGTTATTTCCTCCCAGTGGTGTCCGACTTGTTCCTCTAGCCACTGTATTTCCTGTAAATTGGAAATTGGGTTTCAAGGCTTGACTGGATTCAGGTTTGTTGACTCTTTTGTCAAGAAAACTTCATAGATGATGCTGTGTCCTTCCACATGGGCCTCACACCTAGAGGCTCATAAATGTCAGGCATCCCCTATTGGTAAAGTTAACGTTTAATCACTGGGTTAAAAGTGGTGGCCATCAGATCACATCGTTGCAGAGGTAGGTTTTTCCCTCTGTAATTGCAAGTAATCTTTGGGGTGATATTTTGGCACTGGGAAAATATACTGTTTCCAGTAACTTTTTGCCTAATGGCTTTTGCATCCCTCAAGGACCCTTACCCAAGCCAGTTATTTCAGGTGTAGAATGGTGATTTTTTCTAATTCTATCATTCTTTCTACATTTATTAGCTGAAATTAACCCCTCCCTGATTTTAGGCACAATATGTCCCAGACAGACCTTGTATTTTCACTGTTCCAGACCTAGAATCAGCCATTTTCCTGAAGAACCCTGGTTCTTTTTAGTGCAGAATTTAAAACCATCATCTTAGGCCCTAGGGATGCTCATTCTACGTCCATTTAGTGCATAGAGCCAGGAAATATATTTATTTAACAAGCTGTGTGGTTCAAATTGATATTTCCAATTCAAATTTAACACTCAAGCCTTTTTTTCTTCTTATTTATATTTGTATCTCCTCAAACTGAACTTTTGAATCCTATACATTAACATATTTACTTTTTTGTACCTAATACACAGACACACATGAAATAGTTTTCATCTTGTTAAGACCAATATTATTACTAACAATAAAACTGCTGAGTGATGTTTCTCTTTATATTTGTTTTGACCTTAGAATAGATCCTATTATGAAAGCACGGTCAGAGTACTGTGTTCCAAAGTCATTCTTTGTGTGATTATGTTATCAATTTGATAAACAGCTTCATTTGTTGACATTTGGATTATAAGGTTTAAATTAAATTAATCCTCTTAAATTAAATTTTTTGGGAAAATGTAAAACATTTACATGGTTTAAAAGTCAAAACTGGGGGCTTCCCTGGTGGCGCAGTGGTTGAGAGTCCGCCGGCCGATGCAGGGGACACGGGTTCGTGCCCCGGTCCAGGAAGATCCCACATGCTGCGGAGCGGCTGGACCTGTGAGCCATGGCCTCTGAGTCTGCGCATCCGGAGCCCGTGCTCCGCAGCGGGAGAGGTCAAAACTGTGTAATGAGGTAGCCTCACAGAAATCTTGATTCCACACCTGTCTTTTTCATCACATCCCCCGACATAGGGAACCCTTTTGTTAGCTTCTGGCTTGTCTTTTTTGTATTCACTCTCATTTCCCCTTCTTTCGTAGACACCAGTAGCACAGTGTCTGTGCTCTCCCTCGCCTTGTTGTGTCCACTTTTCGTACCGCCTGGAAGCCACGCCACTCAGCCCATTGGGGCTGTGCTGCTTCTCCCTGTGTGTGATGCACCTCCTCATTTCAGTGGATTCAGCCAGTCCCTACCCATGGGCTGCTGGGTTGTTTCTGATCTTTTCTTTTACCAGCAATGCCGTAATAAGTAATCTCTAGCATGTGCTTTCTCACACAGGAGAAGGTATATCTTCAAGTGGGATTAATGGGTCAAAAGATAAAATCACATGCAGTTTCTCGCCAGGTATCACTAAATTCTGCTCTCTGGGGGTTGGACCATTTGGCACTCCCCCAGTGATATGTGAGAAGGCCTGGGTCTCCACAGCCTTAACCACAAAATGTTTGTCACACTTTTGGATTTTTGCCAATATGATGAGTAAGAGATGGAATTCCAGTTTAGTTTTCATTTATATTTATCTTATTATGAGTAAGGTTGAGCATTTTTTCAGGTCTAAGGGCCATTTCCCTTTCTCTCTGTAAACTGTACACATCCTTTGTTTTTCTGTCAGACGTTTGTTCTTTATATTCTCAATTTTCAGAGACTTTTTTTTCATATTAGAGAGATTAGACCTTTGTCTGATAAAAGTTGCGAGTGTTTTCCTTTCTGAGTTTTGTCATTTGACTCTGCTTGTTGTATTTTGCCATGCATTTGTCTTATTTTTATGTAGACAGAGGTATCAATCTTGCATTACCTCTGGATTTTGAGTCATAAATTAGAAAGGCTTTTCCTCTCCCAGGTTATCAAGGAATTCACCCATGTCTTCTTTTAGTTCACAAGTAATTCCATTGTCTGTTTAGATGATTTAATCCATTCAGAGTTTATTCCGATGAATAGTACGAGATATGGATTCAAATTTAGGTTTTTCCAAAAGGCCATGCATCTTTCCCCCAAAGGGTTGAGATGCCACCTTCATCATATACAAAATTTCCACACATACTTGGGTCTACTTGCCAGTTTTCTATTCTGTTCACGGATCTGTCAGACCTGAGGTTCGTGAAGATCACCTTGACCCGCCTCTGGGTGGAGAGACGGTGTGCCTCTGTCACGTCCTTCCATTGTCCAGGGTCAGCCCAACCCCAGAGGATGAAAGCTTCTGACTAACCGCTTAATCTCAGCATGGAGTAGCTGCGGTCCGTAGGATCAGACTGTGATAAACATCACAGCAGACTCTCAGCAACCCAAATTGTACCAACAGCTTTGGTAAGGGCAACAGTACTTACAGAGAGAGTCTAGGGAACAGCCAGTGCATCTAATCCTCAGGGGTGGATGCTCTGAGAGCTCTTCCCTGGTCATGCTGGACACTTAGGTACCGTGTACCAGTCTATACTATGTCAACTCCCTGTGGAATTGCTCTTTTTTTTTCTTTTATTTTTGGCTGCATTGGGTCTTCATTGCTGCACGCGGGCTTTCTCTAGTTGCGGTGAGCAGGGGCTACTCTTCATTGTGGTACGCGGGGTTCTCACTGCAGTGGCTTCTCTTGTTGCGGAGCACAGGCTCTAGGCGTGCGGGCTTCAGTAGTTGCAGCACGTGGGCTCAGTATTTGCGGCACGTGGGCCGCAGAGCACGTGGACTTCAGTAGTTGCAGCACATGGGCTCAGTAGTCGTAGCTCGCGGGCTCTAGAGCGCAGGCTCAGTAGTTGTGGCACACGGGCTTAGTTGCTCCGTGGCATGTAGGATCTTCCCAGACCAGAGATCGAACCCGTGTCCCCTGCATTGGCAGGCAGATCCTCAACTACTGTGCCATCAGGGAAGTCCCTGTGGAATTGCTTTTGGTGAACAACCCTTTAGCGACTGGTCGTGGTCCTATTTTGAGGGATGTGCTAATAAAAAAAACCCTGTGAAACTCAAGGGTATTGTTGAGCATTCACTATACCATTCTCTCCCTTCTGGTTTTATCTTATTTTCCCTGTATTTATCCTGATTTCCTGATATTATTTTACTTGTATATTTTTTAAATGCATTTTTGCAAAATGTTTTGAAGCAGAGAGATATATTTTCGAAGGAAAAGGGAAGGAAGGGAATCACAAGAGGGATGGTTTTGCACTGCTGAAATATGTAAACAATGCACCATCCTTGATTTCAGGCTAGATTTACTGTACTTTTCAAAGGAACTTCTCTTTGACAGGTTTACCTAATGCAGAAAAACACCTTTGCTTACGGGTCAAGCAGCTTTCATCCTTTAAATCTTACCAGTTTAGATCAGAGAGGAATAAATGCAGAAGGATTTTAAAGGCTGATACAGGTTCAGACAAGTGTTTTTAGTGACTGAAGTCAGCTTGAGGCATTGGTGTTTGACTTTATTGAACACATCTGCACCCTGACTCACCTTTGCCATCGTGGGCCTGCACTGGAGTGAGAGCTGCATTGCCTGGTGGACCAAACGCAGACCTTTCTGCTGGCATTTGTTACCATGTGGTCTCTATCTCCCTCACTTCCTGATCTTCCTCCTTTGGTCCAGCAGCCCTTTGAACCTGTGTGGAGACCACACCACAGCTAGGAAGTCTCGGCTGCCTCATTCCCTTTAAATTCCCCTGCTCCAGTCTCCCCAGCCCTGGGCTCTGCTTGTACCTTAGGTGATGAAGTCGACCTTGCTTTCCTGCTTCATAAATTCATTCACCTTTCTCTCAGGTTTGTTAGAAACCCAGAGTGAGGACTCCCTCTGTAATTGTTTTTGGTGAACAACCGTTTAGCGACTCATCATGGTCCTATATTGAGGGATACGCTCAGAAAAAAACCCTGTGAAATTCAGGGATATTGTTGAGTATTCACTATACCATTCTCTCCTTTCTGGTTTTATCTTATTTATCACAGTGTCCTGTGACATCAGTCCTGTGGGTAGAACATGACCTTGCCCTTCAGTGGTGCTGAGAAAGATGGTTGCACTCATGGTGCAGGCTCTGCAGAGGACACAGTGAGAGGGGAGCCGTGGTCCCAAGACTGCTCCGTGGGGAGGCCCAGAGCTGTAGGTAAAATAAACCTCAGAATTAAACTCCTGCCACCGAAGTGGTTTCTGGACGCTGGAAAGTGCTAGGTCAAAGCATGCAGCTTCCTCCTGTGTTCTGCTACACTCGTCATCTTCCCAAGGCGGTGGCACCGCCCTCTGCCCTCCACACGCGCCTTCCCTTCCCTGTTCTTTTAAACGTTTGAAAAGCTTTGCTGGAGTCATTGCTTGGGAGGTGCCTGCATTTGTTGCATTCAGTCAAGCATCCTTGCAAATATAAAAAGTCGCACATCAGCCTGTCGTGTCTTCTGAACACTGACCACTGCCTTGGCTCAGACCCAGCTGACCCTTTGTGGCTGGCCACGTGCCCCTCAGTCTCAGTACTTAGGCCATTGTCATGTCATTATTCCTTATGCGAAGACCCATTTTCCCTTATCTGAAAATCTGAAATAGGAAAAGCTCTGGAAGCAAGAAGTCATTTGACAGCAAAACCTGGCCTAAACTGACATGAGGCCACTTAGAGTCCTTATTTATCCCAGTAAATGTAAATATCCATACCTTTTACTATAGAATATTAATATGTCTGATTCTGGGTGCTATTCCAGAACCTCCTGGAAGTACCATGATATGTGGCATTCATATTCTGAATTCCAAAGCAGATCTGATCCCAAGGATTTGGGATAAGGGTTTGTGACCTGTATAAAACCAGAGGCTGGAGATGCCTGTAATTTCACTCCATGTGACTGACAAGGTAATTCATGGAGACAAGTGACCCACGCCAGGAAGAGTGAAAGTGTATGATACCCAAGACTTTGAAAATATCCAAACCCAATCAGTATACTAAGAGCTTCCTCATCCCTGGAAGATCCATAAGACATGCAGGAAGTCTAGAAAAATGTCCTCAAATCAGAATGTAACTGGATGTCTCACAGTCCCCATAATTTGTCATTGCTGGGTGCCCTGATTCCAGCAAGTTTCTAGAAGTCTAATGATATTAACATTTAAAATGCTTTTCGTGCTCGCTTCGGCAGCACATATACTAAATGCTTTCCATATGCCAGGCACTGTTCTAATTGCCTAATATGGGTTATCTAGCCAAATCCTTGTGACAACTCTTTGAGGCATAAAACATCCCTATCCCTTTACAGATGAGGAAACTGAGGCCCAGAGAGATTAAATGTATCTACTGCAGTTCAGAAGCCAGAAAACAGAACCTCTCTGGCTATTTAAGCAGAGATTACCAGAGGGGATTGGGAGTTTCCAAACTCATTGGGAGGACGGGATCTAGGCTCAGCCTCTACGAATGATTGCCAACTCAGTGCAGACTGGACCACCAGGGCTGCTGCTTCCACAGGTGGGAAGGTTGGGAATCAGGACCCCACTATGGGAACTATGGACCTCAGAAACACCCACCTTCACTGCCATCCAGGGACCAGGAGGGTTCACCGAGACCATTGGCTTCAGAGTTGTATCTGCTCCGTGGGTATTCTGCCTTCCAACACACCCACAAAGACAGTGACTGCTCTCCTCGCCCCTGTTTGGCGGGAGAACAGCAGAATCTATGGCCATATGGCCCCCACCTCATTTCCTTAGCCTCTCAGATCATATACAAGCACATCTGCTGGGTAGAACCTAAAACACATCTCAATCCCTGGAGGTGCAAGGGAGTAGGCCATTTTAGCTTTCTTGACTTTGAAATACAGGAGGAAGCTTGAATGGATGTTGGCTGAGCCAATCTATGGTTTCATGCATTAACTAACTTCTCAAAGATGGCGTAGGAGGTGGTACAACCAGGATTTGAAGCCAAACTGTCTGGCTTCAGAGTCTAAGCTCTGTAAATTCCACTGCCTCTCCATGAGCTCATGCCTGGCCTGGCTGGCCCACCATGACGTGTCTTCTCTGTGCTCTCTTCCTTCCACAGGTCTACAGCTGGTCCATGTGTCTGTATGGTTCAAAGGGGGCCTCTAGCACTGAACCCTGAATTTGGGGGGGCTGAGATTGATGATCTTCATCTGCCCTGGACTATCTCTGTCTGTCCTGTACTGGCTGGGTGAATCAGTTACCTATTGACCCAACAGTGCTATGCAACAAGCCACCCAAAATCTCAGTGACTGAAGACAATAAATATCTAGCGTTGCTCATCTAGTCTGTAGGATAACTGGTTCTTCTGGGCTTAGCCAGGTTCCTTCATATCTCTGTGGTCAGCTGTAGGTCACCTAAGGTGGCTCTGTTATCCTGGCTGGCCTCCCTCAGACTTGGGTTTAGCTGACAGATCTCTAGCTGGGTAGGGTGGTCTCTCATCTTCCAGTGTGTTCTTATAGCAGTTCTTGAGAAGTGAGAAAGTGGGAATGTGTGTGTACTTTTCCAAACTAAGTCCCATGGCCATGCTCAGGGTCATGGCAGAAAGGGTACTACAAAGTTCCAGGGCAAAGGGTATGGATTCAGGGAGGCTATCAGTTGGGGCCATCAACCTCAGGCACAATATTTAACCTCTCAGACAAGCCCATGCACCTGGTGCCATAGAAAGCACTGCTTAGAGGCTTTCCAAGGGAGGCATGGAGGGCCAAGCCTTCTGGAAGCCCACAGCATCCAATCTAATGCAGAATTCAGCCCCCGGGGGCTGTCCGGCAATGTCCTGCATAAACTAAATCGCCTGTTCTTTCGGCTGGTTCGGTTCTGTGCTCAGGCCAGACTGACCGGCTGACTCAGAGACACAGCCCTTAACTCAGGGCCTCCACTTAACCGAGCCGCTGCTCAACAAAAAGTCTCTCGACATCTAAAGCGGCATGTCCGCTCGCTCGCCAATTAAAAGGCTCATGGGGCTTCCCTGGTGGCGCAGTGGTTGAGGGTCCGCCTGCCGATGCAGGGGACGCGGGTTCGTGCCCCGGTCCGGGAGGGTCCCACATGCCGCGGAGTGGCTGGGCCCGTGGGCCATGGCTGCTGAGCCTGTCATCCGGAGCCTGTGCTCCGCAGCGGGAGAGGCCGCAGCAGTAAGAGGCCCGCGTACTGCAAAAAAAAAAAAAAAAAAATAAGGCTCATGTCCTCAACGTGACAAATACCAGGAAAAACAATTCTGCGATTCAGAACACAGGTGGGGAGAATACGAGCGAGGTTATCATGAACCAAGCGCCGGCCTTTTCCTCGGCTTTCATCTGGCTTCTCAGTGAGACGGCACATCTCTCCCAAGATTTCCCGGGTCACGCTGGCCACTCTGCCCGCGCAGCAGGGTCATGTGAAGGGTCAGGGTTGTTTTTCTGTAGCTTAGATTTCAGCAGGCAGATCTTACGTTTTCTTAATCCATATTTAATAGCCTGACAGTGCTGCCCGGTGGCTGTGCTGTGAGGACAGAGCGGAGACCGAGGTCCCCGTGCAGCCGGACCCTTTGGTCCCCCTTTCCCTGCAGAGCAGGAGGGGCTGCCCCAGGCCCGGGCCTGAGGGTCAGGGAGCAGCTCTGATATTGGAAGACTCTAAGTAAAACAGGCATTCCTTCCAGTTTTTCATCTGGATCCATTTCCCTTAGTTGTCTCCCCAGACCCCCAGTTGAAAGCAGAGTTGTATATTCCTTGGTTTGCTTCTCAAGAAATTAATTTTAACTAAGTTAAAAAAAAATTTAACAGCTTTATTGAGCTATAACTCACATCCCATACAATTCACCCATTTAAGGTGTACAATTCAATGTTTTTTAGTATATATTCACAGATAGGTGCAACCATCACCACGATCAATACGTTCATCACCACAGAGAGAAACCCACACCCTTTAGCAGTCATTCCCCGTTCCCCCCCCTCCCCCCAACCCCTGGCAACCATGAATCTACTTTCTGTCTCTATAGATTTCCTTATTCTGGACATATCAAATGAATGGAGTCATATAATATGTAGTGTTTTGTCACTGGATTCTTTGGCTTAGTTTAAACAAGGTAAATTTTTTCAAGTTTTGCCTTTGAAGGCAGATGAGTAGGTTTGAATCCTGACTCCACAGCCCTCAGGCTGTGTGGGTTTAGGCAAATGGCTTGACCTCTCTGAGCTTCGGTTTCCCCATCTTAATATGCAGAGTGCTCCAGTGTTAACACACATAAAAGCTTTGAGCTGTGCCTGAGACACAAGCTTCAGTAAATGTGAGTTTTTACCATCTTTCTTGTCCTGATTGTCCCTGAAGACCTTTCTAGCTCTGTTTGGGGGGTTTGCCTCTCTGTTTGCATTCCCTCAGCAAACATTTACTGCAGTCTGCACAGCTCTCCCCACAGAGGCTGCACCTGTGTCCCAGGAACTGGGCAACCCTGTGTGTGCCTTGCAAGTCCTCACCCATGTGTTGAGCCTCCTGCACACCACCACCTCTTCCCAAGGCAGTCTGATGGCCCCTCTTTGGGCTTTGAAGTTCAAAATAGTTCTGGGAATGTCACCTGGAGGGTCTCCCCTCTGTATCCTCAGTATTTCTACTCTGCAGTTGGAAGAGGGTAAGTATAATCACATCCCTGGTTGAAAGGGACCACTCTGCCTTTGCTCCTACTTGCCGATGTGCGGTAATACATTAATGTTAATATTATTAACCATAAAATGACACAAACACCCTCAGAAAGATCACAGGATAAAATAAAGGGAAATCTATCCCTCAAGCCTGAGATACTTACTGACTTCCTTCTGGAGTATTCATCTTTCCATCTCCAGGTGGGTAGAATTTTATGAGACCAAGTGAACTCTGTTGAGGAGACTCTGAGAAGACAGATTCCCCCACCCCAGAATGCTAAAGCAGCATTTCTGTGTCACCACCCCATTTACACTGGGACTGTGGTTTCTTTGTGAGTTTTTATGTCTTTTCCATGTCTCCCCTGAGAGCCTGTAAACTTCTAAAGAACAATAACTGTGTTGTCTCCTTTTATAGGAGTCTGTGTTTCATAAAATAAGTAAAAGTAAAACTTTTTAAATGTTTCTTATCTATGCGCACAACGTTCTCTTATTGACGTGACCATCCGGTATCTCTGGAAATTGTCTTGCAAACACTTGCCCACCCCCATGGCTTAGTCCTCATGTCTATCCAGCGGTGTCTTTTGCCCCCAGAACCACCTGTGCTGTATAAGATGACAGGAAAATGCGGCAGTGGCCAGCGTAGGGCTGAGAGGCAGGATTTCTCTGAAGCTTGAGGATTTTGTTTGCTTATACGGCATCTCCCATATTGAGACTTTTCAGAAATACTATTGAAAATAAAAGTTTCCTCCCTGCCATGTGGGAACTCTGGGAAAAGAACCCACCCTCTATTCTAGGCCTTTGCTTTATTTCATTCACTCAGAGGATGAAGGAGAAAGCATTTGGTGTCGTAACCAAGGCATCATCATGGCCTGAGATGGGGCTGTAATAAATAATATAGTGGCTAGCGTTTAGTGAGTGCCTACTGTGTGCCAGGCCCTGCTCTAAACATCGTAGCATGATTTCATCTCACCTTAACAAAACTCTATGAAGAAGAGATGCTCATTTGCCAATAAGGAAATGGGGGCACAGAAAAGAAACACAACCTCAAATGTCCCACAGCTAGTAGCACTGGAACCAGGACTCCTGCCATACTGGCCACATCTGAAAACACAGAATAACAACATCATTTTCAAAGTTCAGTCTTTCTTCTTTCTGTTTTGAACCATCCTTCATGGTGGGCAAAGCATGTGGCCCCATTTTCCCACCAGGGTCTCATAAGCATCCTTTTGAGGTCAGAAGCATGTCACAGGGGCCCAAGTCTCCAGGGGGTATAGGTCCAGGCCTTGGGTGCACTCACTCCTAATCTCTCGCATTGGTTGCTTCTTTCTTAACATTCAAAAATAAAGGAAGGATCTTAAATCTGCACAACAGTCCCACGGAGTTCAAGCATTAGCATCCCCACAGAGGTCAAGAGATGCTCTAGGGCTTCCCTCGTGGCGCAGTGGTTGAGAATCTGCCTGCTAACGCAGGGGACACGGGTTTGAGCCCTGGTCTGGGAGGATCCCACATGCCGCGGAGCAACTAGGCCCGTGAGCCACAACTACTGAGCCTGCGCGTCTGGAGCCTGTGCTCCGCAACAAGAGAGGCCGCGATAGTGAGAGGCCCCCGCTTGCCACAACTAGAGAAAGCCCTTGCACAGAAACGAAGACCCAACACAGCAAAAATAAATTAATTAATTAATAAACTACTACCCCAACATCATCTTTAAAAAAAAAAAAAAAAAAGAGATGCTCTAGATTAACTCGGGCTGGGAAGTAGCGTTCCCACCTTAGAGCATTGAAGGGCACGTTTGTGGGCCAATTGTTTTCCACACTTGGTCTAGGGCAGGACGTCTGTGAGTGTAAATAGGGGGAATATGTGGCTTTATTTTCCCAGTGAAAGCTGGCACTCCCTCGATTCACAAATGTAGGCGACAAGCCACAGTAGTATGTGGATTTGTCACCTGTAGGAATCACAGATATTAATATATTCCTCCTTATTGCACAGGCCTCAAAATATCATTTACATTCGTCACTACTTTGAAATTACGGTAGTTTTAAAGATGATGCTAGACTTCATTATTTAATGCTTTAATAAAGAAGGGCATTTACTACATGAACATTTTGTTTTTTAATATTCTGATAACTATACTTAAACGTAACTGGTTTCTTTTATCATCCTATGTGCTTTATTTTATGTATTCAAAAGCATTATTCTGAAAAGGGGTCCACAGGCTTTCACCAGGCTGCCAAAGGTGTCCACACACACACACACACACACACGCACACACACACACACACACACATATCCTCACTGAGAGTGGTGGGGGCATTTTCCCTATAACCAGAGCCCCTGCCACGTCCTGGCAGCCCAGTTCTGTGAGCATCTCGAGGAATGGAAACCACTCCTGACTCATGGCAAAGACACTGCTTCGTTTAAGCCAGAGAAACATGATTTATTACCAGCATGTTTTCAGTTCCAGGCGATGCCTTGAAAAGGTCAGCTTATATGAATGTTTAGAAAAAGAAGATCATAAAATAAGAGGGACTTGGTATTTGGGTTTTGGTGTTTTTTTTTTTGACGAAGAAAATTCAGTCTCGCTCTTACAATGGGCAAACTCCTGTACTCTTTACTTGACCTGCATTTACTCTTTAAGAAGGAAGATGTCTTAGAACGGCATTTGGGGAGAAGATGTATGTCACGGGGATTTTACAGCACTTGAAACCAGGGCAGTGAGCCCTAAACATGGGACCAAAGGCCCACTTGCCATGTACTGGCCAATGGAGATGGCAAATTAGGAGAACATGTCTGCTTTGAAGGGCCTGTTCAGTGCCTAATTGTTTTGTATTTGTTTCAGCTGATGGCTACTCTTTTCATTAGGGGCTTTTAACCTGTGAGTAATCTTTTGAAAATACAAATTTGATGGAGCCAGTTCTTTTAAAACCTCTGTTGTCTCCCCCTTGCCGGAGGAGAAAGTACAAAATCCTTAACCTTACGGCCAGGCCCTTTATGCTCTGACTGCGGTCTCATGTATCAGACTCTCCCTCCTCCCCTCCCCTCCCCTCCCATTCACACAGTGGTGGAGACTCACTGGATTATAGTGTACAGTGAGCTTTGTAAAAGAGTAACCTAGTGTGTTTATTCTTTATTTCATATAGTAATTGTTTTAAAAATAACTTTATTTTTGTGCTTAGTGGGATGGATTTTATTTAAACCCCCAGATTTTCAGTTGGTCTGTAAAATGTACACTCTTGATGTTTTGTGTAACTTTGATAAACATTCTTTACAAAATCCTGGGCTTATTTTTGAAAAGATGCAGATTATACATTTTAAAGCAGTTATTTATTCCGCTTTTTCTGTTCCCTTTTCGAATCATATCAGACAACTGAATAATCATTTACTTATTTCATTTGCACAGTCTCTTATGATTGTCAGAATGCTCAGCTCATAGTGTCTCTGATTTTTGCTGTCCCTCTATTCTTGCATTTTTCTACAATCCTCCCTCTTGCCCAGATCTCTTCCAGAATGAGTGTGCTTTTTCAATTCCATACGACCACTGTTTCTTGGTGCCTGCCTCCCACCATACTCTATGCCAAGTGCCAGGTGTAGGGGGTGGAAGAAACAGCCAGGCTGCCTTTCTCTCGGTATCACATTCCACAGAGCCTGGCACTTATAAAGAACTAAGGGTTTTATGCTGAGTTTGACAACTTATAGAAGCAGAAAGTGGGGGCCCACTTATATTTTTTCTCAAGTCCACACCCCATGTGCAATCAGTTTGTAGTCTCTGGAGATAAACTTACTGTGAATTTATTAAGACCTCCCTTTGATGCCTCCAGAACAGACGCTTCTCGTGTCTGTTGCTTTGGGTAAAGTTGTTGCCTTTAGTCCCTTAAATAATCAGCAACAACGTTTTGTTTCACCCCTAAAGTTAGACCACTTCTACGAAGTCTGGCCTTTCATGACCGATTTACAACAGTCTGTAAAGGAGTTAACTAAATATGTATTTTATAAGTGCCGTGTAATTCAGAGTTACAGTTCAGGTCGAAAACAAGGCTTGTCAACTTAACCTATTTTAACTTAAAAGTGTTTGTAGCTTTGTTTAGTTTGATTAGTTGTTGGTTGGTCTACTGTTACTATCATCATTGCCATCATCACTGATTTGCCCATCTGTTTTCAGGGAAGGTTTTTGTTAAAACCAAATAAATAAATAGAAATCCAGTGAATGTAAGATAGTTTTGGTTATGAATTGTATTCATCTTTCTGCTCAAGAACTTCCTCTGAGGGCAGACAAGTTTGCCATTGGGTGCGTCATTGGGTGAAGCGTCCGTGGAGGGATGGTCTCCTGCTTCCCTTAATTCTACCATGACATGGTCAAGCATGCTCTTCGGCTCATTTGTTAGCCCCTGTTATACAATGAATTATGTCTCCCCAAAATTGATATGTCAAAGCCCTAACCCCCAGGACCTCCGAATGTGACTGTATTTGAAGATAGGACCTTTAAAGATGCAATTAAAGTTAAGGGAGTCAGGGCTTCCCTGGTGACGCCTTGGTTGAGAGTCCGCCTGCCGATGCAGGGGACACGGGTTCGTGTCCCGGTCCGGGAGGATCCCACGTGCCGTGGAGCGGCTGGGCCCGTGAGCCATGGCCGCTGCGCCTGCGCGTCCGGAGCCTGTGCTCCGCAACGGGAGAGGCCACAACAGTGAGAGGCCCGCGTACCACACAAAAAATTAAAAGTTAAGGGAATCATATGGACGGACCCTAATCCAATCTGACTGGTGTCCTTAGAAAAAGAGGAACTTTAGACTCATAGAGACACACCAGGGATTTGTGCACACACAGAGGAAAGACTGTGTGAGGACACAGCGAGAAGGCTGCCATCTGCAAGCCAGGACGATAGGCCTCAGGAAAACCCAGAGCTGCTGCACCTTGACCTTGGACTTCCAGCCTCCAGAACTGTGAAAAAACTAATTTCTGCTGTTTAAGCCACCCCATCTGTGGTATTTTGTCATGGCAGCCATAGCTGACAGAGACAGCCACCAAGCCTATTTCAAAGGATTCCACTTCTGAGCAGATTCCAGTGTGATGACAAGAGCCAGCATCCCCTCCATTTCTGTAAGTGGAGAAGCCAAGGCAGAGGAGACCCCAGGCTCCTGACGCAGTGGGGCAGGGGCTGAGGGGAAGCCGCCTCTGCGGGACCCCCAGCAGGGTCCCCCTGGTGGCCCAGTGCTCCTAGGGCTATGCCAGGGACCCGGGAAGATGCAGTGGGAAGATGCAGGTAGGAGGGCGTTCTAGAATCCTTGGAGCAGTGACTGGGGCTTTGTGCAGGAGTGTTCCTTCTCTTTTCCACGGATCCTAACAAAACGTCTGAGCACTAAATCTGAAACTCTTTCTCTAGTAAAGCCACGTGGTGCCTGCGTCTAGCACCCACGAGGGAAGAGCCGGAAACATTCTCCCACGCCAGCCCTGCGGGCTTCTGGCTACTTGTGCTCGGATGTAATGTTCACATTGCGTTTTCTGTTCCTGCCACATTTAACACTTCAGCCTGGATGCAGCTTTATCACTGCTTTAGGAATTTTCTACAACTTATTTATGAGTATTAAAATTCTGGAGTCTTCCCCCACCAGGATGGCAGCTCCAGAAGAAGCTTGCATGGTAGTCCAGGAACCTCCAGGGCTGGCCGCTGGATGTACCCAGGCTGGTTTGAAATGTGCTAACAGGGCCCAGCTTAGCCAGCACTGGACTCAGGGAGGCGGGAGGCAAGGTCACTGCGGGTCACACTCGCCACGGAAGAAGCAGGCCTGGGCGGAAGGGAGCTGAGTGGTAGCCATCAGCATCTCAGGTGTGGGGGGCAGTGCAGCTGGGATCCAGCGTGTTCCGAGGCCTGTTGGCCTTTCCCAGGTGATTGCTGAGACCCACCTGTGTGTTTTGCGCTTCCTGACCCAGGGGTTGGAGCTGGCAGGGGTGGTGACAGAGGCAGGAGGAGGGTAAAGCAGGCCCTGCTCTGCCATAGTGCAGGGTAGAGAGAAAGGGATGCAGCGACCATTATAGGAGGATGTTTGACAGAAGGCTGAACTCAGAATGAGCTCTGAACAAGGAATGGCGAGGTCTTTGGGGGCTGAGGTAGTGAAGGCGATCTTTTACTCTGGGTGGTGGTTGCATTGAGCTGCAGGCTTCCGCAGGTTTGGCAAACAGGAGGGAGGGACAGCCAGGGGTTACTAGTTCTGTCCTTGGGTCTGTCCCTTTAGGGGTTTTGCTGTGTCCTGGGCTCCTTTCCCACCCAGGACCCCCGCTGTGTGGTTTGGACTTCTTTGGACCCATGGAGTCCCCCCAGTGTCCCTGAAGTAGGGTGGCTCGGAAATTGCCTCTTCTTCCTTTAGGGCTGTCACAGGATTTTAACAGGATCCAGTGGGCATGGGGTAGCCAGTAAGAGTTCCCCTGTCTCTGAAGCACCGGAAACAAGGGCCCCATAGTCAGATGAATGGCCCCTTCCTTCCCTGTGGTGACCAGTCGGCTGGGAATCCAAAGAAAATTCAAGGATCCCCACCCCTGGGGAAAAGAGCGGGGGTCAGCTCATTAATAATTGCCCTCATTATTCTAATGCAGGCCTGCAGTGGCCAGCATTGCCCTAGAGAAGGCTTATTTCAGTCACTCAGCAGATAACAAGGCATCTGTTAGAAACTTATTTATTCCTTGCCTGTTTACTCTTCATCTGGTGAATTTGTATCGAATGTCTGCTTTCTGCTAGGCCCTAGTGCTCCAGCCTAGAGCAGGGGATGGCAGACTTTTTCTGTAGAGTAAATATTTTAGGCTTTGAGGGCCATGTTGTCTCTGTTGCAGCTACCCAACTCTTGTAAGGCCAAAGCAACCATAAGCAATACATAAGCCCATGGGTGTAGCTTTGTTCCAGTACAACTTTATTGACAGGCATTGGGCTAGATTGGCCCAGAGGCCACAGATAGCTGCCCCCCGCCCCCGGACTGGAAACACAGAGTTAAACAAAAGTAGACATGGTCTCTGTCTGTATGGAGCTTACACTCTAGGCAAGGAAGACAGGAATTAATCATATAATCGCAAACATAAATTATAATTAGAACACGGGTGCTTGAAGGAGAGAGAAGCTCTCATAGCTCTAGAAATGGTGTGATATAGTCTCAGGTCAAGTCAGGCTTCCCTCAAGAGTTGATGCCTGAGTTGGGCTCTGAATCAGCACTAACCAGGTGAAGAGAGAGAGGAAACAGTGCATGGAAGGGCCCTGTGACAGGAGTATGGAACATCCTGGAAACTGAAAAAAGGCCAGTGTGGAGGAGTGAAGAAGAGGACAGAGAGGAGGAGTAAGATGAGGCAGGATAGGAAGTAGTAATCAGTCCATGCACAGCCTTGGGGGGCGGCTTAAAGCAGGGGAGTAACAGGATCAGATTTGCATTTTGAGAAAAACCTCTTTGGCTGCAACATGAGAACAGATCGGAGAAAAGCAAGTGAAGATTCAGGGGAACTGAGTGAAAGGACCGTTGCGAGAGAGAGAAGTGGCAATGGGGGTAAAGAGAAGTAGATGAAGATAAAGATTTCAGAAGGGGTGTTGATGGTGTGGGGATGGAGGGAGAGGCTCCTAGGTGTCAGGTTTGTACAGTCGGATGGTTAGCGGTGCTGTCTGTCTACTGAGACCAGAGCACTGGGAAAGTCCCTCATGCTTTGTTTTGTTTGGGTCAGAGGAAGGGGCCTGGCAGGTTGAGTTGCCATTGAGACATCAAATTAGAGATGTCGGATAAGCAGGTGAGATGTACAGATCTGGAGCTCAGAAGAAAGGTAGGGGCTGGAAATCATATGTTTTATGGAATCGTCAGCATATGGAGGGTAATCGACGCCCTGAGCATGGGTTAGACAAGCTGGGGCAAGAGAAGAGAGTAAAGCAAAGGGAAGAGAGATTAGAGAAAATCCTCAAGGAACTCTGATATTTAATAGCCAGAGAGAGAGGAGTGTTCCTGCAAAATAGACTGAAATAGCAACCAAGGGAGTAGGGAAAAAAGTATGAGATTGTGGGCTTCCCTGGTGGCGCAGTGGTTGAGAGTCCGCCTGTCGCTGCAGGGGACACGGGTTCGTGTCCCGGTCCGGGAGGATCCCACATGCCGCGGAGCGGCTGGGCCCGTGAGCCATGGCCGCTGAGCCTGCGCATCCGGAGCCTGTGCTCCTCAACGGGAGAGGCCACAACAGTGAGAGGCCCGCGTACCACAAAAAAAAAAAAGTACGAGATTGGGAAGGAAGTGTTTAAGCAAGGCTCGTGTTCAGCTTGTACACACAGCACAATGGGACTGACTGATGACGCCCAGTGACCATTCTGACTGATCAGTGCATCCCCTGTGATTGGTTGGTGCCCATGCCATGCCAGTTGTTTATATCATGATTATCATCCCTGCTTTCAAGGAACAATCATCAGTGTGGGATGGCAAACAGGATGAAGAATGGAAACCTTCCATTGGATTTACCCACAAGTATATCGTTGGTGACCTTAGCAAGAGAACTTGAGGTGGAGTGACGGGCTGAGGAGTGAGCTGAGGAAGGAATGGGAGGTGAGTTAGTAGACAGGAGACCCAGGCAACCATTGAAGAAGTTTTGCTGGGATGCAGAGGAGCTGAGTAGGACAGGTAGAGGGGAAGCCGGAAGGGGATGGGAGTGGGGGGAACTGAAATTTTTCTATAAGATGTTAAATGATGAGAATGACTTATTTGTTCAACATGCCTTCTGTGTATATAGTCACTTACCAAACTTGTATCTATCTCATTCATTTATTCATTATTTGATCCAACATGTTTATCTCATCCTTGGCAGAGATATTTACCATGTTACGAGCACTGAATTCATTTTACTTCCTTCTTTCCTTTTCAACGGGCATTTATTGAGCACTTACTGTTTGTCAAGTACTGGACTAGGTCCCACTGATAGAGAAATGAATAAGTTATAGCCTATGTGTTCAAGGGACTTATAGTTTAGTGCAGTGCTTATCAACCAGGGGTAATTTTATCCCCTTCCCTTTCCTGGGGGACACCAGGCAATGTCTGGAGATATATTTTGTTGTCATAACTTGGAGGCAGGGGGTATGAGGGGGAAACTAGGGATGCTACTGGCATCTAGTGGGTGGAGGCCAGGGATGCTGCTAAACGCCCTGCAGAGCACAGGGCAGCCCCCCAACAAAGAGTATTGGTCCAAAGCGTGAAAAGTGCCTCAGTAAATGGTAACTGCAGGAGTTCTGAGGTTGACCACTTAGGCACCACTGTGGAGCTGGCCAGGCAGGAGATGAGGGACAGAAATGAGGGGGCAAGATGCCCGCTCAGAAGCTTCCAGTAGTGCAGGGTGGGGGCCCCATGGCCAGTAAGGCTGAAGTCGCTAGAGTAGGGCTGAGGCCACTGATACCAAGTATTTTGGATTTTGTCTATTCAGTTGGAAAACACTAAAGGGTTTCCAGTGAGAGGAAACCAGATCTGTGTCTTAGGAAGATCATTCTGGTGGCAGACAAGAGCAAACAATAACCATTAACATTTATTAAGAACCTACTCTGTATCAGTAGGTTTCCGAGTACTTTCTTGAATTACCTCATTTAATCTCCTGGCAGCCCTATGCGGAAGTGCTCTTCTTCCCATTATACAGCTTAGGAGACTGAGGCAGAGGGGTCAAGAAGCTTGTGAATGGGGGAGCCAGCCCTTGACTGACACTGGGCTCATGCACAAGCGTGAGATAGCCTGTGGTTCTTCCGGTCTCCCAAGTTGGGTCTGGGCTCTGGAACCAGACTGCAGAGTCCACAGGGTGTCAATTCATAATTCATATGTTCCAGCTCTCCCTGCAGCTGCTCCAAAAATTCCATGCCTGCAGCTTTGAAAAGTGTGGCCTTAAGGTAGCCAGTTTAATTCTTCCTGATTAGGAGTTCTCATGTAGCTCTTAATTTTTCAGAGACTTTGTAGCTGAAATGCCCCCATGGAAAGAGAAACACATGCTTCTGGGAAATCAAATCCACTCTTTGCTGCTTGAGACCATTAAGTGGACCCCAGTAACCTCATGGAACTCCCCTATCAGGACACCCCACCTCACTATCAAATGCACCTTTTTGCCTCTATTTTTGCTGGGTGTGGGGGGCAGGTGGATTTGCATGACTAATAAAATTTAAAGTAGGTCTCAGGGCCCAAAGCTACATCATTAGCCAGCACAGATCCTGCTTTCCTGGGTTTTAATTACAGTGGCTCCTCCTCCAATTAGGAGGGATGGTTGAGTGTGACAGTCCCTGGCCCATGACTGACAGACAGAAAGAGCTGGAGGCTGGGCTTGCAGGTGGAAGGGACTGCACCCCAGATAGAGGGGAGGAGAGGATTTTGCTGCTCAGGGAGGTCAAGGGTGTGGACAGAGGTGGGACCAGAGGACTCCCGCCTGGCACTTTTTAGCAGGACTCCTCCCATTTAGAAAGAAGACTGGAGATGCGTTTTCATATTTACATATGCTTTTAAATAAATGTGACTTCATTTTTTTAAAGCAGTGGCAACATTCTGGCGAGGCAGAGGAAATGCAAACTGGTCTGGGATCCAGAAGAGAAGGCAGGTGTCAGTGCAGCAAATAACCTGCTACCAGGGGACTCTTTGAGGTTGGCTTATGACCAGTGAGTTCACAGCCCCAAAGTATTCCCACCTGATAGATGCAGAGCCTAGGGCCAGCTGCTGTCACATGGGGTGTCCGTGCAAGAAGCCATGTTCTCCTCTTGCACTGATGGTGGGAATGTAAATTTGTGCAGTCACTATGGGAAACAGTATGGAGGTTCCTTAGAAACTAAAAATAGAGCTACCATATGATCCAGCAATCCCACTCCTGGACACGTATCTGGAAAAGACAAAAACTCTAATTCGAAAAGATACATGCACCCCAATGTTCATAGCAGCACTATTTACAATAGCCAAGACATGGAAGCAACCTAAGTGTCCATTGACAGATGAATGGATAAAGAAGATGTGGCATATATATATATATATATATATATATATATATATATATAATGGAATACTACTCAGCCATTAAAAAGAATGAAATATTGCCATTTGCAGCAACATGGATGGACCTAGAGATTTTCATACCTAAGGTATCATACTGAGTAAAGTAAGTCAGACAGAGAAAGACAAATGTTATGTAGTGTCACTTATATGTGGAATCTAAAAATTACTACAAATAAAAAAATGCTATTTACAAAACAGAAACAGACTCATAGACATAGAAAACAAACTGTTACTGTACCAAAGGGGAGGGGGAAGAGGGATAAATTAGGAGTATGGAATTAACAGATATACACTATTATATATAAAACAGATAAGCAACAAAGATTTACTATAGAGCACAGGGAAGTATATTCAATATCTTGTAATAACCTATAATTAAAAATCTGAAATATATATATATATATATATATAACTGAATCAGTTTGCTGTACACCTGAAACTAACACAATATTGTAAATCAACTACAGTGCAATTTTTTAAAAGTCATGTTCTTATTTTCAGGTTTTCTTCTCATTTTACTTCTTCCTTTAAGGATTCTGTGATAGGTCAGAAAATTCTCCGGGCTTCAGTTTTCCCATCTGCCCAATGAAGGGGCTGTTGCACTAAAGACCTTCTCATGTCCCTAAGTGGGTTTGATTTGTAGACTAAATTTAGCCTTTGCCAGGACGGCAACTGTACACCTACAGTGCTAAGAAAACTAACTTTACACCCAAATATAAGGCAGTTGCCCACGTTCCCAAATAAAAGGGCTCCGAGAAATTTTTTAGCCACTATGTGAATATATGAATATTTTTGGAATACAGTATAAATGAAACAACAAACTGTTACTTAAAATATGTAATTAATTACTTTAGTTACACATCTTTAAAATTACAAAATATCTAAACCGTCAATTTTTAAATAGTGCTTTCTCCCACTTATATTTCATGAGTCTCTATCCAAACCTGTCAGGTGCAGTTTCAACTCCAGAGTGTGTTTTGTTCCCAGTGTATTTTTTTATCCCTAGAGCAGCTTTCTGAGTCCTCTGACAGTTTTCCAGAGCTGTGAGCCTCACTTCCATCCACGTTTTCAAGAGACGGCAGAGACAGCACTTTTTGAATCCATGGATTATGTCTTCCTTTAAAATTGTATCCCAAGCCACAGGTCCCAATTCCCATAAATTGAGGCAGTTATGTTTTGTTTTTTCACTTGCTTTATAGGTGGCTATTCATGATCTCTTGCAGCAATTAACCATTGTTGGGTTTCTTTTTAAAGCGACTTTTAAAAGTCTTGTTTACAATGACATCCAAACACTGAAATAATGAAGTCATAATCCCAAGAGTAATTACTGCATCTGTGTTAACTAAATCAGGTGGGAGAGTGCACTATAAGATGAGACTTTTTATTGATGTAGAATCCATCAAATTGGATATTGGATATATTGAATTTAAGGCAACACCCTTTTTATTGTAGTGTAGTTGATTTACAATGTTGTATTAATTTCTGCTGTACAGCAAAGTGACTGTACATATATATACATCCTTTTTTATATTCTTTTCCATTATGGAACACCCTTTTTTCTGAGGGATAACAGGAGATGCAGGGGAAAGATGGTCATATATTTGGGCCTAGTCAAAATATTATAATTTATCAAATTCTCCTTTAACACCCATCAGCTTATGACATTGCACATAGGAGCATCTCTTTGCTGGCTGTTCAGTAGTTGATGTCTGTCAACGTAGGCAGACATGTCTGATGGATCCAGATCACAGAAAATGGTGCTGGGTCTGCTGCCCCACCAAGAACTCTGGCCGCCATCTTTCCCCACTTCCCAAACACCAGTACATAACTGCAAGCCCCTCCTGGCCACCTTTCTGCCGACCTGTCGCTGGGCTTTTGTGTAGTTTAATGAGCATAGAGTCGTTTGGAAATATGCGCTGTGCTCCACAAAAGGAAATAGTAATGTAATCAGAAATCATTATATTCTAGCACTTCAGCACTATTGCTACTATTAATGTCCATTATCACTGTATTACCTGAAATGTGTTTAACAGTCACAGGCACTAATCAAGGTGCCTGTCCTGGAGAATGTGTATTCTATCTGGATCATACTATGTATTGTGCTGTGACTGTTCCACATTTTTTTCAGATAATTGGAACCTGCTACTTCATACTCTGAAAAATAATGTAGTGGGTGAAGCCCTGAGAGGTTCAAAGCCTATGCTTACATCAGGGAAAGAATGCAATTTCCATGCAGAATGATTATAATATTATTCAGTGATTACATGGGGGTGGGGGTGGGTCTGTTTTTGTTAGAGTTTTGAAAGTGGAAAATTGAATTCCATCCAAGTAATCAGAGGTTATGAGTTTCCAGCACAGTATGTTTGCACATGTTGGAGGCTCATTTTCCCAGAGTCCTCCCCAGCCCGGTAACCCCTGAGCCTTTGCTGGCCTCTAGGGACAGACCTGAAGTGCCTACGAGTTAATTCACTGACAGGAGCTCTCAGCCGATGAGAAATGGGAATTGGCGGCAGGTACTCCAGCTTCCTCACGTCTCAGGTGGGACAACACTGAGATATGTCCCTCTCTGTCCCCCAGAGGTCCCCAGGGACATTGGCCCAGGTGCCCACAGTGGAGACCTGCATATTTAGGGCAATCTCTGTCGGCTTCCTTCACTTACCGGTCTCGCCTCCCCACTCACCGGTCTCGCCTCCCCACTCACCTGCCTGAGCTTTCTGGCATCACTCTCCAGATAAACCACTCGCCTCAATCCTTGTCTGGGTGGGTTCTGCTTCCCAACAGAGGTACACCTGGCGCCCCAGCTCTCCCTTCCGACCTGGAGAGCACCCCGAGGCCTCTTTGGATCCCTCTGTCCTTTAACCTGGCAGCACACAGAAGTCTTAGAGTTTTAAGGCATCATTGTCCTGACAAATGAAAACTCTGAACTTTTTTTTTGGTCAGGAAGGTGATGGGTATAATTTATTTCTCCCTCTTCTCTTGATTATTTTTACCCCATTCAAGTGAGACAAGATGATTTAATCCGGGTTGTATTTTAAATGCCCATAATTGATGTCCTCAGAGCATGAATCTATGTGCTCTTAGAAATTTATGTATAATCTTAATAGATTTGTCAATGGCAACCCTTCCTCATCTAAACAGGCTGCTTGCAGACAGGTCACTTAATTTGCTCCCCAGTGTTCTTTTTCATACGTGGCTGCTCCATGGCTGACAGCAGATGATCCCATTATGAACACATTTGACACAGCACGGGCTGTGGGGATGAGCACCCTCAAGGTCCTCTGCTGTGGCAAGCAGTGTGTGTCTCCCTCTCACTCAGAAGGGGAGGGTCCCAGCGACCAAGGCACCTGAACAGGTGCTGAGGCTGCAGTCCCCGGTAGTGCGCAGCAGCCGATGGGTGCTCCAGCTTACCTGCGCTGTCAGAGGTTGTTGATGCCACGCCCATTCCCCAGCCTGGGGGTCGCCTGCTGACAGTTCTTGCTTCCTGCCATTCTCTGTGTGGGAGTGCCCAGCCCATTCATGGGGCAGGCTGGAAGTGCTGGGGGGATTGATACCCCAAAGCACTTGGCAGCCAGTGAGAGGTGGGAGGTCATGAATAAATACCCCAGCTTCCTTCCTCATCTCTTGGTGGGACAACTTTAAGATAGGCTCTACCCAGCCTCTCAGAGCATCCCCAGTAGGAATAAGCCCCCAGTTGCCCAAGCGGGAACCCACTGGTTAATGCTTTCTCGACTGACTTTTCCCTGTCTCCTTTCTCACATCTCTGCTTCCTCATGTGCTTCCTTGGGTCTACTCTTAAAAAAAGAAAAAAAAAAACCCACTTACATCCAAATCAGTGTTTCAGGGGCCACTTTGGAGGGGAACTCACACTAAGACACCTGTCCTTCTGAATGTCTTCAGGTTTATCTTTCAGATGTGCTCATCCTCCAGGACCTAAATTAGGGCCTGGCATGGAGCTTCCTGCACCCAGGAGCTCTGCTTCCTCTGACCACCTTCAGCTCCACCAGCATAGTTAACTCAGCCCTCACTGTCTACAGCCTTGGGACCTCCCCTGTTTCTGCACGTGGGTGTGTGATGGAGTCGATACCAACTTTGCCAGCTCCTAGCTGACCTGCACGTCTGTCTGAGAGATGATGGTGCTCCAGCCACATCCTCGGTTTGGAGTGAAGAGCAGAGATGCCCAGCAGGGTGGAGGATGGGGTAGCCAGACAACACTGTGGGGGAAAAACCCCTCCTTCCAAAGATTGATGCGGGTGCTATTGGATTATTTGCGCCATTTCTGTCTGCTGGGGTAATTGCAAGGCGAGTACCTTGTGTTCCAAGGGAAAAATGTTCTCTGGATGTGGTAATCTTTGCCATGCCTGCTTGTGACAGAGAGAACCACATCAAGTTCTAAATTTTCTCAATGGAGTGAGATGTGTATCATGTGTAATAAAACATAAACAAGCCGTTAAGAAACATCTATGTGTTTCTTTTTGTCAACCTTTAGATGCGTTAAAGCCAACCACAATTTTATATGAATTCTAGATGATATGTAGTATTTTTATTTGCTACTTCATTGCTAAATGTTTCATATAAAACTGAAGAGGAAAAAAAAAAAAACACAGTCCCACATATAAAAGAAGCAGCAGATGGCTAAATGTGACCGTGGGAGAGAAGCAGTGAATGAGTGGGTTCAGAACAGAGGCTCCCTCGCTGGGTATGGGCCCGAGGTGGAGCGGAGGGAAGTTCATGTATGAGGGTACCTGTGTTCATTAGCCATTTGCTTCCACTGTGTTCTAAGTAGCCCATTAGTATTCAGGAGAATCTACAGGTATCTTTGTTATGGCTTTTTTTTCATCTTTTAAATGTGCATATAAATGAGTGTGTATTATTTATAGATGTCTTTGGATTTAGAAACATCGAGCTTGAAAAGTAATGCAGCAGGGGATATTTGATTTACTGCTCACTGGAAAGGAGAGCGAAGAGAGGGGGACTTTCTGCAGGAAGGAAAACTGGGTTGGGGTAAGTTGCTTAACCTTTCTAGGGGACTTTCCTGGAATCTTCAGTTACAGTTAAACTGTAGAGAGATGAGTGGGTGGGAAAGGGCAGCGGCCAGAGAGTTTGGAAGCCGGCTTTGTGGTCCCAGCTCTCCTGCTAATCAGCTGTGTGACCTTGAGCTTGTCACTCACTGGTCTTGCCTTTGGTTTCTTGCCCGTATCTGGACATCAAGCCATGCCAGGCTGTGGCCCAGTGATTTGGTGCATTCGTATTGACTGCTGTGGGCTCTGACCGGACTCCTTGGGTGCTGGGTTAGTTTGCAGAATTGCCGTGAGGTTGGTGAGCCGTGGTTGCATGTTTTTTCAGATGGAACGTGAAGCTCTGGTGTGATCAAGCCACTTGCCTGCATACTTTGGTAGAGACCAGGAAAACAGAATTAGCTTCTCATTCTATTTTCAGTTCCTAGGCTGTTTCTATATTGGCCAAGAAAAGCAGAGAACTTACAGAAATTCCTGGTAATGACTGCTTTCTGCCTGGGTATGGAGAAACTTGCCTGTCTATGGTTTATTTTTAAATGGATAACTCATCTTATCTGGGTAATAAGTACTGTAATCTCCAAAGACTTTTCTTTCACATTTTTTTTTCTCTCTGAGAAACAGCCTCAGATCTATTCAAATAAAATAGTTTTCTACTGGGCGAGGAAGTAATGCCTCTCAGACCCACTTGGGGCTGGGAAGGGGTTTTCAGCTGCTGGCCCTATGGCTTGGATTCGGAGGAGAGGGGTAGAAGCCATGAAAGCATCTGCCCTCAGGCCTGGAGTTTTGTAGTTGCTGGGGAGGAGGAGAGGAGGGGCTAAAAGGCTGAAAGTTAAAGGCTGAAAGTGTCCTCTTGAGGGAAATTCAGGGAGATTAGCTGCAGAGGGCAGGAAGTGATAACTGACCAGTGTCAGATAGACCCAGGACAACTACACACACGGTCAGCCCATTGGTCAACTAGCCCCCAAGGAAGATCCCTCCCCATTCATTTGTCCTCTGCGTGCTCACTTCTGTGGAGAGGTGGTGGGAAAGAAGGCCCCCACCTTCCCCGTGGCGCTGTAGGTACTGCAGGGATACCTATTCTGTGCTTCAGTTGGCAGGCTATAATAATAACGTCACAGCCACCAGTTAATATGTGCCATGGGCCATGCCAAGTGCCTTTCTTACACCCAAACATTTAACTCTCAGAACAAACATGGATGTTCAGAAATAGCATCCCCATTGTACAGAGGAGGAGACTGAGGCAGGGGTGGGAGTGGCATGGAGGGTCTGCCATTAAACTTAGAGATTTAGACCCAGGTCTCTAAGATTATCCATCTTCCATGCTCTTGACCACCCAGGTGTGTCAGGGACTAAGATGAAAATCCAAGGTGAAGCTCTGGTTGTGCCATGGAGCGAGGCTGCAAGGTTCAGACTTGGGAGAAGGGGTTCCCAAACCTCTCTGCAACTCCCTGGGGAGACCACAAACCCACCGAGTCTAAAAGCCCACCTTGTTTTACTCTGTGAAGCCGCATTTTCCCCATCACTTCTCTCTAAAGCTGTCAAGAGGCCAAGGACCAAAGGGGCATGAGATGCCGAGCAACCCTGAGCCCTGGCAGCTGAGGTATCAGCCGGACCTGGCTCGGTCCAGACCCTGACAGTGAGCAGACGCTGGATCCATGAACTTGTTTGGTAGTTGTGTCTCCTGTCCCCACGGCTGTCTCCCACCCCCTGACATGTACAGCTGTGGGCCCCATAGAGGACCGATGTGGTAGCTAAGTGAGTGCCTGGGACACAGGTCAAAGGCTCCCCTTAAGAGTCGAGGCAGGGCTTCCCTGGTGGCGCAGTGGTTGAGAGTCCGCCTGCCGATGCAGGGGACACGGGTTCGTGCCCTGGTCCAGGAAGATCCCACATGCCGCGGAGCGGCTAGGCCCGTGAGCCATGGCCGCTGAGCCTGCACGTCTGGAGCCTGTGCTCTGCATCAGGAGAGGCCAAAACAGTGAGAGGCCCGTGTACCGCAAAAATTAAAATTAAATAAATAAATAAAAATAATCGAGGCAAACAGCCCCAGGGTATGTCACCAGGAAAGGGACAGCCTCTGAGAAGAAATTGGAACAGGGAAAGTGGGAGGGAAGAGGGAAGTCCTAGTCTCTCTGGGCTCTACGTGTGGGTCCAGACTTGAGGTGGGCTTTTGCCTGGCTGGGAATTCCAGTGTGCTCAATGCTAGGATGGGGGCTGCCCCATGGAGCCAGGATGGAACCTCCTGGAGACCAGCGGGGGCGCCAGCTTATCAGGCCACGTTCTACTTCCTCTTTCTACTCCTCTCACCCCTCCTGGCGTATTGTTCTGTTTTACTCCCCAAGACTCTAGATAAGTCTTATCCAAATGTTACAGCCTGGCCCCAGGAGTGCAGGGAGAACCAAGGGAAGAGACTTGTTCACATCTGAGTCAGAGTTTTAAGTGGGCAGAATGGTCTTGCGGGTGGAGACTCCACAGATGCCCCACCCACATGGCCACCTGGACAGCACTGAAGAGGAAGGTACTGTGGTTCTCGGCACCAGGAAGGAGAGCGACACCCATACCCACCGCAATCCACCTCCGCACATCCCCAGCTGGCCTTCCTGTCGGTGAATTAGGGATGCCGGCCCCTGTCCTGCCTCTCCTGGGGTCCACGTGGCCGTCTAATGAGGGAAAGAAGATGCAGAAACACTCCAAAGAGCCCATGGCACCAGGCAAATGTGAAGCATCATCATTAAAAGCTTAAATTTACGGGTCTGAAGGAGAAGCAACATCTGGGAAGGAATTATTACAATTTAAAGGGAGGATGCAGGCTTTTTTATAAGAGTGAAATCTGGAAGCAATGTCTGATTTTTTTTTTTAACTGGTTTGTATTCCAATCATGCGGCTGTGGTGTGAATGTCCAAATGTTCGAAGCAAAATTGTAGAAAGTGAGTTGAGTCTTGGAGGCAGTTTCCTTCCTTCAGCAGAGCCTTACTGAGCATCTACTATGTGCCAGGTGCTGCATGCCCTGCCCACATCTTCCTGCCGCCATGGGCGAGTGGGTGTAACAGATTTGCTGGAGCCTCTGCCCTTCTCTCCAGCCTGCAGCCCTCAGGAAATGCAAGGTCTTCCCAGTCCTGGATCCAGTGACAGGAAAGCCTCTATAAATTTGTGGGGGGCTCTGAGTGGTGGGGCTGAGTTGGTGGATTCCTAGTTAATTGAAGTGGGTCTGCCTTGCAACAAGAAAAGAGTTTGTGTCGGGGGAGCTGATTTGCAACCTTTTTTTTCTGAAACATTTCAGCCTAGGTTTCTGGCAGAGCCCTGTCGTGACAAAACTTAGGATCCAGTCAGGCCACGGGCACCCCGTCGTCCTTATCTCCCCATTCTCCTCACCCAAGCCAGCCGAGCGGAACCAGGAGATAGGCCATTGCGAAGCCTCCTTTGGTGACACTGTGTTCTTATCTTGATATTCTCCAGGGATTCGCCCAGGAGTGTCTGTACTCCGGAGAGTGCAGAAAAACTTCTGGAGAGGAGTTTTCAGGAGGAGAAGGGGTGAAGGCAGGGGGAGGAGGTCCGGGAAGCAAGAGCAGGTGTGTGTCTGATCACATAAGTGGAGGAGAGCTGGAGCTGTCCGGGGCAGGAGGCTGGACATGGCAGGACACTGGGAAGAGTCCAGACTGGCCTGGGTTCTTGCGGCCCCTGCCATGGAGGGACTCTGGCCAGGGAGTGACTTGACCCATTCTGGGGTTGAGCACCACCCCTTAGCAGTAGCAGGGCTGTGAGCCAGGTGCGAGTTGGGGAGGCCTCGCCCCAGGCAGCCATAGCAGAGATTGGAGAGAACTGTTCTGAGCAGTGCCGTGGGAGGCGGCAGTGCAGGGCCCCGCGATGTGGGTCCGGCAGTAGCAGCTGTGGAGGAAGGTCAGTCCCGAACGCACGCAGTCTCAGGCAGGTGGGAGTGACATGGATTGGTGGAGCAGGGAAGCTGCCAGAAAACCTCAGTGCCGTGGTTTTGACCCACCAAAGCTCCACCCTACCCATCAGAATCCTACTCCTTAGAATTGAATTTCTCTCACGGGAAAGAATTTCACGTAATTTTTCTCTTGGGGTGGGGGGTGATGATGAAAACAGAGTTGGGAAACATCGAGTTAACAGTAACGAAGAACCTGGGTGAGCTGCGGTCCTCCCGACAGAGGTCTGCGGTAGGGGCTGGGCCCGTCTGGGCTTCTCTGCTGTGAGAGGCTCTGCTCAGGGTCAGGGGGTCACTTGGGAACCTGACCACCTCCGGGGCCTCTGCGAGCTGCCGAGAAGTGGGCAGTGGTGGTGGGGAGGACAGCCAATCGGGACTGGAATGCGGACGTCCACCGACACCTGTGTTTTTATTCAGCCCAGGGTGGTGACTGCAGAGAAAACACAGAACAGTGCTAAACTCCTCACTGATTGGGATCCCGGGAACGAGGGGGCCGAAATCCAGAACAGAGACATGGGATGGAGGCACAAATCCAGAGCTCCACTTCCAGCTCCCTCCCACTTTCACTTGCTATGTGACTTTAGGTAAATCTTATTGTCCATGAGCCTCAGTTTCCTTGTCTATAAAATGGGAATACTAATTGTAAAGTATTCACAAGCTTGTTAGAAAAGGTAAATGAGAAACTGTGAACGGCTAGGCTTTGTCAACATCAGACGTTATGAAAATATTATTATTATTCCCTCGATCAGGAGCCATGGCCTCTGAAGATCCTATCTTTCTTTGAAGAACACGTGCCCGTAGAAAAGCTTGCCGGGTGGTGCATCCCTATCGTGGAGAATATGTAATGGATCTCATCAGTGGCCAATTCTGGCTCCTTAATGGAAAGAAGAAGCCTGAGCATTGTGCTGGGTGGGCTCTCGTAACTGGCTTGTGCTCCATCTTTGCATCTTAATTCTCCCCTTTTAAAAGCAGTGCCTTCCGGGCCCCTTGGTCCATGAACTATCGAGAACCTGATGGATAAACACTCAGAGAGAGTGTTTATTTTGGGGTTGGCAACATGCCTACAAGCTTTGGTGAACCCATGGTTGATGTTATTAATGGATGGCCTGGTTTTCTCTCTTCTTGAAAGAGAATGTGAATGAGAGTTCCCCTTGCAGGATACGTTCAGAGCAGACATCCAAGCCTGTGCCAGGGGTGCCAGAGGGTCCTGTACCTGGGCTGGCAGGAGGGTGGGTGTGGGAGTGGGTTTTCTCACTATAGTTTACAGCCTCCAGTTCCTTTGCTTTTTTTCTTCCTTCCAAGGAAGGAAGAATCCTTGTTTCCTAGTTGGCTGAGGGGTAGTGAGCTACCCAGGCGCTGGAATCATAATTGGGTAGCATGGTCAAGACCCAGGCAGGGCTGCTCTCTGATCCTGCATCAAACGGGAGACTCCCTAATTGGTTTTTCCTCTCTTACGGCAGTTTCTCTCCAAAAAATTGATACCTTTTATAGGGAAGTAAAAAAAATCCTGGGGCCCTTGTTTATTATTCACTTCGCTATCAATTTGGTTCATGTCAGGAACCATCTTTATTTGTAGATCTAGAGTTAGAATGGGTCTCAAAAATTTCTTTGAGTTTAATTCTGAGGATCTCCCAGCATTTAGGCAGTTATGTAACCCAGACAGCCTATTCATGGGTCCTGCTTTCATATGGGCCTTTATGCTGTCAAATTCAATTAGCATCTCTTAAGGGCCTTGAGAAGGTGAAGGACTTAAGACCAATTTCACAGGCATTGACTTATTACCTACAGTATTTTTTAAACTAAAGTAAAAAAAGTCCCTCAGCCTTTGGCTTTTTAAATTTTATTTTCCTTAAGCCTGGAAGCTGCCCTTTCATGATGAGATTAGTGCAAGAGAAAGGGTCAGTTTGACCAGAGATGTCAAAGGTCAGCTCCAGAGGTAGTACCTTCATCTCCCCTGGGGTTGGAAAACCACACCTACCTCCCTGTGATTTCCAGGGTTCTTTCCTGAGATTCATTTTCCCAGGCCATGATCTCTGGAACCTTAAGGTTTTACAGTGTTATCATGGGAATGAAATTATTACTAGAAATCAGTTTCTAGTCATTTATTTTAAAATCACTTTAAATACCATGCATCTCATTAGAGTAGAATGTGTTTCGGTTGATGGATGTAGCTTATACAGGCCTCCCAAGAAGAAAAGGTACGGAATGAAGGGTCTGTGTACACCCCCATGTGATGGGTGTTATGGGCCAGAGATTCAAATATTAAGATAATGTCTGTTCTCAGGATGCTCAGGATTTGAATACAAGGAGTAGAGGTTGGATGGGAGAAAACAGAGCAAGAGGAGGAAAGAGATGAAATTACTGAGGCATCAACTAACAGCAAATAGTAGCTGAGAACAGCTGGAAACCCCTCGAGGGAGGAGCATCTGGTTGAGGTGGGCAGAGATGTCGTGAAGGAGGTGTGACTTGCCCTGGGACTATGAGTGGATGATGGCAGTAGTGAGATGCCGATGCTGATGCTTTTGCTGAGGACGATAATTATGTACCAGTTTCTCTGATGCATTAATAACGGGAAACAAGAGTTCATAGAAATTAAATAATTTAGCCGGTGTCACAAAACTAAGGGCCATGTTAGAATTCTAATTCGGATGTCTGATTCCAAAGTCCTGCTTCTAACCGTCTCTGAGAATGTATTCATTAGGGTCTTGACAGGAAACAGACACATTCAAATGTGTAATTTGAAGAGAGTTAAATGAAAGGACTATTCACAAAGGTGGCGGAGAGAGAACTGTATGGAACCCATCACCAACCAGAGCCGCGACCTTCAGTAGAGAGTCACAGCCATCCCATGAAGACAAGCAAGGAGGCAGGAAATTGGGAATAAACACCCAGCCCCACCCCAATCCCTGGTCTCCTGCTGGTGTCTGCATTGGCTGAACGTAACTGGAAGTTGCAGGGTCTCAGAGCTGGAGTGACACCCTCTCTGCCAACCGGGTGAGCCTCCCAGGACACAGAACCGGATGGAAAGCCGACCTGGAGGAGCGAACAGAAGATACCCAGCACAGCCTGTGATGTCTCACACGTCAGCTCACGTTAGGATCTTTTCATAAGCACATTAGGGAACAGTCCCAGAGAACTCAGCTTTGCATGTGGTTTATTTTTGTTCGGAACTTTGTTTCGGTTACCTCCTCTAGAAGTGGCCTGTGGAGACCACAAAGGAGGAAGGACGAGGCCATTGTCATCAGAACAGTTTAGAAAGCACTGGTGGCTCACCCCCCTGCACTACCCACCCCCCTCCTGTCTGGACTGTGCTGTATTTGTCTGGCACAACCCAGAGAGTCGAGCCATCTGGGTTGCAGAAAAGGGAAGTGGATTAACCTGACATTGGCAACCAAGAGGTTTGTCTCAAGAGAGGGAGAGCTCTTTCTAAGGCTTGCTGGCCAGGGTCTTGGGCTCTCAATTAGTTAGTAGCCTTTACAGTGGCCTGCAAGGCCCTACACTAACTGAATTCTCACCTCTCCTGCTTATTGTCCTATAGTCTCCCATGTCCAGCCACAACTGCGGATCCAGGAACACAACAGTCACGCTCCCCCCGGGGCGTTTGCACTGGCTCTTCCCTCTGCCCTGAATGCTCTCCCCGGACACCTGCACAGCCTAGGCCCGTATCATCTTCCAGCGTGCTCGAATGCCATCCTCTCGTGAGGCTTATTACCCCGACCACCCTCTCTAAACTGCACCACAATCTCCCACAGTCATCTTCTGCTCTACTTCTCTGATAAATAGTTCTGACAACCTTCTAATATATTGTACAATTTGTACTTATTTCTTAAGGTTATTGTTTGTTCTGTGTTTCCATCCACTAGAAGATGAGCTCTATGAGGGCAGGAATTTTTCTTCCTGTTTTGTTCACTTGTATTCCCAGAGCCTAGACACTGCCTGACACATAAGGGGGATGCCCTTAATATGTATTGAAAGAATGAATGGGTAATTAAATGAATGAGATCCTCAAGAATCTAAAAACGGCCTGACCACTGTCCCCTAGACCTCTCTCTTCACCGACACATAACTGCCAAGACTCTTTCCCAGAAATACATCGATCGTTTATTATCACCAGTACTGTCAATATTTTGTGGCCAAAGAGATCGATTTAACTGTCTGCTTCACATAAGCTTGGTAGAGGAAATGTACTCACGACTTTGGTTCTGTATCAAAATTAAATGGTGACCTTGGCTTACTTTGCTTCCCCACTGAGGTTATTTCTTAATCGTAAAGGGAACACGCTATCCTTGGGAAAAATAGTATTTTTGCCACCTTCAGCTTTAAAATGGCTATTTGATATGGCCCGTGTGTGTCTGTCAGCAGCATCTGAAAAAGCTTGAGTTGAGAGGCTCCGAGAAAGACCCGTTGCATCATCGGAGAGAAGCTCGTCATAAGGTGGAATTAGTTTACAATAACTTATTTACCTGTCCACATCCTTCATATCACATTAAAGCTTTCTCCCTGCTATCCGGGACTCTGGAGTGCTAAGAGGAAAAGGGAAAATCAGTTGGTAATGATATATTCAGTTTAGAAAAAGGTATCGATTCCCAGGTAACGACAGTCATGCGTTTTTTGCAGTGGAGGATGCCATTTCCTGTCGTGAAGATGGCTTTCACATATATTATATTTGAACGAGGGAACTAGGGATAGCCCTGCCTCCCCATATTCGATAGCCTCTCTCTACGAGGTAGTAAATCCATATATTTTTTAAAAACCCTTCTCTCCAGGGAACCCATCCTTTGCCTTCTCAAGGTCTCCTTGTCCATTGTCTAAAAGTAATGATGTGCTTTTGTAGTTCTAGAGTTTGTGTCCTGTGCTCTTTTCAGCATTAAAGAAGACTTACATTTCTTATTTTTCCCCATCTCTGGAATTTCTTGGTTTGGATTAGATGGAAGGGAATGCCATTATTCTCTCTCTTATTGAGTGTTAATGGGTCTACCATGGGGATTAGGGCTTTCTGTGTTTGGGGGATGGAGGGGTGAGATCTAGTGTCTGCCCCTTGGGGCTCTCTGCTGCCCACTCGGATCCCCTTATCTTGGTGTGCCGGGGCAGAGTTTGGGCATGGCCTGTGTCAGATCATCCACACCGGGAAATCCAAGATAGGGACAAGCTTCCACTTAAGTTGGGGACCATCTAAGATGCTGGAATTCCAAAGAGATCTTTTTGCAAAAGATGATACCTTTTCCCCACCCCACCCCCACTCTTCTGTCTCTTTTTAGACGGCCTGGCCTCCTGGTGATGCTCACGCTGTGCTAAGTGTTGGTGGCCATCGAGGCTTTTGCATCCTGGGGACGAATCCTGAGCTTGCCAGAGACGGACGGTGCAAGGTAGGTCAGCTCACCTGGAAATCAGGAAGTCATCTTCTCTACCACTGATTTCCCCAGGGAAGTAAGGTAAATGTAGCTGGTCCTCTCACCCTTTTGGTCAGTGAGATTTTTACCGTAGACATGGGATTAACTGGTAACCAGAGCCAAGCTAAGCCACCTGGGCCCCACCCTTCTGGAATCAACACACGAGCAAGGCTGTCACTCTTATTCACTCACCTGGGGCTCTGGTCCTCCAGGAGGTTGGATCTGGGGGTGGCCAGCAGCTAGGTGACTACTTAGCTCCTTAAAAACTGCAGTTCTTCTTTTGTAATTTAACTTTTCTTGTTATTAAAATAGTATTATTAAATATCCTGAGAATATTATTGATGTTATTAATGTTAAAACAAATAATAATATATTATTTGTTCAGTGTAAAAATATTTTAAAAGATAGCACCTAAAATTATATAAATTACTTATAATTATAATCCTGAGAAATAAGCATTTTGGTGTCCTTTTCCAGGCTATTTTCCTAAGCGTATACATAAAGTGTACACGCACACATGCACAACACAGGTGAGGTCACACTGTAGGTACTAGTTGGTAATCCATTATTTTGACTTCACAATATGTTGCAGGTACCTTTTTATGTCAGTAAATACAATTCTATAGCATTTTTAAAGGCTTCATATTGTACGGTTATAATAAGCCACACAGTTTACTTAACCAGTGCCTTAATAATGGAGATCTAGTGTATTTTTAGTATTTCACTCTTACGAACAATACTATAACAAACATGTTTGCATATATGTCTTTGCATAGTCATTTGATTATTTCCTTGGATTAAATCTATAGAGGTCAGCCTTAAAATTTTGATTCAGGAATCTCCAAGCTAGATCCAGAAGACCAGGCAGCCAGGAGAGGTGGGGGGAACATGGCCTAACCTTGTGACGGCAGAGTCTGATGAAATAATCAGCGAGCTGGGCCTGGAACGAAGGTGGGCGTCGGGGGTGTAGGCGCCGGAATTCAGGACACTGGAAGCTGAGCTGACCTAGGCTGGCATGTCTTGATGGCACTCGAGCCTTTAGAAGTCCATGGGCTGAAGCCACCTCTGCATCACTCCTAGGGCTGGTGCTGGGCGAGCTCAGATGCTGCGTTCTCAGCAGGCCCATGCCCTGGTGCCCTCTGACCAGGAGCCTCAGGGGCTCTGCCTGGGGCCAGCCTGTAGCCAGGACTCCAGCTTCCTTCCACAGCAGGGGTCTCAGCAGCTGACCAACAAGGTTCCTGCCATGCCCTGATTGTCTGCTGGTCAGAGAGCTTTCTCTTTGGACTCGGAGACAGTGGAGTTGGGGATGCGCTGCACTCCCAGAGCCCTCGCACAATGAGAAGGGATCCTGAGTTGCAGGCAGACTGGGTTGTCAGCAGGAAGCAAGAGGAGGCTCCAGGCTGGGCCTGAATCAGCTACCGAAATAGAAGAAACATCCACGTGCATCCAGCCTGCTGCCACCCAGCAGTCCAGCAGGGGTGGCCAGTGGGGACAGATGGGCGCCTGACCTTGAGAGTTGTTAGGCTGTTGGCACACTCCTAAGGACATCACTGACTGGGTGGCCAGCTGGCCAGCTGCTCATCCTGGACACTAGGGAATGCTTTGCTTCTGTGACTGTCGGGCCAGAGGAGGGGAGTTGGAAAACTAGACAGTTAAGCTTGGATTTGGTGACCGTGGCATTCTCAGCTCTTGGAGGGGGCAAGTGGAGTTAAGTGTCTGAGAAAAGATTCAGGAGATGCTCTTCACAGAAGTCAGCTTTCCAAGAATACGCCTTCAAGTTTAGAGTGTGAGTGTGTGTGTGGCTGAGGTGAAGGGGGCAGAGAGACCCAGGGCAACGGGTTTAATGGCCTTTATTTGGGGGTCTTCTATTCCCTGCCTCTGATGCAGGGTGAGACATGGCTCTTGTTCATCCCAACCTTTGAGAAGCATGTATTTTAGGATCGGGAGGGACTTGAAGGTTATCTCACCAGGCATATCTGATAGGATAACCCCCTTGTGGGCCTTAAATCTCTGTGCCCACCAGACTGGTCTTCTCACTGTGAACCCATGGCAGTCTTCCCTACCTCCTGGCCAGTCCCTGGAGGATAATCATTGATTCTCTCTGTGCTCCCTTCCACCACCCCACCCAGCGCCTGCCGAGGCTTTCAATAAATACTCACCGCACACACACACCCACAGCCTTTCCTGGGAGCACCACCATAGCATATGGCCTGGAGCTGGGTTATGTTTCCCTCACGTGCAGGACTCCCACAGATTCCCAAGAAGATAGGAAGCTTCCACGGCCTGCTTTGACCCCTGGTAACCAGTGGAAGAGCTATCACTTTCCTGTGCAAATTGGGCCAGGTCACTGGGCTCCATGAATCCTGCTACAAAGCGGGATCTGCTCAGAGGCAGAGCGTGGAGGGCTGCTCTCTGCTTGTCCGTGGCCTGATGAGCATCCTCTGTGTAACCAAGAGCATGGTACCAGGACCAGCCAGCAGGAGGGAAATGTAATGCCAGCACTGCAGTGTGCGACCGTGGCCAGGGTGGGGCTGAAGAGTTAAGGGGTAAAGCTGAGGACCTGGTTCGTGCAGAACTGAAGACTGAGCCAAGAATGGCATTAGCAGACACCTAGGCTCCGAGGTGATGAAGGGCCAGTGCCCATCCCCATCGGTGTGGGGGATGCCCCTGTGCAGCATCCCCAACCTTCATCCTGGGACTGTCGCAGTGCTGCCTATCCAGGCCCCTAGTCCCCCTGGGTGCCCTGCATCCTGGGAGGACATTACAAATGTCTCCAGAGCTAATGGGACCTGGAGCTATGCCATCAGAGGACACCTTGTGCTGTGCCCCGGACTTTTGCACTCACAGCAGCTTCACCCGGCAAAGCCATCCCAAAGGTGCCCTTGCGGACCGCACACATGCTGTGCCTTTCTGCACTCCCTCGCTCTTCACAGCCTTGCTTCACTGGACCCCTGGCCCCTCCTCCCTCCTTCTCTTTCTGATCCCCCTTTGGCTTCCACCCTGAGGACGGACCTGTGGGCTGGCATTTTAGTGCTGCTTTCGCCAGCATATCCAAGCTGTCACCCACTTGTCCTTTGTTCTTGCTGCCTGTCCTGGCCCGCCCTGTAAACTTCTGCAGCCCCTACCTTCCCTGGGCCTCTGGGCCCTCAGATGCCTGAGGGGGCCACGTAATCACGCCGAGGGGCTTGGGCACAGATCTTTTAGCAGAGCCTTAGCCAAACCCTCAGTGCTGCCCAGGCATCCTTCATGCATCACTGGTCCATTCCCTTTCCGGTCCTTGCAACTGTTCCCTGCCTCCCCCATTGTCCTCAAGACCTCCAGCCAACCCTGTCCTCCTCAGGATCAGCAAAAGACCTCCCTACTAGTTTCACGTAGACATGGAGCCTCCCACCCTCGGCTTGGGTGGGCTGCATCTCTCTGTCTTTCTGGCCACTCCAGCCCCTCTTCCTGCTTCTGCCTGTAAATGAAGGTGTTTGTGCTACCGGGTTTCCCTCAGCTTTACTGTCTCTCAGTAGCCCCTCTACTCCCTCTGCTTCAGCTGTCCCCAGGGCTTGATTCTCAGGAAGCAACTCTGTCCTAAGGTCCTGACCACTTCTCCATAGTTCTGAGAATCCATTACCCACCGGTCTGATTGCATCTCAGACTTGACCTGGCCAAAAGAAGCCACCTCATTGCTGTGAAGCCTTTAGGGATGCCTCAACCCTCGCCTCTCCCTAGGCTGTGAACCTCTGTCCTCTTTGTCTTGAGCCTCTCATCCTCTTTCCTGGACCATGAGCTTCTGGAGGACAGGGACCATTCTTTTTCTTTTTTTTTTTTTTTTTTTTTTTTTTGTGGTACGCGGGCCTCTCACTGTTGTGGCCTCTCCCGTTGCGGAGCACAGGCTCCGGACGTGCAGGCTTAGCGGCCATGGCTCACAGGCCCAGCTGCTCCACGGCACGTGGCATCCTCCTGGACCGGGGCACGAACCTGTGTCCCCTGCATCGGCAGGCGGACTCTCAACCACTGCGCCACCAGGGAAGCCCTGGGACCATTCTTTTATCTCCCCATCATGAGATCAGATGATCTTATTCAGTTCAGAGGTCACAGGACTGCAGGACAGATGACCTCACAGGCAGTGTGTTAGAAGGGACGCTGGACTGAGAGACAGGCCTCTGGGCTTTCATCCCAAATCCACCACTAACGCCAGGCAAGCCCCGTACAGCTTTCTGAGCCTCCATCTCCTCTGCTTCAAATGTAGGATAACCACCCACCCACCCACCTTCCTAGCTCCCAGGAGAAGGTAGACAGGTTCAGAGGCAAAATGACATTACCTGGGCCAGCAGTGCTCAGGCCTCAGTGAACACTGCAGTCACCTGGAGAGATTTAAGAAATACAGATGCCTGGGTTCTTACCCCAAACCTTCTAATTTCATTGTTCTCATGAGGATGGGCATCTGTGTATCTTAAAGCTTCAACCAATACTCTCAACTCAAAGGTGTTAACCAAATTCCTGGATTCTAAGCCCTGAGGATTTGGGATGGAGGTTGTGGAGATTTGGCAAAACAGAATTGCTGGATGATATGTAATTCATCTATTCTTTCAGCTATTCTAAAATCTACTCCCTGGGGCTTCCCCGGTGGCGCAGTGGTTGAGAGTCCGCCTGCCGATGCAGGGGGCGTGGGTTTGTGCCCCGGTCCGGGAGGATCCCGCATGCCGCGGAGCGGCTGGGCCCGTGGGCCATGGCCGCTGGGCCTGCGCGTCCGGAGCCTGTGCTCCGTGGCAGGAGGGGCCACGACAGTGAGAGGCCCGCGTACCGCAAAAAAAAAAAAAAATCTACCCCCTGGGTCAAGGCTTCTGAAAGCTGGGTACCATGGCGATAGCAATCTGTCAACCCTGTTCATCTCGCCCCACCCCGAAATGATTTTACATGAACCCTACAGGCTGTTAGAAGATCTTATTTTCCTATGGAGCACGTAGATATGCTCACATTTAGGACTTTGTGGCAGTCAATGTCCATCCTGTCACTGTGACTCCTTTGCTGGGACCTAAAATCTGTGCCTCTGACTTCAGCATAGGCATCTCCTCCCGAGCCATCATCACAGTATCTCATGTTGGATCATGTCGTAACAGATAAGCTCCTGTTTGCCTCTTCTAAGTCTAAACAGTGGCTCTCAACCCCAGCTGCATATTAAGATCACCTAGGGAAATTTTTAAAATTCTGATATCCAGGCTACACACCAGATCAGTTAGATGAAAATCTCTACGGCTGGAACCCAGGCATTAGTATTTCTGTGACACTCCCCAGGTAATTCCCAGTAGGAGGCCAAGGTCAGGGGCACGGCCAAGCCTGGAGGCAAATCTGTGACCCACCTGTGACACACGTTTGAGACCTCCTAGGGGTGTTTTCATGGAGACAGCATGCCCTGCACACTTGTTTGTCTCCCTCCTGCTTTTGATTTGCATTGTCTTACAGTCTCCCTTTAAGTCACCTTCAATCCTTTCTGAACTCAGTGAGGTGAAAACAGGCAGAACCGAAAGCTTCCTGCTTTTCTCTGGCTGGGCCCTGGGCAGCCAGCTCCCACCCCGTCAGGCCTCCCGAGAGAGAGGGTTGCAGACCCCCTTCCGTACCCGTAGGTGCCAGGCCAGAGCCGTCGATTCTGACGACCCCACAGTGGGGAACTGCAGCCAGTCTGCCAAGAGCCCTCCAAGGCCCGTGAGAGAGGCTCGGTCAGTTCACAGCACCTGTGTGCTGACACGGGACTGGAGCAAAGAGGGGACCGACAGGGTGGTCTGTCAGAGCATCACTGTGCCCGGGACGGCGGCTGTGCCACCGTCATCTGCCCTCCTTGGCCTGTGAGACTCGGCCCCATGCTGAGACCATCAGCCTAAGGCAGGCGATGCCCCAGTGGTGGATCCCCCATTTCTGGAGTTGAGTTGTGGGAAGCAGCATATGCACAGGGAGGGCGCTTCCCCTTGGCTAATGGGGGCAGGGCGCACACAGCAGTTCACTCTAGCTGCAAAACCTTGTTTGGCACCTGGGCTAGAAATAGCTTATCTGCAAACCCCAGAGTTTATTTTTGTGGCCAAGTTTGATTTCCAAGTGACCTGTCTCCTTCCTTACTTTGCACCTGCCCCAGAGACCAGGGCTGATGGGGACAGTTGTGGGTTTGTGCCCCACAGCAGGGCACCTGGCCCGGGGGGGGCGTGGGAGTTGACACCCAGCCTGTGCTCTGCAAGCTTTGCTGTGCCTGTGAGGGCTCAGAGGGAGGGACGCCTCTTTCTAAGTTGCACAAAAATGCTGAATAGGCTGGTAGTGGCCCTGCCAGAGTCCTGCTCCAGTGACTGTGTAAGGACGCTCCAGAATTTGTGAGCTTCCGGCTCTTATTGATAGTTTCATATTTTCACAGGTCACTCAGAACTTTTAAGCTTTTATCTGCTAATCATAAATTCTCTCTCTCTCTTGCAACATGACAGATAGAGCCAGAAGCATTGGGGCTGTAAGAAGAATACCCAGCACACGGTAAAATTCATTCACTCAAGCACTTACTGGCAACCACACTGTATATTGTTCTAGGTCCAGGATCCAGAGAGGTCAGACAAAAGCCTGTCCTCAAGGAGCTGGCAGTCCAGTGGAGAGACCAGCAAGTAAATACATTCTGTCAATAAGATGTGATAAATACAACAGTAGGAATTTATACAATGTGCTATGGAAGAACTCATTCAGTCAACAAATATTTCTTAAGCACCTGCTCTATGCCAGGCTGTATTCCGTACACCGGGGGTGCAGCAGTGACCGTATGAGACAAAATCCCTGACCCAGAGCACACATTTGAGGCCATGAGAGTATTCTAGTTTGATCAAAACCACAGGCTTCCAAGAAGAGGTAACTTCAAGCTGGAAATGTGTGTGTGTGTGTCAGTGCACACACGCACATAGGCAGTGTTTCAGGCAATAGAAACAGCTTGTGCAAAGGCCTGAAGGTATAAAGGGACAGGAGAGCCCAGAGCATAAATGCTAAGGGAGACCTAAGAGTTGGGAGATGTGGCTGGAAAGGTAATTGGGTCTCGGCTGTGATGGGCATTGAATGCCATGCTAAGCCTCCAGAAGCCACGCTCTCAGATAATGGAAGCAGAGCTGAAGGCTCACAGAGCACTGGCCAGAGAGCACTCTCACAGCCAAGCTCCCTGTGCACTCCCTGAGCCCCAGAGACTCTTCGGCAGCCTCGTGCTTAGGGCAGCCACTGCCCCAACCTCACTTTGTTAGAACGTCCAAGACTAAGACCGTAGGACTTACTTTACCTCTTCCCATGACCCAGTGCTTTCAGTTTGCAAAGTGTTTTCACATAACTTCATCTACTTCGTCATAAGGGAGACCCTAGGAGGTAGATAGAGAGGGATTATTGTTGCCATTGATTATACTGAGCAAAACAAGCTGAGGCCCAGAGAGGGCCATTGTCTTGCCCAAGGTCACACAGCCAATCAAAGCAGAGTGGGAACTAGAGTCCTTGTCTCCTGGTTCCTAATCCAGAACCAGGAGGAGGTTCCTGCCTCCACATCAACTGCTACTCCTTAGATTGAAGCCTAAGACCTCTGAGCGAGTGTCAGTCTGCGCCTGCCTGCCTTCCACAAACATTAGTTGAGCACCTACTATGTGTAAAGCCCAGCATTGAATGACCATCCTCTGGGCCTCAGTGTAGTCCCACCCCCACCCAGGACAAAAACTGGAAGAATCACATCTTCCTTCCTTCCTCCCACCCACAGTGACCCAAGAGGCCCAAAGACCACAGTCAGCCAGGCCCAGGCATCACCCACCTACACCAAGTTGAACAGCGAATGGAATTACCACTGCAGGCTGGAGACCACTCACTTGCTGCATCCTCTCATCCAGGCCACGCGGAGGCTGCCAGTGCATGTTCTCACTCTTCCTTGTAAGAGAGCTGGATGCTAAAAGGATGGGGGAGACTTAACTCTCATTCACAGAGCTAGAGCTTCCCTGTGTAAGACAGATGCAGCCTAGCAACCCTCATGGGCCCTTCTTTTGATTTGTAGCAACTCATTTAGATAAAAGCATCTGGTTTGTGAGGTAGCAACAACAACAAAAAATCATTAAAAGCATATTTCTGCTTTTACAAAGTGACCTAGTAACAGCACAGGAGGTAACAATTAACCTATCCCCCCTCCTCCAGGTACACAGGCAGGTGCCGAAAGTGGGAAATGAAAGTCCAGACATGGAGAGGCTCTATCCAGGGTCCCTTCTCAGATCAGTGCCACGCTCACGGATGTGCACAGGGCGGCCCCCAGCAGCCAGCCAGAGGGCCTCGCCCTCCCATTAGCACGGACAGGAGGCATCCTGCTTCTCCAACCCAGAATAAACAGTGCGATTACTTATTTAGCAGCAGTTCAGGGCTTTCCAAAATGCAATCAGAGTGCTCTGCATCTTGCACAGGTGAGCACAGAGCTGCACTACTGGCTCTGTGAATCGGATGAAGTAAATCTGACCCCATACCAGCTAGCCAAACTCACCTCCGCTGACTTCCACCCCGGCACCCGTGCATGCCCCACGCACTCACACACGGCCTCTGTTCCCCTCCAGACAGACCCTGTGCTTCTAACTGACCCTGCTTGTGTGCCTCGAACCTCTGAGCACCCGTCCTGCTAAGCCTGCATCTCCCAGGAGTGCCTCTCCCATCCCTACCCATCTCCTGGCAAAGCGCTCCCAGGCCACCCACGCTGGGAATTTTCTCTCTTCTCCTCTGATTTCCTGATACGGTTACTCTCCCCGGCACCCATTTGGTTCTGTTGGGGTCAGGTGCAGTCCTTTCACTGGCCAGTGTGCTCAAGGCTCATCCCAGGACCCCTGTGAGCTCAGAGCTGAGCACATGTAACACTGTAAAGGGACTGATCATAGGAGGTCAACTCACAGGGCCTCTGGCAGTGCTCCTGGGTCCCTCAGCCCCTCTGCTTCTCTTCTGTCACAGAACCCTCTCACCTGGCACCTGGCTGTTTTCTTGTCTGCCTTGGGAGACAGCTGGGAGTCCCCTGAGGGCAGGGACAGTGTCTTGGTCACTGGGTCACTCCCCACAGCCTGACACAAAGAAGGTTCTGGCACAGTTATGGAATGACTGAGTGGCATGTGTGCCTCACTCAGAAGCATCTCATTTAACCTGTCTCACCTGCGTGTACTCAGGGCCCTGCCACGCCCATGAGAGCAGCTCACAGCTGCCCACCTCAGGGCAGTGAGGGCAATGCACTGACCCAGCCCTTCCAAGGCCACTGCCCCTGGGGCACCAGCACCCCAGGCCAGAGCTCTCCTTTCTGCTGTTCCAAGCTCAGTCCCCCGTCCAAGAGGAAGACAGGCTCCCAGACCCTGCTGGAATTTAACATTTAAAACACTTTTGGAAAAGAGGCCCCATATTCAAAGGGACCTCACAGCATTCACTCACTCGTCCATTCATTCATTTGGGGCCATTTGTGGTAAGCAGTGTAGTGCAGTGGTCAGGGGCACAGATGAAACAAGACTGCCTGGGTCCTAATCCCATCCCTGCCCCCGCCAGCTGTGTGACTTCCGACACGTTACTGAACCTCCTCGTGCCTCAGTTTCTTCAGCTGCACAATAGAGATTATAAACTGACCTACCTCATGGGGTGGTTGAAAGGATTAAATAGTTCATATAATACAACACCTAGAATAGTGCGTGAAACACAGCTTAATACAAGGGTTTGCTGTTATTATCCTAAGGGCTGGGACCCCAGCCGACTCATGGACGTAACTCATACTTTCTTCAGGACCAAATGCCCACCACCTACCTCCGCCCCCATGCCAGTCACCCTGTGGCCTTTGCTTGCTAAATACATCCAGTCACCAGGGGACCTCTGCTCCCAGGGAGGTGGCCCTCCTCAGACCACAGGGATCCCAAACAGCAGCTGGGCTGCAAACTGATTCTCCAGGGACAACGGCAGAGGGTCCTGGGACCCCTCCGCCTCGCTTCTGGTGGGGGATCTCCCAGCACCCATCACAGAGGACTTGAGCTCCGGCTCAGCCCACAGCTGCCCCCGGAGCCTAAACCCGAACAGCGGACAAATGTCCCTCAGAGCACTGGGGCCTGCCCCATCAAGGGCTGCCACTGGCCGGCTTTGGGACCGGGAAGCATGTCCCTGCTCCTCTCTGGATCTCAGTTTCTTTGTCTGTGTCATGAGGGGGTTGGATTCGTGATTGATCCCCAGGGGCCAGTCAGGCAATGTCCCTAGGAGTGACACTCTGGATGTGGCCACATGGGGGCTTCGGGGACTCCACAGTTAGCACTGTGGCTTCAGAAGGTACGTCAGCTTGCCCTTGGGGCATCTGTCATTAACAATTATGAGGTCGTCATCTGGTAAATAATTCATAACCCCAGAGATGGGATTAGCCGCCAATAAACAATAATCCATTTAGAACGAGGCTTGGCAGGGGCACGTGCAGCCGTGGTGACGCAGCTCCCTCCCCGCCTCCAGTGTCCTGCTCATGAGCCGGACTCAGGCCTGGCCTTTCTGAAGCCCTCCCTCCCCACCCCCTCCCCTGGCTCAGCAGGGTTTAGTCTCTGGAATAACAAGGACGAGTATTGAGTGCTGACCAAGGGCCAAAGGCTATGCTGAACGGTTTCCATGTACTTTCTCCTGGAATCCTCCCAGCAACCCTATGGACGAACATGGGTACTATTATTGTCCCCCTTTACAGAAAAGTAAACTGAGGTTCCCAGAGGCTAAATAACTTACCCAGGGTCAGAGCGCGAGCGGTCTGGGACTCAGGTCAGCTCTGGCTCTGAGCCCGCCCGTCCCACCCCTTCCTACTGTGAGTTTTAACCTCTCATCCCTTGTCTGGCCTTGATGTCTGTGTGACCTGTGCCCTCCCAGCTAAACTGGGAGCCCTGGAAGCCTGTGTTCCCCCACTGGTCTCCCTCACCAAGCGGGGGTCCCAGGAGATGTTTCATAGAGACTGCAGACCCCAGCCTCACTGGCTGGCTGACTAGTTAGTGGTATCATTAGACTCGTGAGTGGTGTTTAGAGGCCAAACCAAAGCCATTGGAGCAGGGAGTAGGAGGGCATGTCTTCATCTGAACTTCCCATCTTCTCACTGGCCTGGTACACTTCTCCTTATCAGGAACACAGCCTTCGGGCCACGCTTCCCCATCCTGGGGGAGGAGCTCTGTGCCCAGATGGTGTGAGCCCGACTATATGGGCTGGTCTTTAGGATTGGGTGAGCCCTGCCAAGAGCTGTTCCTCTCCTGCCCATACTGTCGCCCTACCAGCAAGGCCAGCTGCTCGCCCTACATCTGCAGGACTACTTCAGAGTCCTGCCCAGGGGCCCCAAGTCAGGGAGAGACCCCAAAGAAAAAGAGGTGAAATCTCTCCCACTGCCCATTCTTGGCTTCTCCTGGGTCGGGGCACACAAGGACACATCAGCATCCCCACAACCAGCGTCCCCAGGGCCTGCAGTCATGAACGGTCTTGGTTACACTTCTCAGGCCACCAGAGCCACCCTGAGTTGGGAGCTGTGAGGAACAGGGTGGAGTTGCTGGATGCTGGGCCCTGGAAATGTCACACATCTGGAATGTTGCACAGACCTCTGGGCCAGGCCGTGTAGTGGGGGAAGTCCCATGCGTGCTCATTTCTCAATAACTGTGGTAACCAGCCCTGGGAGAGACTCCCTGTAGCCTTCTCACCTCTCCTACTGTGGACAGCGGGGTGGTCAGGACTGGAGGACACAAAGGCCAGGAGAAGTGGCCCCTTGCTGCGTTCCAGAACAGCTTGAATCAGACGGAAACTTCCCCTCTCCTTTGAGGAGGCTTCCCTGAGGAGACACTGCTCCTGTCCTGCCTGTCAGGCTCCCACACTGACCTACGTCCCCAGGCCCCTTCCTGTACAACTTTGCATCCAGAAGTGGGGGAAGATCACCGCGGGGCATCGCCTGCCTTAGGCTGATGGTCTCAGCATGGGGCCGAGTCTCACAGGCCAAGGAGGGCAGACGACAGTGGCACAGCCGCCGTCCCGGGCACAGTGATGCTCTGACAGACCACCCTGTCGGTCCCCTCTTTGCTCCAGTCCCATGTCAGCACACAGGTGCTGTGAACTGACCGAGCCTCTCTCACGGGCCTTGGAGGGCTCTTGGCAGACTGGCTGCAGTTCCCCACTGTGGGGTCGTCAGAATCGACAGCTCTGGCCTGGCACCTACGGGTACGGAAGGGGGTCTGCAACCCTCTCTCTCGGGAGGCCTGACGGGGTGGGAGCTGGCTGCCAGGGCCCAGCCAGAGAAAAGCAGGAAGCTTTCGGTTCTGCCTGTTTTCACCTCACTGAGTTCAGAAAGGATTGAAGGTGACTTAAAGGGAGACTGTAAGACAATGCAAATCAAAAGCAGGAGGGAGACAAACAAGTGTGCAGGGCATGCTGTCTCCATGAAAACACCCCTAGGAGGTCTCAAACGTGTGTCACAGGTGGGTCACAGATTTGCCTCCAGGCTTGGCCGTGCCCCTGACCTTGGCCTCCTACTGGGAATTACCTGGGGATCCCGGTGACTAGTGTGAGACATCTACCTCTTGCTTATCCCGAAAGGAGGGGCGCATCCCCTGTTGTTCAGGGCCTTGTTCCGTGGGGCTGGTACTTCCTCTCCCACTGGCAGCTCCAAGCTGAGACCGGCTGCGCAGCTCCACGGGGGTCCCAGCAGCTCCCTCTTCCAGGCTGGCTCCTCCAGCCCATCAGGACGAGACTTCCCGTGCCCCGTGCCATTGTGGACGGATTGACAGAAAACAAAACTGTCATTTAGGGAGGGGGAGGCGGAGAGCATGCATCTCCATGGGCTCTGACAGATAGCAGGTACAACCTCCGACAGCCCCCAAGAAACGATGCTCTATTACGTGTGTGCTCCCATGTAATTTGTCCTTGTGTTCTCAGTGAGGGCGTGCTGCGGGGCTGCTAAGTGACACACGCGGAGGGGGACCTGCTAGGCCTGCCCCGGTCCTTCTCCTCCAGCGAGCCCTGGGGATGGCTCAGCCCTGACACTAGAGCCTCTGCCTCAGGTCTCCAGGGCAGGAAATTCCATCAGCTCCCACAGTCCCCACTGAGGTGGCTCCTACAGGCTTTTCTTCTATCTGACCTAAATCTCCCTTGCTGCAATTTAAGCCCATATTCCTTTGTTTTGTCTTGAATGGAAATGGAGAACAGCTAGTCCGCAGCTGCCTCCTAAAGCAGGGTGAGCCAGAAGCCCTTCGTACCTCCTGCCACAAGGAAGCGTTCTCAGGAGCCTGCCCTGTTGAATCCCTCCCGAGAGGAGTCTCTGAGAGGACAGCTTGCACACTGAGGCATGAGACAAGGCTCCATCCCTGGAGGCAGGGGGCCTGGTGGGGGCAGAGCCCCTGCTTCGGGCACAACACTGACGTGGCCCCTGAGGCTGCTGAGTCAACCAGGGGAGGAGCAGGGGAGGGGTGGGCGTGCGACTGGATCACGGTGAAAAGTGCAAGGATGGAATCTGGCCAGGGAGCTGGGGGGTCTCCAGGAGGAGGTGACACCCACCCACCTTAAATCCCACAGGAGGGAGGGAGTCAGCCGGGAGGAAAAGGACAGGCCTTCAGGCAGATACCAGGAGGGTTCTCCTCCCCTCCAGGTCCCTGGTTTGGCTTTGAAAACATTGTTCTCTTAGTTATATTTATATTATTATATTATTTATATTAATCTTAGTTACAGTTCTATATTAAGCAGATTTTTTCCCTGCCTGCCTCTGCTGGTGGTGAGTCTGGAGTTGCACACCCTCACACGGTCCTTCACTTTTCAGTGAGCGTACAAGTGGCAGAAGCCCCCATGGGCTAAGAGCATCCTGGAGGGGGGTCTGTTGGCCTTGTGATCTCCTAGACCTCTAGGTTTCTGTCTCGTTTTTGTGCCTTTTTACTTCTGGGAACAAATAACCCCCACTTGTTTCAGCTATTTTGTAGTCCACTGAAGACAGTTCCTAGAAGAGATGGGTTCATAGTTAAAAAAAAAAAAAATTAAATTTGATTGGAAAGCAGTAGATCGCAGCTAAGTTCTGAGTTTAAAAAGCAGGGACGCTGAGTGTCCCTGACAGCACTCACGCAGGGTGCAGTGAACGCGAGAGAAGAATTTTTATTTTTCCTAGGCCAGTGGAATTAAAACCTTCCGATTCTGTCGGATAAATGGAGAGAAACTGAATCCTTTTTTCCTAAGCAGTTATCTAACGGCAATCCTGAGATGTGAGCAAGGTCATTGGACTTTTTTTTTTTTTCCATGGCCTGGTCAAAAGCCCCCTCGAAACTACTCTGCCTCAGTACAAAGGGAGCAAAAACAAAGCGTTGATTGGATTTAAATAATGGAATTGCCATTAATATCTTCCATAGAAGAAGATTGATTCTGACTTGGATTTATGGGAAGTTAGGGCTTGTAAAAGTAAACAGAGTGGTACTCGTTCAATATTAATGCATCACCCACCCCGAGGGCTGGTTAAATGGATGGGCTCTCGGCCAAAAGCCCCCATGCCAGCAGCTGGGTTACAGGGGCCTCTGGAGGGTGGCGAAGGCATCCTGGGCCCAGTCCAGTTACCAGCTGTGCTGGTCTAGGAAGCCAGGCTGCGCCCTTCCCCGCCTTCCTTCTCATTCGATTCTAAGGTGAAGATCACTGCCCTTTTCTGTCAGGAGGCTGTGGGGGAGACCAGCAGCTCTCCCTGATACTCTGCAAACGTTCACTGCTCCTAATAGGACCAAGGACCCTCTGATGGGCCAGAAAAGTCCCTCTCTCTCCCTGCACACGCCAAGAGCTCCCACCCTTCTGCAGGTGGGTGGGTGTGTGGACCACCGCAGCCTCTAGCGCTGCTGTTCTTGGGCCCAGAGCTCAAGACCTTCAGCGCAGGGACATGTGGGCTTGGGGTTTCAGAAGGAGTTTCTCCAGTGACTCTTTACTCCTGCTCAGGAGAAGGTGGAGGTGAGGCCCAGGTCCTCTGGGAAAGTGGTGGCAGGGCCCTGCGTGGACTAGGAAGGGCCGGTGATTGAAGGTGATGGGGGATGTCGATCACATCACAGGGCTGGTGGCTCCCACTCGTGCCAGCGTCCCACCCAGCTGGGCCTTCAGCTCCACTCCTGACCCTCTCACTCTGCCTCTTTCATCCCCATCCAAGCAGTGTGAAGCCCTTATCACTGTCCTCCAGCCTTCTAGGTGCTATTGATCTCCTGTCCCTCAACTATACACCAGGCATCTCCCAGACCCATCCCCAGGGTCTGTATAACATGTCCCCCCTGCTCTCCCCAGGATGATCCCCAGGTGCCGCAAGACCTCACAGGACTCGTCATCTTTTTTCCAGCCCACTCCCCTTCCCTTGCTCCCCACCTCTGGGAATGGCCACACCATCTACCCAGTCCCCAAGTCAGAAGTTTGGGCGTGCCACCAACCCTCTCCTCCGTCCCTCCCCATCACCAAGCCCTGGAGCTAAGCTCTGTCTCCTAACCTCTCCCCACCCATCCCTCTCCTCCATCCCTGTGCTCTTGACTTGGTTCAGCAGGTGCTCACCACTTGTAACCTGCAGGACCACCATGGTCTCCCACCTCATTTCTCCCCCTCCCCCTCTTTGCCCCCTTCCGGTTTCTGCACACTGGCCTCCAGAATGATCCTCCAGGGTGCAAACCACACTGCCAGTTCCCCCCGTCCATGTAGGATAAGATCCAGACATCTGCCTTTGGAATCCCCCATCCCCGTGCTGACAGCACGACCCGTGATCACACTCTGTACTTTATACCACGGTGCCTTTTCCAAGCCTTTTCCTCTACCTGGAATGCCATTCCCGTCAACCTGTGGACTTGCCCACCTAGGCCTCTTCCCGAGGCAGAACCAGCCATTCTCTCTTTAGCATGGCATGCCGTTTGTACTTTGAGTGCAGGAAAAGAAACGAACCTTTGAGGGCCTTCTGTATCAGACAAGTTTGGGGCTGCCTGCCTTGCCCACTCCAGCTTCTGGAAACATCTGCACCCACCCTCAACCCCTGCTGCTGATAGCAGATCATGCAACCCCACCCCTCCAGTTTACTGGATGAGGGGCAGAGTCCTGATTTCAAGGGTGCCCTTCCGTTGGCTGGCCCGCAACGTAGGACTGATGGCTTCTGACTTTTAAAAATTCACTAGACCAATAGGATCTATCTCCAGAGAACCAGAGAGAGTTCCATTTGGGGCTGGGCACTTCAGCCGAATGGTAATACAGATGCAACACAAGAGCAATTATTCTGGAGCTCTGTGCCTGTCAAGGTTCAGTCTCAAAGGCAGTGATAGGGAAGGAAAGGAAAAGGAAGGGGATGGCCTAGGAGAAGCAGAAACTTGAACAAGAGATGGAGCTTATCGTGGCTGGTCCCTGAAGCTCCTCCTGTTTCTACCCACCTGCTGGCTCTCTCTGAAACCTCACCATGGTCTCGCAAGAGTCCTCCCTTTCACATGAGCTGGTGTGGGTGCGTTCTCTTTGGTCCTAGAATGTCTACTTTTGAGTGCCTTGCAGTAATCCTGTCAAGCGGGTATTATTATTATTGCCATTTTCACAGATGAGCCTATTGAGGCTCAAACACATTAGGTAACGTGCTCAAGGTCAAGGTCAAGGGCGAGGAAGCGAGAGAGCCGAGATGTGGGCCAGTCTTACATACAGCAGCACCCCTTCCTCAGCATTGGCTGCGTCCTCGCAGTGTGTTCACTCTTCCCTAGTCTCCCACTTGGGGCTGTCAGCTCCTGGAAGACAGGAGCTATGTTCACTCGCCGCGGTGCCCTCACTGCCCACCACGGACTCCAGGACCATGCAGGTATCAAGTGTCTGATGGGTATGATTTAATTTCCACACAGCCTAGCAGAAAAAGCCCTGGGCTCTGAGCCCAAAAGCCAGAATTCAGGTCCTGCCTCTCTGCATGATGGTTGTGTTATCTTGGGTGGATCACTTTCCTCCCTCCATGTCCTGCAACAACGGAAACAGTCTAAGGTGTTCAGGCAGACCTCATGTTATTGCACTTTGCTTTATGGAGCTTCACAGATACTCTATTTTTTACAAACTGAAGGTTTGTGGCAGCCCTGCGTCGAGCAAGTCTATCGGCACCGTTTTTCCCACAGCACTGCTCACTTCGTGTCTCTGAGTCACATTTTGGTCATTCTCTCAATGTTTCAAACTTTGTCATGATTATTATTTTTGTTATGGTGATCTGTCATCCGTGATCTTTGACATGACTGTTGCAAAAAGATTACGACCCACTGAAGGCTCAGATGATAGCATGTTTTCGCAGTAAAGCATTTTGGAATTAAGGCATACACCTGTTTTCTTAGACGTACTGCTGTTGCACACTTACTAGACTACAGTATAGCATAAACATAATTTTTATATGCACTGGGAAACCAAAAAACCTGTGTGACTCGCTTTATTGAGATATTCACTTTATTGCGGTGGTCTGGAACCAAACCCAAAATATCTCCGAGGTATTCCTGTAACGGGCAGTGGATGATTCTGGACAATTTCTGAGGTCTTTTCCTGCTCTAAAATCCCATGGCTGTGTCATCTCTGCCCTGCCTACCTCAGAGGAATGACATAAAGTAGAACACTCCACGCTCCTGGCCAGCTGGGTGTTTGCCCCAACCTGTTCTTGCAACTAGCGCTGCCCTTTTCTACTCAATTCCCTGGAGGCCCCTTGCCCTTTCTTTCATTGCTTGCTGTTTGCCAGGGATTTGTGCTGCGGTCAGGCGGGCCACGATTTTCGTGCACCCCTGATAGCAGCTTTATCTAATGAAGATGAGGTGCTTACACGTATTTTCATTCTTTAAAAAAAAATCGGCTATTAATTTGTCAGAATTATTCATATTCTACTGACGATATTTTCCATGTATCTAATCAGGGAGCTCATGAATAGAAATGAAACTATTTAAACACAGAGATGGTGTACATTGTAAGATCTTGTTTTCTCAAGCTGTTTCATAATGCAGTGAATACATTTATTCCTTCTAAAAACAGGTTTTGCAACCATCAAAAAAAATTTGTTTAATCTTTGATTAAATATGACTATTCATATTTATATGAATAAATATGCTAAACTGGTGTGAGTGCCATATGTATATGTGTGTTTGCACGTACGTGTGTGTCTGAGACATGTGCTCATTAGTAGCTTGTTTCCTGGTTTTCTCCATAGGGACAGGAGACTGTTTTCAGTGAGAAAAATGGAAAAACACATTTGGATCAAATCTTTAGGATGGATGGGTGACAAAGTCAAAGTACAAATTGAAATGGGGCTGAATAATATTCGAGATAATTATTTGTACAATGTAGACTTTTAAACTGCTCAAAATTCCAGCAGCACTTACCTACATTGAAAGAGGCTTAGAATCATTAAACAAAGCCAGATATTAAATATACTACTGCTATCTCTCGAAACATTAGCAAGTAATGTAAAACACATGGCATCTACTCAATGGAAAATCTGAGAATACAAATTATAATAGTTGTCTTATAAGACCTCTGGGAAGCTTGTACTAAATTGCTTAATTCCATTAATAACAAACTATTACTCTAGCTATTAAAGTAACATAAGGTAATAGAGATCATGCCGGGAGATTGCACTGAGGCTCTTTCTTCACCTAGCACAAATTTATTCAGGGGCATTGATAGATTCTAATTGACTATGGCAACTGAATAGCAACAAAGAAAATTGAATGTCTTTTGAAAAGCTCCACATTTTGTAGAAACAAATAGCAACACCAAAGTGAGGGCTTGGGGTTGCTGGGGGAGGTGGGAAGGATATCGGGGAGAATCTGTACGGGAGCTTCTCCAGAAATGCTTTCCTGTTACCGTAAGAAGAAGTTTCTCAGGAACAGGCACACCACTGGCCCGAGCATCTTTTTCAGCTCTGTGCAGTCCAAATTGAAACAAAAGCAATCCACGCTGCTACAAAGACACGTGCTTTGTCATGGGGCACACTTCCAAGATACAGGACTGGAGAGTCTTCTCCAGAGAGTTCTGAGAACAGGGTTTGTTTCAGCCTAAGGGCCTGGCATTGGTGTGAGTGACCCCTCACCCTGGGCCAGCCATAGTATGAGTGACCCCTGATCCTGGGCTGGCAATGGTGTGAGTGACCCCTCATACTGGGCTGGAGATGGTGTGAGTGACCCCTCATCATGACCCTGAAGCTGAAAACCACTAAAGACTCCCTCAGTCCCCATCTAGTCCAGGGTGGATTCTAGTGACCTGTCACCTACTTTTCTCTTCCACTTTTGGTCCTGTGTCCACTACTCATTGCCATCAGGGTGTCTCTCCTGCATCTCATATGGGCCTTGCTTTGCATGAATTTAGTTTCTGTATTAGCTCCAGCTGCCGCAACAAAATACCAAAGACTGAGTGAGTGCCTTAAACAACAGAAACTTTGTGTCTCACAGTTCTGGAGGCTGGATGTCCAAGATCAGAGTGCCATCATAGTCGGGGTCTGGAGAGGGCTCTCTTCCTGGCTTGCAGATGGCCACCGTTTTGCTGTGTCCTCACATGGCAGAGAGAGGGGGGGTAGAGAACTTAAGCCTTCCCTGGTGTCTCTTCTTGTAAGGACACTAATCTTAATGCATCAGGACCTCATTTAACTTTAATTCCATAAAGCCTCTATTTCCAAATATAGTCAGATTGGAGGTTAGAGCTTTAACATATTGTTTTGGGAGGGACACAATTCAGTCCATAGCAGTTCTGAAGTCTTTGTTGCATCTTGCTGGGCTAATCTCTTCTTCTCTTCTCACCCCCAGCCCCAAGTACCTGGCGCTTCAGTGCCGCCTCAGTTCTCTGTTTGAAGGAAAGCCCATTTTTAAAGGAAACTGTACCAAGATGTGAGGGGCTACTGGAAGCCTCCCTGTAGTGGCATTCTAGGGGGTGGTAGGGAGCCCTGAGGGCAGTGGAAGAGGTGGTAGGAGGTCACAGGGTGCCCCCCAGTCACCCCCTCACCATGCTTTTTTGTTGTTGTTGATATACAATAATATTATATAAGCTAGGTGTACAATATAGTGGTTCACAATTTTTAAAGGTTACACTCCATTTATAGTTATTATAAAATATTGGCCATATTCCCCATGTTGTACAATATATCCTTGTAGCTTATTGTTTACCTAAGAGTTTGTACCTCTTAACGCCCTACCCCTATATTGTCCCTCCCCCTACCCCCTTACCATGCTTGTTGGTGAGTTGCGTCCAGATCATTGCACCACCTGGCCCAGGGCACATGATAGTATTGCTCCGCAGGTGTTTGAAGCAATTTCTGAAGTCTGGGTTTTCCCCTGGGTTTTGTGTATGTCCTGAACATCACCCCACTTCAGCCTGTAGGGTGCTCATAATCTTCTTAGTGGCAGCGAGTATAATGGTCAACTCTGCTGCATCCACTGGGATCAGGGACCTTCCGTCTCTCTCTCTGCCCATTGGTCCCAGCTTCTCTCCAGGACATCACAGAGGAGCTTAGAGGGCTTGCCTTCTCCAAAGTATCCCCTCTGTACTCACAGCCCCAGAGAGGGGACTGGCTCTTCTCGAGTCCTTTCAGAGCCAGGCTCTGGGGTGTGGTGCCCAGGAACGGGCTCTGGTCCTGGCTGCGGGCGCTGGGCTCTCTGGCGCTGGGAGAATCTAATCCCACCGCAACTGCAGCACATGCATGTGTTTGAAAACCTCCTTGGCAGGCAGGACCTCCTAATTTTTTCCACTTCTTGTGATTAGCGTTGCAGACTAATCCTAGCGCCAGACTCAATACCAGCTGTTCTTCCCCCACTGCTTGTTTTTACTTATAAACCGAATCCTGGAGCCGCTGCTGCATCGGCTGGCCCCCACTCCTCCCCCAGCCCAAGCTGCAGCCGGTCACCTGCGGCATGACCTCAGGTGCGTTACTTTTCCGCGTGGCCGCCTGTGTCCTTCACACAGCCTGGGTGGCACTGTCAGGTCTCAGAGGGCCAGTGAGGGCCACTCTCAGTCCCAGAGAGGGCTTTGCTTACCTGCTAAGATGGCTTGATAGCAGCAGTTCTCAGAGCCAGGCTTGTCTTAGAGATTTCACTTTGCATCCAGAGATATTGGGCATCCCTGGGTACCACATGCAATTTTTGATGTGATAAGATAGATTCAAAATAGTACATGCAACATTTAGATAACTTTTGTGACCTGACAGTAAAATGAACACACATGATCCCACCTCTGAACTTAAGAACTAGGAATAGTACCAGACTACTGACAATGACCTGTTTTCTCCACAGTTCTTTCCAACACCCCTTAAATTTGGAAAGGTATCTGCAAGGAGAACACCTCTCTCCTCCCACCACTGCCTTGTCACCATCCAGAGGACAAGGACCTCTCCCCAGGGGGTCCCCCAGTTTGTTGCAGCAGCATCTCCATCCTTCAGCGGGGACCTGGCCAGGAAGCAAGAACTCAGTAGCTTCCAGCCCAGCAGGAGTGGCCAGAGGTTCCACTGTCCTGTGGAATCCAGGGAGGGTGACAAGGCAGGAACTCGCTCTCCTTTGCTGATTCCTCTGGCATCTCCCCTTCTTCTGATGGCTTCCATGGCCGTGCAGGGGGAAGGTTATTTACGGCAGGCAGACACAGGAGCTCAGACTTCTGCATCCATAGACGCCATCAATTTGCATTTCTGTGAGAGTTTCTCACATACCTGGAAGGCCCTAAAAACAAATCAGAGAGCGTGGCATATGGGACACCTGCCCTCCAAACACGCCAGTGTCAAGAAGAATTGTGATTGTCAGAAATATCATATTCCTGTTGAAAGCCCATGAAATCAGCTCTGTAAATTGAGAAACATAAGTCACGGTTCTACTTGTTCTGCCGCCGTATAAGAACCACGAGTTTTCCATAGGGTAGGAAACAAAACAAAACAAAACCCTGAGCCCTCTGAGAATGACTTAATGTCCACTCACAGCCACCTCTACCCGGCCTTGCTGTTTCTCTTGGTATGAAATTACTGACTCCCTTCGGTCCTCACGTATTTTGGGCAGGTTGGTTTTTTTCTTGGCAACTAAAATTTACTTTGAAAACAGGATTAAAGTAAATCTCTCTTTTTTTCCTCCCTGGCAATCTCTCCATGGTTTTGCCTCTCCAGCGGCTGCTGTCCATTTACATCTCTCTCCTTCCTCTTGTCTCTCCATTACTCCTTCCGATTGTTTCCTAGGGTAGAGCCGTGCTCAGCACCTCAGGCAGTGCACATGTGCACATGCTCCCCCTATCCTAACCGCCCCAAAAACATTTTAGTTACACAGGCCTGTGTCGGGGACGGTGCAGCAATGACTCAGGCAGGATGAGCAGAGGTGGCAGAAAGAGACCAGAGCTCACCTCTGCCCGGAGAGATAGGGCCAGGTGGGAAGGTACTGTAGGGATTTCAGAGAAGGGAAGCGGACGGCTGGAGGAGTCGGGGAAGGTTTGTTAGCCCCGAGCATCTTGCGCTGGATCCTAAAACAATACAATCTTGAGGTCTATGGAGAAGAGCGAATGCCAGCTGGGTGGAGAGAGAAGGCTGGGCTGAGGCTGGTGCGCATATGCGTGTGACCTGATCTTGACTGTGGTCAGAGGTGCGGGCCAGGGACCGTTTCCTCAGCAGTGAAGTCAGGGGAAACCAGCCATGTGGATGCCATTCTGAAAAAGAATCCTGTGTTACGTGAGCACTGAGCAGAGAATGTCCAGTGGGACAAAGACGGACTGTGGGAATGGTTGACTCCGGATTTCAGGCCAGGATCCTAGGATTTTATACACTGGCCGTGAAAGCAAGATCGCGTGAGTTCTCAAACTCAAATGCTGGGCGTGATAGTGTTTGTTGCTGTTGTTGTTTGTTTGTTTTAATGTGAAAGTCATCATCTGGAAAGCAGGCAAGGATCCCCCTGACAATCTGGTAGCCTGGGGTTTGAGAGGCAGTAGTGAGACCCCCCCCCATGTAGACTCCGTTCTTCCGTCCCTCGCCTGGCCAAGTGGGCCGGGGGCTGGAGTGCCAGTGAGGTGCTTTGACATCCAGGTGGATATGGCAAATCGGAGCAAATGCCCAGCCAGGCAGGAGCCTGCTGCCTGGGGCCTCAGTGTGCTCTGCAGAGCCGGGAGCTGCAGGCCTCTGGGTGGGGAGAGGCCCCTCTGGGCAAGGTCAGGAGGGGCTGGAGGGAAGGAGAGCAAGCCGACTGGAAGTGAACTTGATCCTGCTGTAGCCATCACCCAGCCATGCCACTGCTCTCTTGCTTGGCGCCTGCATTAGGAAACTCAGAAAGATTGGGGCAGGGACTCCCTGGAATGGTACTGCCCACTGCCCAGAACCGTCTGCAGTCATAGAGATAGTCTATACTGTGCTATCTAGTACTGTTGAGTATTTAGAATGTGGTTCATGTGACTGGGGGACTGAATTTTTTAATCTCTTCAAATAAAATTAATTTGAATTGAAATAACCACATTGACTAGCGGCCACAGTATTAGCAACACGACCCTAGAAGACCCAAGGCAGAGCCTGAGTGAGGCTGCCCCGTGCCTCCCAAGACTCCAGAAGACCTTTGATTTTGTCCCTTTCTGTGCCTCAAAGTGGCAGAGCAAACAGAGCTGTCAGAGAGAAATTACCCTGAAAATCTGAACGGGCTGAACACTTAACAGAGGTCCCTGTGGCTGAGGTTTCCTTTCGTGGTTAAAATTGTGTTAGGCACAGGAGAAGATCCTATAGGTTTTCCCAAAGCCCTTTCTTTCTTGCTGCATGAAGTTTCTTCTGTCAAAGGAAATGGGTTTGCAAGGCTTCATTATTTTGGGATTTTCAGCAAATTCACTGAAGTCGTACCCGGGTTCCCACTTACCATTTGATTTCTGACTGCTGGGCATTCCCTCCTGCCCAGGGTGGTGGGGACCAGTTAGAGTTGCCCACATCTCTCACTTTTCCGGGGGGAGATTGGAGAGGGAATCAAGGGGCTGGCGGCCACCGCATACAGAAAATGGGCAGATGGGAGCAATTTGATCAACATTCCACTGAAAATGCCTGCCTTCTTTGGGTGTAAGTTAGGAATGCCCGGATAGATATTTATTTTCTTGCTCCATGATTGTCAGGCCCAAGCAGCAGCTGGATTTTTGATGATTTGGTGAAGTGCCCTGGCTCTGGAGTAACTGATAGAGGCATCAGAATCCCCACCTGATTTCAGCAATCTCACTTCCCAGAGTTGTACAAGATGCTGAGGAGAAAGGGGACAGCTGGAGCAAGTGAGAGCTGGGGGACATGGAGCCACAGCCCCTGGTCTGTGCCTACCCCCCCCCCAGAGGAAGCAAGTTTCGGGGGAGGAGGGGGTCGAGTGGAACAGGACTTGGAGATCCAGAATTCCCCAGATCCCTGGTGTGGTCTCAGGAAATAATGGAGGGGCGAGGGAAATAGCTCAGCAATCTCATTGTGTTTATGACACATCTTTTCTCCCTGGACTGCTTAGGATTCTAAAACCTTACTCTTTGAGGCTCAATTGCTGGAAACAGAGCCTTGTGCACTGGCTGAGAGGGGTGGGAACAGCTGATTACTTTTTCTAGGGTAGAAGCCCACATAGTTGAAGTGCATTTGCTTTGGGTTTAGTATTGCGAGAGTAATTAATTTATACAGGACTCTCCTTTAACCCACAAATATGCATTGATGCCAACTGTATGGCAGGCCCTGTGCAGTCCCCCAGCAAGGGAACAGTGAGTGAGATCGTCTCTGCCCTAAAGCAGAGACTCTTTCCGGCACAGTTCGGGATGGAAAGGAGCAAGATGTTCAGTGTTCAGAAGGACACAGGGTGGTGTGGTCATGCCAGACACTGGTGTACAGAAAACAGGGAGTCCAGGAGAAACTTAAGCCGAGGCTTGAAATGACTAGCGGACTTCAGATGTCTGGAAAGAGTGCAGGGCGTCTTCAACAGTTGGAACAAAGATGTGGTGGTGGGAAAAGAAATAGGTAAATGGGAAGCCACAGAGAAAATTTTATTATTATAATTTGCAGTCCTTTGGGTATATACTTTCTATGTTTAAACCTTTGAATTTGCAAACCACCAGGTGTCCTTTTATTAGATCCTGGTTTGTGACTCAAGCAATCGGGACCAGTGTTAGGGAAAAACTCTGCCCTTACTACCTAGAAATGCCCCCTGACCTTCCCTATCTCCTCCCAGGGCAGAAAGGTGTAGAAACAGACAGGATTCTGATAGCGGTGACATGATTTTTATGTGATGCCCAATTAACTGCGACTCTGAAGCCACTTTTAACACATTTCTTCCGATTTATAAACCTGTTTGGAGCTTTGGAAGTTGATTTCTAGGTTTATAGAATAACTAATCTCTTTTGAGCTTGGAAACATAATTAACTATTTCCTAGAAAAGAGTTTTAAAACCTGATTACTTTTCCCATCTCCACATCTCTTTGAGGCTAGTTTAAAATATCAGATTTCAACTCATGCGCATGGAATGAGTCACTTTTTCGAGTTCAGTTGACGAGGCTGCACTTTGACATGCTTTTCAAGATTTGAATATTTTTATAAATCATGATTGTGCTACTGTCTAATGAGAACAAAAGTGGAAATAGCACCTGCTTGTCTGCCGCGGAGCGCCTCCCGGCCTGTGTGTGCTGTCTGGGAAAGCAGTGGCCCAGTCTGGAGAGCTGATGAGCTCCTTGATTAGCTGAAATTGCTTCCTGCAGTAGTTTGGGGGTGTCAGTGTTGTGATGAACTGGGTCATCTCAGGGATGCGGGATGCAGGCACAGCTCTGAGACTCAAGAGTGGCTGACGGACCAGAGTTAAGTGCAAAACCTCCAGCTCTGCCCAGCGTGGACGCGTAGCCAGCTTCCCTTCTGGTGCAGGTTGGGATCTTGGGTCCATTCTCTGCTAGACCATGAGCTTCTCCAGGGAGGACTAGGAGCTGATACAAGTTGAACTGAACCTAATCGAGAGGCACCGTAGCGACCGCTGGCGGCAGGGAAAGAGGTCACAGGCACGGGAGGTGGATTTCAGATGCCGTGGAGACGACACTGCGGAGTGGACAGAGGGCAGCTTTGGGGCCACACCCTGCGTTCCATTTTCCTTCAGCCCAATCGCTGATGTTCAGGTTGAAGAGCTTGTGTCAGCAAGAGTTTAAATAACTGGTGTTCTTTGTTTTCTAAGTTTTAGAACTTTGCAGCATGTTCCTTTTCTTTCAAAATTGCAAAGCTAAAAATATTTTTGATTTTTAAACTGTTACCATTTTTCTCTGGAAAACTCATTGATCTGGAGTTCCTTACCACTATCACCCCGGCCCGAAGTTCCTCTCTAAATAATGGCTTACTGTAACTCTAAACAAGGAAATGCCTAGGTCTTGGGTGTACAGTTCAATCGGCTATGCACTGACTGACAAATGCAGACGTCCAAGTAACCCACATCTTCATCCACAAAAGGAACACTTCCATCAGAAAGTTCTTTGTGCCCCTTCCCATTCAACCTCCCTACTCCAGAAGCAGCCACTGAAGGGTTTGTTTTTAGCAAGTATTTTCATTTGATGTTTTAATTTAAAACATCACTTGCATTTTGAAACTGAAAAGGGCTGCTTTCTCGGAGGAATGTCAGTTGCTGGCTCCTGGGCACACGGTGTGCCCTACCGTGTGCCTACCATAACCAGCCCAGGGAGACATTCTTCAGAGGTTGCAGTGCCCCTGGCTCAAAATTGGAGGGTGTCTCTGCACGACTCCATACCTGGAATCTCAGACATTCGCAATACCTGCAGAACAATGTGGATGGCAAGAAAATTCATTCTGTGCTTTTTCCGGGATCGCTTGCATGCAATTGTGCCTGCTGTGCAGGAAGACTCCAGATTAGATGGAGAGAGGGAGAGGCCTACTCATCGGGCTGCAGAATCAGCAGCGAACAGATTTCTGCCCCAACAAAGAGAACAGTGTGTTCCTGAGACATTGCTGTGTAGCTGGGAGGCTCGCTGGTGGGCGGCTCCTTGGGGAAGGAGTCGGGTATTTCAGTAGCTTCCCCCACGCCCACCACTCCTTTTTTTTTTTTTTTTTTTTTTCCCCCAGACTTTCTGGCTCCTGAGCAGGGGGTGACTCCCATGGGACCTGGCAGAGGATAGAGGTGGCTCTGGCTTCTGTGCCCCTTCCTCCCTCTGACCCTCACGAAATAAAATTCCTGCAAACCCACCTGTCTGCCAGGTGGGTTCCCCATCTGTGTTCAGCCCTTCCGGCTCTTGTCACTAGCCTCAGGTGGTCAGGCCACCATTCTGGCCACTTTGCTGCCTCTTTAGATGCAGTGTGTGTCTTTTTTTTTTTTTTTTTTGGCCCCGCCATGTGGCATGCGGGATCTTAGTTCCCCGACCAGGAATTGAACCTGCGCCCTTGGCAGTTGAAAGCGCAGAGTCCTAACCACTGGACGCCAGGGAATTCCCAGATGCAATGTGAGTCTTATTCCTGTGATGCTGGTGGCCACTCCACATTCTTATGGGGACTGTGCTGGGTTCCCAACCACCTCCCACCCTTGCTCTTCCAGTGAGTCATCATCAGGCTCTGCTAGGCACCGTGGACACTTTTAGATAGAATCAGCCAGGATGCCGGCTTGCAAGACAAAAGTGAACAAATACCCAGGCTGTGGCGTGGTTCATGCCCCTTCGAGGTCAGGTCTCTCCCCGGCGGCCCTCTGCGCTGAACCTCTTTGGTTTGATTGTTAAAACCCAACCCCATCAGGATTCAGGTGTTTGGGGGGTGACCAAGCTTAGAAAAATTCTTTTTCTTTTTTTTTTCTTCTCTTACCTATAATTGTATTTTCCTCTTTAATCATAAGGATTTAAATCAGGAAAACTAGCCAGAGAACGAACGTATGTGCTTTGTTTGAATGTCTCAGTCGTGCCCTTTGCAAAATTACCCCAAGGCATGAGAATTAAAGATGTGAATAATTAAGATGCATGGGACTGCAGCAGGTGAAGGCGGAGCAGGACTGGAGGTGCTCCCTTGAGGGGGAGCGCAGGACACAGCCCTGGACTGGGATACAGGGGCTCTAGCCTGGTCCTCACTCTGCCTCTGTTGTCACTCTGACTGTTGACAAATCATTTTCTGGCCTGTGCCTCAGTTGCCCCATTCGAGTGAGGGTTGGACTAAAAGGTCACTTCCAGCCTGACGCTCTGTGGCTCTGTAACTTCTTTCATATCACTGGTAACTTACATATTTGCCATGATCACTGCCAATTACACTGGTGAATATCTAGCAGGTTCTAGAGACTCAGCCCAGAAAATACAGAAGACGTTATAGAAGTTAGTGCTGTCCCACCGATGGCTATGGTTTTTGCAAACTCTGTGCGTCATCACCAGCACCCAGCAGCTCCGCCAGCCATGCTCAAATGGTGCGGCCTTAGTTATCCACAATGGAGGCAGCCAAAGGGGCTTCGGAGGCCCGTGGCCACAAAGCCCCTTCCCTATGTTTTGTTGGAGCCTCCCCCATCCATGCAAGGCCGCAGGTGAGAAGTGAGGGCCCCAACCCCAGGAGGCAGCAGCTGCCAGTGAAGGAGGACGAGGAAGCAGACAGGAGATCTCGGAGCGCAGCACTGCAGCCTTGGTCCTGCACATGTTGCTTTCTTTGTTTAAAAAATGGAGCTAGCCTTCGAGGCCGTGTAAATTATAAAATGCTTCTGTGTGCCTGCACCCTTCCCCCTCCTCCACTGGTAGCCTCCTACCAGCCCAAAAGAGTCCACTGGGCTGGGAGCATCTCAGAAAAGCACTCTCTGAACCAACCAGGGAGGCCCCGAGAGCAGGGCCAAGCCCTATTCTTCTGGACCGTCCCTTCGGGCCTTAAGGCCAGAGGTCATGTCAGGAGACCCTGAGGGCTTTGCCCCGTGACAGCTCAGGCCGGTAATGCATTTTCTTGAGAACAATTCCAGGTCATGGAACGGAGGGAAGAGAATATCACGTTCCATATACTCTACTCAGGGCCAAAAAAGTTTATAATACATGTCACAAGTGCTTTTGTTAAAAAAAAAAAATCTTTTTTTAAAATTAATATTCGGTGCTTAAAGTGACAAATGTCATTCCCCTGGAAAATTCACTCATTTGGAAGAAGTTCAAACAGAGAGTGATGCTTTGACAGCCCACCAGCCTGAGCAGGGGCCTCTGCGGCACCGACGGGAGCTGCGGGCAAGTGAAACCGCAGGCCTGTGGTGTCTACGCTCGTGCTTACCCTGTTCTCTGAGGAGCGGGGGCTGCTTCAGTCCTCTCCAGCCCCAGCTGTGAAAGGCCTGTGGCCACAGGGACTCAGCTCTGTGTTCCAGTGGGTGGCAAAGGCGAGCTTGTCTAGCCATGCCCTCTGGAGCCCCAGGGGCAGTTCCTAGGGTTTCCATCTGGGGGCCGGGGCCGGGGAGGAGAGGGCTGGGGGCAGAGGCCCAGCTTTCCCTGAGCCTGGTTCAGGGAATTCCTTGAAAGGGGGTCACAGCTTCTGTTGCAGCTGGAACTAGAGGAGGGACAGGCCTTAGTTGGGTCGTAAGGGGCTGGACTCTGAATTTCATCTGGTTCTAGTGCAGGCTGGGCTGGGATTCAGCCTATAGTTCTGGCGCTCACTGGGGGAAGGCCTGCCCTTGGGTCAACACGTGCCCTTGGGCCAGCTGGGCAGCAGTGTCCCTGAATGTCCCGGCCTGTGGCCTGAAGCCCTGGCCAGTGGGTGCGCCCCCATCCCTCCCCCCAAACCCCCAGCTTCCCTGATGGTCTCGGTGACCTTGTCTCCACCCAGGTGGCCAACTCAAACTTCCAGGGGCACAGGGTGGCTTTGATCTGCCAACCTGCCCCCAAGAGGCAGTCATTTCCTGAAGGTCCTTCTGCCTTTAATCTTCCCGCAGGGAACAAACACCCTTAATGGAGCTCCTCCCCTCGGCTAGAATGCTTAGTCTTCTGCCCCGCTGGGCTTTTATACACTACACTTGAAAATTTCTCACCCTTCAAGGTGTAAGTGCTGTTCACCATTGTTTGCAACTGGAGACACTGAGTCCCAGGCACCGAGGGGAGAACTGGAGTTCAGAGCCAGGATTCAGGGTGTCAGGACACTAGCCTTGTCCTGGCAGGTCGGTCCCTGAGGGTCCCCCCGCCCCAGTGACTGCTTTCCCCACACGTGGGTGCAGGGGATGCTCCCTCCTGGATGGATGAGAAGAAGCGTGAGGCCCAGGGTGGATTCTCCCCTCCATTCAGAACCCACTCTCCTGGCCGTCCTTGTCCACACTCAGTTTCGTCCCTCTGCCTCTTCCTGAGGACGTTCAGTCGGGTTGTCTGGGTGACTCTCAAGATAGCAGACGCTGGCTTTGGTGCCACTTTGCCTGTCCTGCCTCACCCTCCACCCCAAACAGGCTCTCAAAACCCCAGTTTGGGTCTGTTACCCTGGGCCCCATCGTCCGGAAAGGAATTTCCACCAAACCCCCAAGAACCTCCTACAGACAGATCCAGAGAACAGGCACCTTGGGTGATGGGGAAGGAGCCTTTTCAAGGACAGCACACACACACACCCTAGACGGCTGCAGACTTGTGAGTGCACGTGCCGGAAGAGAGGCCAGGGCGCTGGGGCTGGTATTTGCTGCTGGATCTGCATGACAAGCACCTCCCAGCCTTTCCCTGGAGGGTGGGCAGCCAAGGACTCCTGACCCAGTTTGGGAACAGCCTCTCAGCCTGGGATCTCTGAAGAGGACGTTCCGTCTGTCACTGCCTAGGCCAGGCAGCTCCCGGCCAAGCTAATTAGGTCGGCTTCCCCTCCTCACGCAGCCCAGCCAGGCGGCGACTACGGGGCCGGCTCAGCTAGGAGGAAGGGCATCATGACTCAGCCTGGCCCTGCCCTCTAAAGCCGCGGGAGCACGGTGCGCGGCGAATCCCCGCCATCCTTTCATCTCCTCTTTCGAGACAATGATGAGAAAACAGGCAGATTTCCCTGGGAGTGGCGGGCATTGTCCAGACGTATTCCAGGTGGGCATGATTTGCAGTCTTCTCCTGCCTCTGGTGCTTCATTTTCCAACAGTCTGGGCAGCTGCCCTTGTTAACAGGTCGTTCATTAGAAGACGGAGCTGCTTCTCGTCGTGCACTGGAAGGACTGGGAAGGCACACATCCTGACCTTCCGGCCACACATTCAGCGTAGCTGCATCCCCCTGGGTGCCTTTGTCACAGTGCTGCCTCTCTTAGTAAAATGACCCGCAGAGCCTCCAACGTGATGCTGGAGATCGTCCAGGCGGGAGGGGCACGGACGGGCACGACAGGGTCCTTCAGCCCCACCCTCATCCCCTGAGTCACCTGTCCTGCAGGCGGCTCTGATCAGTGTTTTTTGCTCCACCCCCTTGTCAGACAAGGACTCCAGCTACCTACTCCCTTTATGCCACCCTAGCCTAAGTATGGGGATATTCAGGGCCATTCCCTTCTCTGTGGCCACTGCGATCATACTAGAACATGTAAAGGGGCTTCACCAAGGGCCGTGGGAGAGCAACAGGGAAACAAGACAAAGAGTATCACTTCACTGGACCATCTGGCCCCCCCAGCATCTGCGTCTCCTCCAGGAACCACCAGCAACTCCTCTCCTGGGTTCAGCCAAAGAGCGGACGCCATCATCGCACCCAGAGCTCAGACCTGAGCATCCGACTCTTCAAAGGACCCTCAGGGGCAGGCGAGCTGGAGGCAGAGCTCCCTCGAGGCCCACTCTCTGCCCCTGGCCCCGATGTGTACTGTACCTCCCACACCTGCGGGGAGGGGGCAGAGTCTGGCTCTTCAAGAGCCACATGGGAGCCCCAGATCGGGGTTCAGGGAAGGGAGGTTGCTGAGTTTATGCCAGAGAAGCTTCCACACTCAAATCCTTTAGATTCTTTTTATACAAGCCGTGACTGGAGCCAGCATGGGGCCGACCCTGGGGTTCTGAGCCAAGTTGTGAAGGTGACCTTTCTGGGTGTGGCTGCACAGGTGGGCCAGCTGTCTGCACACACGAGCACTCCCGTGCACGTGGTCCCAGACTTCTTGGTTCAGGATCCAGGCCTGTGAGCACCACAGGTGTCAGGAAACTACAACATAAGGGGCGGGGAAATAGCCGAGGCTTGCAGAACGCTTACCGTGGGGAAGAAATAACCCGCGAGGGAGAAGCGTGTCTTTCCGAGGCCCGTTTATATGCTCTGACCTGCTGGATAATGGGATTGCATGTTCCTCATCTCCACCATGACTGGGCTCGGTGCCAGCCCGGGTCCAGAGCAGTGTGACGGCAGGACATGCGTCCTTCCTTTCCTGTTCCCCACCCTTAAGAACAGCCACAGGAACAACTCACTTTGGGGATCTGATATCACCAGGGACTCAGCTTTCTGACTTTGTGGAGCCTCTGGAAAGAGGTTGCATTTTTAAGCCTAAGTTTTCAGCATTTGCTCTGCCTGTGACATCGCCCATCTCTTAATTCGAAAAGCCCAGACTGAGGACCCAAACTGCGCGTTGCCGTGAGCAGTTCTGAGAAGCCACCTCTCTCAGGCTTGGCCTGTGAATATCCACCCAGAGCAGCAGGTTTGCTCCCGTGGTGCTGTCTGTCCATTTGTACACTGGTCTGTCAGGCACCTACTCTCAGCTCCCCAGCAGGGGTCTGGACTGAGCCCCTGTGGCCTGATGCTGAGCACAGGGCGGGAGCGGGGAATGGCAGGAAGCAGAGAGGCGGTGTGACCTGGCATCTGTTCGGGCCACTGTCGCTGTGTAACCACCCCCAGACCTCGAGGTGTAAACGAGTGTTTTGTCATGCTCACAGAGTCTGTGGGTCAGGACTTCAGACGGGGCATGGCAGGGAGAGTGTGACCTTGGCTGGGAACACTCCCAGGCTGGGCGATTCCACTGCGGGCCCTGGACTCATCCGGAGACATCTTCTTTCATGTGGCTAGTGTGGAGGCTGGCTGCCCATGGGTCCCTGCTGGGGCTGTCCTCCAGAACGTCTGTGTATGACCTCTCCTCTCACAGTGTGGTGGCCCAGGAGGATGGATTTTTTACATGGAGGGTCAGGGCTGGGGGAAAGTGGTGTATCCCTTGATGACTTAGCCTCAGAAGGGTCGCCTTGTCACTTCTCCATTCTGTCGGTTACAAGGGAATCACAAGTCCACCTGGACTCCAGAGGAGGGAATGGGGGAGGTTCTTGATGGAGGAGGCTCCAGGTTCTAGAAGGGCATGAGATTACAGTCTGCCACAGCATCCCTGCTGCAGGCCTCTCCATTTTGCAGATAAAAACCCACAGCCTTGATACGGTGCTCATGGGTCTGTTCTGAGCAGATTCCTCGAGCCTGACCACACTTGGGATTCCCACCCTGGGCTCCCGTGGCCCGTGGTTTAATACAAGCAACTCTGCAAGCCAGTTCCCAGTGACAATGACTTTTTTGTGGGACCATTTAACATAAATCGCAGCCTAGCACAGCAAAAGGCAGCTTCCATGTAGTGGTAAAAGCAGAGACACCAGCTAGACTGCTGGTTCCAGGGCTGGCTCTGTCACTTACTGTGTGACCTTGGGCAAATTACTTAAGGTCTCTGTGCCTTTGTTCCCTTATCTATAAAATAGGGATGATAAAAATGGTACCTCCTGTGTTAGCTCAGGCTTCCATAACAAAATACCATAGACTGAATGGTTAAGCAAGAGCAATTTACTTTCTCACAGTTCTGGAGGCTGGAGGTCCAAGATCAAGGTGCCAGCATGATGAGATCTCTCTTCTTGGCTCAAAGATGGCAGCCTTTTCACTTTGTCCTCACGTGGCAGCCTCCCATGGCTGTGTGGTGTCTCTTATAAGGACACTAATCCCATCGGCTCACTCCATGAGTCTCTAACCTCATGACCTCATCTAAACATAATCACCTCCTGAAGGCCCCACCTCCAAACATGTCACATTGGGGGTTAGGGCTTCAACTCATGAATTTGAGGGGAACCCAGTTCAGTGCACGGAAAGCACCTCCTTGTAGGGCTTCCATGAGGATTAAAGGAATCGCTGTTTGGGACATGTCTAGAATGGTGCTTGGCCTGTGGTAACCACTATAAAATACAATGAAAATAATTGGGAGAGGAGCCCAGGAAGCAGCAGGTCTGGGTGTCCGGGATGACTGTGGTTTGTGGAGTCCTGGGGACACAGGCAGTTTCTGTCGCTGCATTGCAAGGACTCACGTCTTTGATGAGAATGGCAAATCACACCTACGTGGGCAGGGAAGTGCAGTGTGGGGCGATGGGCCGGCCACCAAGTCCAAGGTCTCGCACTGAGCTGCAGTGTGGAGATTTCACCTTTCTTCATCTTGGCGTGCGTGTGGGTTTTTTTTTAAGTTCATAACTTATTCTCGTCCATGGTTTTGGGAGAGAGTGGCAGAGAGGAGCCAAAGTTGTCTTTAATTAAACATTGCCCCTCCCTCCTTCTTAAGGTCATGTACAGTCAATAAGGGGAAGGAGAAATAGCTCTTTAGAAGGCCTTGCAAATGGAGAAAAAAAAAATGAATGACTGAATGCAAAAAATATTCTTATCTAGCCCACATCCTTCCTTGGGTTGTGATTTAGAATATGCACAGGGCTGTATAGAAATACAAAGCAGCTTGGAGAAAAAAGTCTCAGCCCTGAGAATCTTATAGTATTAAAACTCGAATTATCCCACATGAGAGAAAAATACAGCAAAGCCTGCGCTTGGCCCTGGCAAACCGGTGGGCTTCACCCACTGCGACCTGGGGCCTGTGGGCTGTCCCTGGAAAGCCCAGCGCAGGCTGCTTTTGACAGCTGAATTTTATTAACTGTTTTTTCATTACTCCTGATGGGCCTGGCAATGAACTCTTATCAGTGTATTGTGGCGAGTACAAGTCAATTAATTTCTTTTAAATAACTTCAACTGAAATCCTATTTGATTTATATTCCAAAAATGATTTTCATTCCATTCCTTCCCAAGATTATAGTCCCAGCTGAGTTAATCACACCGGCTGCATACCCCCTACCCCAGGGAGAAAACAGGATCAAGGAGAGAAGGAAATGAGCAGAGGGTGGATCTGAGCTCATTCTACAGACCCTTTATTCAGTGTGAGGCCATGTGCCCCGTGAGAGGAGAGCTCGTTTAAATCTTGCCTGCAAAAAGGCTTATTTCTAGTCGTCGTGGCAAAGGATGAATTGAGAAACACACAAGATGTCCAGAAGGGAGAGGAGTTTTTACCAAGAAGCATGACTGGTGTCCACCGTGGCTGCTGAGGTTTGGGTGCAGACCACCCCCTCGTTTGGCACACAGAGTTCACTGTAGTTCCTGGGGCTGGTGTCCCAGGAGCCCCTCCCTTAGCTCAACCCCAGCTGTTAGCACCTGAGCTTTATATGGGCTGCTGTCTGGGGCCACCCCAGGCATGGTGGGGGCGTGACAGTGAGCTGTCCTCGCGAGCAGAGCTTCCACAGGCCTTGCTGCCAGTCTTCCCATCTCCCAGATAGAGGCCTGCACAGCAGACACATCACCTTCCCGAGGGTCTGCCCACACGGCCCCGGTCTGTCACCAGCCAGGCCTTTCAGGTGATAATGCCGGGCTTTTCTGGGCGGCGGGGAGGACAGTCACACCCTCTCGGAGAAAGTGGCGTGAGCTGGGTGGCATCTGGCCCTGGAGAGCAGAGCTTAGTGAGTGTCTGGTATGACAGTGACGAGAGCAGCTGCAGGGGAAGGGTGACTCCTGTCTTCTGGGAGAGGTGCTGTGGTTGAATCCCAAGGCCGGGCAGGCATGGGGCTGGTGACAGGTGCCTTCTCAAGCCCCTCGAGATTTTGAGCTGTGTATCACTTTTGGCTTTATCAAAAAGCAAATTTGGGTTTTTTCCTGGAATTCCTGTTTGCCGTCTTGGATTGTGATAGCTGTGCCTGACACATCAGTGCTCAGCAGAGGGCTGCTGACTTCAAGGTTTGGGGCGTTCTGTGTGGTTTGTGGCTGGGATGGCTTCATCTCTCTGGATGGAGGTTTGTGGCTGGTGGCGCCACTCAGCCAGTGAACAACAGACGGGATCGTTTGGTGCTTCTGACTCCAGCGGGCGGGTGTTAATATCATTGCTTTAAGTGACATTCATCCCGCCTATCTTCCTGTATGTATACTTATCCCGGCCAGCGAACACGTGACAGGAGACCACATGGAAAGAAATATGTCAGGCCTGGAAATGACAGGAAGCACAGTGAGTCCTGTGGACCTGGAACAGTGTTCACACTTACTGGGTGGGTCACCTGGCAGGTCACCCTCCTCCTCTGTGCCTCGGGTTCCTTATCCGCATGACAGGGAGAATAATAATACCTCTGGCACAGTTCTGTGGTGAGCATTAAGTAGGTTAATTATGAAAGGAGTTTTGAAGAGCGCCTGGAATGTAAGTATGCAATAAACGTTAGCGATCAATATATTTTTTTCCACCTGGGCGAGCAATGTTCTGAGATTTACTTCAAACAAGATATCATGGTTGTTCTCTAGGGACTGGCTAGTCACTAACAAATCCATTTCCTTATCATGATCTCTATAGTTCAGTGATTTTTCTGCTCTCTGCTCCAAGCTGAGGCAAGAGAGCTTCACCCCCCGAGACTGAAAGGAAGCCTCAGCCATTTGTGCAGGTCTTGGCTATCCTACAAGGGGCAGGGCCATGGGCCGTGTGTGCACGTGTGTGTATACACATGTGTGCACGTACGCCTTCAGTCCCAAAGCAGCTGTATGTTGGTTAATCTTTCAGTTCCTGGAGATTCTGGGAACGAGCAGCCTGTTCAGAGGACTTTTCTGTTCATGCACTGGGGGCTCTGCTTCCTGTGAGGCAGTGGCCCTGATGCAAACTATTCACTCTGCCCCGGGTTCCCCTAGAACCCAGTCCCCATGCACGGGCTGTGATGTGGCCAAGGTGGCCCGCTGCAGTCCACCGTCACTCACCCTTAGCGGGCTCCACCTGTGATGGTCCCCATGAGGGCAGAGGGCAACGCCGCCACTCCCGACTGCGAGCACAATACTTGTGCAAGGGCCTCCCTGGGACACTGTCTGAGAGTTCTTCCCTGTGCCTGTACTTTAAAATCATGGTGAAATGTTGAATTCGAGGAGAAGGGGAAAAGGCCAAAGTATCAGGACTCACTGACTCCTACTTGTGGATTAATTCTCTAATCCAGTTTTTTTGGGTGCAAACAATCCTTTGGAAATGCACTAGAGACGACCAATAAAAGCAGAGCTCCCTGGTTAAAGTGGGGTGCCCTCCTTCTGGAGCCCCTGAAAATCCCACACAGAATGCTAAGATGTCTCTGAACCCAGGTGGAAAACTCCTGCTGCAGTCTGGGCATCCTCCTTGCTTTCTTAGCTCGTCCCCTGCTGCTGGCCTCTGTCCCTGACAGTGTCCACAGCCCCTCCCCTGCAGCGCAAACAGGACAGTGTCCAGGAGAGGAGGGACCGCTCCTGCCAGCATAGGGCCAGTGTCCTTTTGGATCATCACTGCAGACCTCTTGGCTCAACTGCGCTGCTGGAACTTGACTTTTCTGCACTCTCCCAGTATCCGACTACCAGCACTAACTGAGGCCTGAGCGGGGAAGTTGAACATCTTGAAGTGTCCATCCAGCTTGTCCTTTGTCCCACTCTGGTTACTAGTGTCCTCCTCCCTCCCACGTCTCTCAGGGGACAGTACAGTGGGAGGAATCGGAAGTGCTGGGCCCCAGGAAGTAAGAAGGCAGGACCCACTGAGGATGCATGGGCTTTGGCGAGGGAGCCTGCAAAGCCCAAATGGCCCTGGCATCAGAATTTTGCATCAGCCTACAGCCACCCCAATTCTTCTATTATTATTATTTTAACACCACACTGGCCCTATTTTTAAAATCTGCTGCGCTTGAGCAATTTTTTCTGACGTCAGCTGGCTGCCGGCAAATCTGCTTGAAAACAAGAATAACCAAATCTTCTAAGGAGTGATGCTGAACCTGCTTCAAATGCAATAAATCACAAAAACCATTGTTTACGATAAGTGGTATCTGATTGCCGTTAGAACCTGTGTTTATTGCTTTTGTGCATCATGGTCTCTTGTAATTTGGACAGCCAGATATTGTATTCCTTTATGCACTGCGTAGGAAGGGTTTGTAAGGAGGGAAACATCTGTAATTATGCTGCTAGGGAGTGGGTTTGGGGAGCCTCGGAGGAGCGTGAAATGCAATCACCTGTTTTTCACCTGAGGAGCTGTGGGTGCACCTGGCTTCCCACTTTTCCCGTTCCTGGAAACCTCCAGGCTCCTTCAGAGACCCGAGTGGAGGAGGACAGCAGCAGGGGCCTCGAAGCCATGGTGCCCCGGATCCGAGAGCTCTCAAGTGGCCACTGGCAGCGGAGCAGGGGGTGGGCAGGCAGCCGCAGCCCTGCAGGAAGCTGGGCAGATGGTTTTCTCTGGAAATTGCCTCAGACGTCCCTGCAGGTTTCTTCACTCAGTCTCGCCCATCCTGACAAGTGCCCACTCAGCTTCGTCAGTGAGGGCCGACAGCAGGGTTCCAAAGACAGACACTGGCAGAATTCTTGGTGCCTCTGTCTGCAAAATTGGAAAAGAATCTACTTGGTCACGGAGCCCGGATCTTGACACACAAGATACGCAGCGGATCTGTGAATCGCTGATGTCGCTTGGTTTCTTTGAGGCACTGTTGGGAAGAGAGGTGGTGTCTGGGGCGCGGTGGGGATGCTTTCTTCCTCATAACTCAGACATCTGGGAAGAGGGTCGAGTTTCTTCCCTGTTGAAATGGACCACGCTCCATCTGTCCGCACTGTGTTTGATCTGTTGGCTCCCCCACCTGGAAGGCTCCATCCTGCTCACTGCACCTGGGTAGAACCCGCCCAGCCTTCACGTTCCTCCGCTTCCGTCGAAGCCTTCCCTGAACTGGTTCCTCCTCCAGTATTCTCAATCGCAGTAGAATTTCACCACCAGCCTCCAGTCTTTCAAACCTAGAAACTGGGGTTCATCCCAGACACCTCTCCTCCCTTCCACCCCAGCGCTAGCTCAGCACCCAGAGGGCTCTCATGAATGAACTCAACAGCCAGTCCGTTGCCAAGGCAGCTACCAGAATCGCCCCCTGACTATTTCTCCACATTGTCCCTCTTCCCCATACCGACTATCACGGCCCTCGGGTGGGCCCTTAGCTGTTCTCAACGGGGGCCCCCATCAGTCCCCCAGCACTCTAGGACGTGGTTGGCGTTTGGGGCTGTGCCTTGGTCTCTGCCCCCTGCCTCACCTCCTCCCTTCCCGTCACCTATTCTGCTCCTCGAGCCCCTCTCAATTCTCAACACACCATGCAGCTTCCTGCCTCTGTTCTCATTGCTAAGGCAGTTTTCTCTGCCTAAAACGTCCACCTCCAATTCCTCACCTGGTTTCTCCCCTTCGGAGATGGCTCAGGCACCATCTCCTCTAGGAAGGCTTTTCCAGCCATACCTGTGGGCCTCGGGGTGTTTTCCCCTGTGATAACTCTTACAACCGCAGAAACACTCTGTTGTCTGTCTTAACATCCCCAGCGTCCAGCGCATAGAAGGGGGTTCCAGAAACGTGGTTCTACGTGGAACTTGCACGAAAGCTCAAAGAGCACGTGGAGGGCAGGGAGCTCATTTAAGCCCTGATGGTGCACGACTGCAGGCTGCAGCAAGTTCATACACGGCTCTCCCACAAAACCACACCCCTGCACAGGCGGGGACCAGGTCCTTGCACGCAGCCCGTGGGTCAGGCGCCAGGCCGGCCTGTCCCGCTGAGGGCCTGAGCACTCACTGTGTACAAGGACTCGGCCTGAGGGGTTCCAGCCCCAGCGGTATCTGAGCACAGAGCAGGTGTCCCTCAGGGAGGCTCCAGCAGTGAGCCAGCTCGGAAGAGGCCTGGCCTCACATAGGGATTGATATCTATGCCCCACAAAGGATGCAACTAGTCAAGCATGCTTTCTTGAAGAGGTAAATGATCAGGTGCAATTCTCAGGCTATGAGCTCTGCTCTGATTGCCCAAGCCCTGGGCTTAGTAAACACGGAGCTGGACAGCAGGGACCCCCATCACCCTTAATGATTTTAATTAATAATTTTTTACTCCATTCATAGTGATTATAAAATGTTGGCTATATCCCCCATGTTGTACAATATGCTCTTGTAGCTGATCTTATACGTAATAGTTTGTACCTTTTAATCCTCTACCCCTTGATTGCCCCTGCCCCCTCCCACTCCCCACTGGTAACCACTAGTTTGTTCTCTGTATCTATAAGTCTGCTTCTTTTTTGTTATATTCACTAGTTTGTTGCATTCTTTAGATTCCACATATAGGTGATAACATAAAGTATTTGTCTTTCTCTGTCTGACTTATTTCACTTAGCATAACTCTGAGGCTCGAGGACCCGAGCTTCAGGGTAACATGTGGACCCTCCTGCCCTGGCCAGCAGAGCTGTAGAGGAAGTGGGAAGGGAAGCCAAGGCAGGGCCCCACTTCTGGGAGACCCCTCGCTTCTGGGGCCATGGGAGCAGCCAGATGGGAGCAGCTGTTCACACGGCACCCTGCGTGCAGCCCGGCAATCGCGCTTATCAAGTGTCACAGGTTCCGGATTTGTTGATTTCAACACGTCTCCCCTTAGTTCACTTATACACACACACACACACACACACACACACACACACACGAATGCTAAATTGGCCAAACTCACTGCCAGCACCAAGAAACAAAGGGGATCCTCCTCCCACCCACCCTGCACACCCCCCAGGGGCAGATTTGGGCTCTGGTGCCACTGCTCAGCAAGCTAGATTATGATACTGGCCTCTGTGGTGGAGCCAGATGGGCCCAGGACCACTGATGGCTTTGACTCTGCAGGGAAGTACTGATACGATCTGAGTTGCGAAGAGCTGACTCCCCAGCAGACTTTTTGGAATCCGAACTGCTTACAAGCCAGGGCCTGAGAAGTGGACCCTGAGGCCAGCTGGCCAATCACCAAATTCACAGGGACCCTGGTCCGGGCCTGGGCTGGGCCCTGGGGAGTCTGAGGAGGAATTAAGGCACAGAACCCCTGGTTCCAATACCCCTGAGGTTAGGTCTGGAACCAGGTCCTCCTGACCCGTGGGCATCCAAACCTATGGCTCTTAGGACAGTGGACGGTAGGGCTTAGGGAACCAGAGGCAGAGTGGTCTGGGGCGAGCTGGTGACCGCTGTGCCTCTGCGCGTCCCGTCTCAGCTGCCTCGTGGAGCTGAGGCTATAAGGCCCGCAGGGAGGAGGCATGCACAGCGTGCTGGGTCTGCTTCCCGTGCCCCTATGTTCAAGGGCCAGCATGAGTAGGACCCTGTCTTAGTCTCTCTCCTCTGGCCCAGGGGCCTGCCATCTGCAGACTTCTTTTTTCTTTAAACTTAGCAATATGAGCAGATTGGCAGAAATTGTTTTAAAAACTCAATATACATAAAATGTGAAAGAATCAGCCTTTCCAAATCCTTGTCGCATCTTTTCCACATGCAGACACAGAGTGGGTACCGGACTCTCCGGGTTTCCGTCTCTCTCCTAATGGGATTCCACTGCCTCTGCGTCTGCTCCATCCCAGAGTGGGCTCCCCCAAACCCAGCCCCCAGTGCAGCCCTCCTGGAGTGCTGTGTCCCACACCTTGGCACCCTCTCGCCTGCGCCAGGGCCTGGGACACCTCCTAGCCCCCGACCAGCTGTCACTCCCAGCCAGAGCTGCCCACCCAAGCCATGTCCTTGGCTCTGGGCCCTGGGCACAGCCTGCCCTCCGCAGTCACTCCCAGCTCTGGCCCACCCACCCACAGCTGTTCCCCTCCCTTCTTCTGCCCCCAGATCGTGAATCCAGTGATGGTCCCCCCAGAGACTGACTCTGGATGGTGTGTGGAGCTGAAACTCTAAGGGCAGGTCAGGAAGCAAAGTGCCCCACCCCCATTGAGCTCCCAGAGCAATGTTTTCTTTTAATTAGTGACTCCTGGGTGCAGGGAAAGGCCTGGTCTGTGAGCCTAGAGAGGGACACGGCCACCAGGCAGCGTGTGGACAGGGAGCTCATCTCAGAGGTCCTGCACGCAGTGCCCTGGATGCACTTTCAGGGCCCAGGGTTGTTTAGAGGCTCCATGGCCGCCTGTGCTCAGAGGTTATGGGAGGAACTGCAGTCGCCAGGCCCTGGGGCAGGGGGTGGGGGGTGGGGGGAAGGCTGGGGGCTGTGCCTCTTCCCCCGGGTCAGCAGACCTTGTGTTCTGCTCTTCCTCTGCTGTCAGGCCTGGTCCATCCACTCCAGCCCTCCATCCAAGACCCTTTTGGAGCCAGCTCCTGCTCTCACCTCCTCAGTCTTTGAGATCCCCAGGGCCCCTGACCCCTGACCACTACCCCCACCTTCCCCCCACTTCTTTCCTTCCCCCCCCCAACCCAGGGCATTCCCACCTGCTAGCTTAGCCCCAGAATACACCTTCTGTGGTTTCTGTTAACTCCCTGATGGCCAATGTGCCATGGCCTCTGGACAGCTGCTTAGCACCAGGCCAGCCCCATGACAGGACCAGGGTGTCACCCAGCCTGAGGGCTGCCAGCAGAGGGGGTGTCAGCATAATGATACCTCTCAGTATCACCCACCTGGGACAGTAGCCAGGTAAGGGAGACACAGGAAGAGCAGGATAGAGCTGAAGGCCTCTGCATCTCATTGAAGGGGATCAGCGGCCACTCCAGGGGAGGGTGAAGCCCTTGGTCAAACACATGCCGGCCCAGGCAGGGCCAAATCCCCCTGGAAATGGGGTACTGGGTGGGGATGTCCACTGTGGTAATTTTCTCAAGCTTGTCCTCTGCAGTTTCCTGGGATGCAGGGCAAATGCCTGTGCCTCCCAAGACCTCAGTTTCCTAATCTGTGCAATGGGAGGGCTAGAGGAAGAAGAGGCTGCCGGACCCTTTCAGTCTGCCCTTCTCTCATTCATTGAACACTTAAAACCGAAACAAAGCCTTGGATGTGGGTGATGGGAAGAGGGAGGACAAAGCACGCCTGTTTGCTTGTGCTGGAATCCAAGGAGCGCACTCACTGGCATAGCCCTCACCCCTTGCTGGGGGTCAAGGCCAGGCCACTACCCTGACTCCTATTTCCCGGTCCCGAGATGGAGACCATGAGATCGCCAGAATGCCCTGGAAAGGGTAGATGCTGGTGATTAATTACACCAGTCTTTTCTTTCAGGGAGCTATTTACATACCCCCACCCTTTGGGGGAAACAAGCTTCTGTATTACAGCATATAAACGTTTTCCCATGCTTTAAGGTCACTTTTTCACACATTTTTTTCCTTAGGACAACATGAATCCTCATTATAGATATTACTGTATTTTAGCGAAAGGAACCATACCCATAGTAATGAGATCCCCAAATAAAGTTCAGTTCATTTTCATCTCTTTCTTCCCCAAATATTATTGCTGGAAATGTTACATCATCATAAACCAGAGCTCAGGCCGCATACAGGGTTTTCACAATTGTCGTTTCTCTCTGGATACAAAGTCTGATTACTGCCCGCATTTTACGAAGACCCCTCTCCCTCATGCCAGCGTTTTCTTTGTAGGTATGTTTCTTTTCTGAATGCACAATTCAGGTGATGAGAATTAGGCGGGTTTATGACGGAGGGCTCCTGTGTCCTCCGTCCTCTTCCCCGCCGGCCATCTGGGGCAAGGAGCCTGGGGCGGGGGTGTGTATAGGGGGTAGTGTGGGAGGTGGCTGATGCAGGGGGCTCCCCCAGAGGACCCTCCTTTTGGCAATCCAGAGGGACCCCTGGAGAAGGCTGTGGTCCCAAGGCCTGGCTGGCCCTGCCTTCAGGAGGAAGGGAAGGGGCTCTTATAGGGCAGCCTTGGAGGTGAGATGTTGGTGTGTTGGAAGTTTCCAGGTGGACTTGCTTCCCCTCAGGCAGGACTGACACTCAGACTTCTCGGGGGGTTTCAGGGTCAGGCCTTCTCCCTGGTGCACTGAAGCTGTCCGTGCCGCCTGCCCTTGTGGCCCGTTTGCTGGCATCAGGGCCAGCTGGGCAGTCGGCTCAGGCCCAGCGGTTGCCCCTCTCTCCCTCCGCCTCTTCCCTGGCGCTTGCAAATGCCTCCCCCCGTGGACTTTCTGCAAAGCCTATGCTTCCTCCCTGTGCCGTGTAGGGCTTGAGAAAGAAACTGGCTTTGGACTCAGATAAACCTGTATTTGAATCCCACTGACAAGCTATGTAACCCTAGGAACGTGTCCTCACACCTGTGTAAGGTCCTTCATCTGTAAAATGGAGTTTTGTAAGAGGTACAGCCCAGTTGGGAGGATGGAATCAATAACCCGTCAAGCACCTTATCCAGGGCCTGGCGCCCCTAGGTGTTCTGTAGGTGATGGGGTGGGAGCAGCGGGGGCGGGGCCTGCCTTCATGCCCACCCACGCTCCCTCCCGCTCTCCTCTGGATCTTCTCCCTGCCACTTGTACCCCTCGTAAAGCCCTCACTTTCTTTTATCTTAACCATGTTGGGTAAATCCTTCCAAAGGGATGGCTCACACGCTCCCGTCTCCTACAGCATGTTGGATGTCAGGGCACATTCTCTGCGTGCCCCAGGCATTGTCCCCTAAGCAGCTGACAGTAGCCACCTCCCCACAGCTGAGAGTGGGAGCTCCCTATGTCCCCATTGCCTGGGAGAAAGCAGAGGCTCCAAGAGTTTGAGCCAAGTGCTCAAGGACAAATGCAGATGACAAATGTCAGAGCCAGGACACAAGGCTCTGCTGGATTCCAAAGCCTGCCGCCTTAAGAGTATCGTTTATTATGCAGTGATGCCATGATGCGCCAGGGTCCGGGCCCGTGGAGGCAGTTAGGAGGTTTGTCCCTGAACTAAATGACTCAAGGCTGCTGCCCTTGCTGAGGTTGTGCCCCTGCTCACCACAGTCTTTCTGCCTCTCCTCTCATTCTCAGCTTTTAAACTTGCTCTGGTCCTTGTCTTGCCTGAGGCAATAGCACCCGCTCACCTGATGTAGATCTGCTTGTTAGAGTTATGTGCAAAGGAAGCATTCATAGGCTACAAACAAGGATGCTGGGACTCGCCCGTGAACAAGGAGCTTCTGCAGTACGATGCCATCTGGTTTGCTTGTTCTAAGGCTCCAGTTGCTTCTTGACTTGTGGCTATGTTTAGGATAAAGGAAGGATGGCTCTTCCTGATTTCTGGGCAGACTGGAGAACTTTCACCTTTTTGAAATCTGACCAGAAAAAAAAAAAAAAAAGCTTTTTTGCAGGGTTAGACAGTCATCCAAGTGGGTGGGACGGGAAGGTGAGGCAAGCCTTTGAGGTTTCCCTACAGAGTGGGCTGGTTGCCCCCAGGGGATCCAAGGTCCTGGGGTGCAAGAGGAGGAACCGAGGCTCATGCCCTGGGAAGGGGGTTTGGTTTCCTCTAACCCCCAGCCCTAAGTCCGGACCCCCCGCTTATATTCCTGACTCCAGTGTTAGCTCTCTCTAGGCGGTGCCGAGGCATCTACCATCTCTAAGGACCAGGCTGCACATCTGTGAAATGGGTGTGCTGCCCTGCCTGCACCACCCCACAGAGGCAGCAAGTGCGACGTCGGGGTGAGGACTCGTGGTACGGCCTTGACTTTGCCAATGCCCTGATTGCAGCCTTCAAAGAGCTGATCCCATGGCAGGTGTTAGAAATGTCTCTGCAGAGTGTTAGAACCTGTGCACCTGCCCCTCGGGGGTGGTTACGGACACTTGGTGGGGAAGGGGGATGGCTTCCCAAGCCTGGGGCAGGAGAGGGCGGGCAGAGGCACTTCGAGCTGCTTGGCATTCTAACTTCCACTGGTTCCCTCCCCAGCCCCAATTTGCGTTCCGTTCAGCAAACTCCAAACTGGAAAAACTTGCCGCTTGGATCCGGTGGGTAACAGCACAGCGCATCTTGGGCAGGGCCGGGGCCAGAGAACCCACATTCCGCTGGGAGAGCAAAAAGGATGCATAGTTATTCTCCAGAGTGAGTTTTCGAATCCCTCCTATGATCCTTCTTCCATTCTAAAGCAGAGGACATAAATGCTAAACTGTGGTTCTTGCCAGGGCTGATAAGGAAAACCAGTGAATACAGGAGTCTCATTAAGAAAATCCTAAAATTTTAGTCTTATCACTGCTGCAACATAATACAGTAAGTATGTTCATTCCAACCTCCCTCAGCCCCCCTGCCGCCTGAAATCCCTCTCAGCGAAGGCTGCAGAATGAACTGCCCTGCCCGTTACAGCCTCAAGTCCTGTCTGACTAGGATTTGTCCCCTTGCCTCGCGTGATGGAGTGGGTCTCCAATTTGAGTGGACAGGGCTTTGCCCTCTCACACTTCCGGCTGCCTCTGCAGTAATCAGTTCAACGAACATTGTCAAAATCCCTACTGTGTGCAGGGTGCCTAGTGAGAGCTGTGAAACGTCAGTGTAGCTGAGTCCATCTCCTTGCGAGAGCCAGTGAGCTGAGCGGGGAGCCCTGATTTATGGGCCAAGCTGCCGGCTGACCTCTTCCCCAGCAAAGACCCGTTTCAACAGGCTTCTTGTCCAAGTGACTGTTTGCTGTTTGTACCACTTGGACTTGGCAACGATTCTGCAATTCCTATTAGCAAAGAGGGAACAGGAACCTTGAAGTCAGTACGCATCTCGTGAAGAGACGATTCGCAGAGGAAGACTTGCCTGGGAGTTTGCCTGGACACCTTCAGCCCTACTCTGGTACGATAATGAGCTTTTTAACTAGCGCTGTTCCAAAGTCCTTCCCTAGCTGGCATTCTTTTCTTCCCGGTGACGCTTCCGTGAGGGAGGTAGAGTTGCCCCGAGTCTTCGCATTTCACAGGGGAGGAAGCACATGCCAGAGAGGGGAGGTGACTTGTGACCTGCTCCCCAGCCCATGTGCCATGCGAGGGAGTGGCAGCGCCCCCCCAAACCAAGTGCCCAGCATCTCATCTGCATCTCTTTCCACTCCACCGAGCCCCAGGCCAGCTGGGAGGGCAGATGACACCACAGTGGCACAGGCGCCTGCCAGGTCCACCTGGGCTCCCTTCAGAAGCTGGTGCTCAGAGGGGCCAAGGAAGCAGGAGAGGCTGCGTCGCCCTAGATGCGTAAGAGGTGCCGCGGGGCATGGTGGGGCCGCAGCTGCCGAGTCACGGTGATAGACGTTCGCGGCTCACAGGTGGGAGCTCACGGGGCCCTGGTGCCAGGGTGGCCGCGCAGCTGGCAGGTCAGAGGGCCAAGCATCACATTTCAGCAACATGATCTCGGCCTGGAGAGTGAGGGGAAACGTGTGCCCGCCCGGCGTTGGCGGTCTTCAGCCGGGAGAGGGGCTGGGGGCCGGCAGGGGGACGGGCAGTGTCGGGAGTCTCTCTGGTTCTGTGTGTTCCATTCCTCTGCTGGCCTTGCCAGCTTTTTCAGAATAAGCGATGCCGTGTGTCCCTCCCAAGACCCAGTAAGAAAACCGTGCTTAAGAGTCAAGAGTATCTGAAGGACTTCGCAAGGAGAGGAGCACCCTTGGAATGAAAATGTTCCAGGAAGATGCAAGCCTCCCAGTTTCCTTGCCTCTCAGCAAAAGAATTAGAACGGCATATTCCAAGTGTGGGGGGGGCCGGGGGGGACACAATTTATATTCGCTAGAGATCTTACTTGGAAGTAATTTCACTCCCTATAATTTTTTACTTAAACCTTCTCAGACTGGTTCTCAGCTGGGTGGCTTAGTGATCTCCAAAACGTGCTGGCATTCGGGCCCCTAAGAATACATACTGTTACTTTTAATGGCTGGGATTTTTTTCAATTATTTTTTATTGGAGTAGAGTTGATTTACAATGTTGTGTTAGTTTCTGCTGTACAGCAAAGTGAATCAGTTATACATATACATGTATCCACTCTTTTTTAGATGCTTTTGTGAGATTTGTTTTTAAAAGGTTCCCCTGAGCCAGCGGAGCGCCCAGGTGCAGCCACAGGGCTGGCCTTGGGGACCGGAGGCCAAATGCACGACGTCAGGTTGCCAGGAGCTAAGTATTCTGTCTAGACACGGAGGAGGGAGGAGAGGACCAGAGGAGACGTGGTCCTGGGAGCTGCAAAAGGCCTGCGCCCCAAAGAAAAGAGCTCTCCCTTTGTTCCACTGCCCACTGCTTGTCCCTGAGCCTGACCCCACAGTAGGGTAGAGGAGACCTCTGGGGCTCAGCCTGGAGAATTCCTGTCTTCTTTTCTTACTTCCTCCTACGCCACGTGGCTTCAGACCATGACATTTCTGTTCGATGCTGTCAGTGCCTTGGATTGAGGAGAATCTCTCTGTACCCGGGTCCCTTGGCCAAGAAGAAATGGTGCCCAGAGCCTGCTGGCATCTGCTCCGGCCTGTCTCCCTTCCTCTCCCACATGATCCTCAGACAAGAAACAGTTCCTTCCCCCAGGCAGTGGGGCAGAGCTAAGGGGGAGGTGATGGGCCAGGCCCAGGACCCCAGTCCCGAGCTTGCGTGTCTGGCTGAGGCTCAGCTTCAGCCTGGCCGGGGACGGTAAGGTATAGAGAACCAGCCAGGACTTGCCTCTCTCCTCTGAAACTTAGTGATCAAATAGCCACCAGCCCCAGCCCCTGCCCCTACCCAGAGGCGAGCCGGCAGAGCCAGGGCCCACCGGCTATTTTTAGAAAGCTATCAGGTGTGCAGGACACCCAGTTGCTTTTTCCACCTGTTTGGGGTCATTATAGGGATCCTGTGTCACTGCCACAGGCCCTGCGTATTCTGCCATGAGAGTCTCACCGTGGCCAGGGCAGCCACTAAGCTCCTTCCCGATTAACCCAGTCATCTCTCCCGCCTCGCCCGGCCATGGCAAGTGAGTCTTTGGGCCCATAGTCGTTTTGTCGTTGGAAGCATGGACATTGGGCACTAATGCTTGGCCTCCTCTGCTTCCTTGAGAGGGAGTTTTCAAAGGTCAGAAAGTAAAGTCAGGTCAGGAAGAACCTTGACCCGGGAGCCCATCATGAGGAGTGTGGATCCAGCGAGCGGCCGCACAGCGCGTGCTGTCAGGCAAGGGCATGCTGTGTGCACCCTGGGGTTCATTGCCAACAGATGCAGGGAGCTGGGGGCGTTCAGAAGAGGAGCGCAGCCTTGAAGGATGGGCAAGTTTTGATCAGGGAATACAGGAGGGCAGGTGTGCCAAGCAGAGGAAGACTTGTGGGCAGGATCACCCAGGTTGTGATGGGAACCTCGAGGAGACAGTGAGGCTGGAGCAGGGGGCTCTGCAGGGACAGAAGGACACAGCCTGGAAAGCCCACGAGGTGGAGCCTGGTGTGAAAAGCCTTGGATACCAGGTGAGGTGTCTGGACGTTTTCTGAGGGATCAATGCCGCTGGGGGTCAGAGCGGGGAGAGTCAGGGGAGTGTGGCAGGGTGCTGGCTAGCTTTGATCCCTGCTGCCAGGAGGACGTGGCGTCTTCCCGTTCACAGAGCAGCAGCATTCTTGGGGCAACATCTTTGCGGCCCCGCCCTCCACACCCTGTTCACAAGTCCCGAGGCTGCGGTAAGCTGGGGCTGGCTTGGTGGCTCCTAAGAGCCCAACGTTGACAGCTCTTCCCAGCTCTGTCCTCGGTGACACTCTGTTGGTAGCTTGAAATCAAAGTGGGAATGTGTATACAACAGAGACTGGCAAACGCTAGGAGTCAGGGTCTAGCTGGTTTGGTTTGTTTGTTTTATCCCTCATCGCCATCACAGACGGCTGTTAAACCTTCACCAGCACAGCCCTGGGTGATGGCGAGCCCCTGAAGGGGTTTACACTGGAGGGTGAGAGTGGGGTCAGCCGTGACCACACTGAACTGGGAGAGAGTATCTGTGGACGTGGGTCGTGCCTCCTTCCCCGTTGAGGAGGCTGGAGGGTGGGCGTGGGAGTGGCCCCGGGCCGAGAGAGTTGAGCCGTCTTCCCCATCTGTTGGCCGATTCTGAGGACCAAACTCCTTAGCGTGGTCTAGGCAAACTTTGACCCTCCTCACCCGGAGGAAACTCACACTGCCTTGCCTGAGCAGGCTCTGTCCCGGCCACACTGAACTGCTTTCAGCATCTGAAACGCAGCCTGCTCCTCCTCCGTCCGAACCTGGCACTGAGGGTGCACTCAGTAAACGCACACCTGCCCGTAGCTCTCCTACTACATGCTGGCCAAGCGTGAGAGCCGGGATGGGGGGCACTGGCTTTTCCAGGCGGGCAGAGGGGCTTGCCGGCAGAGAAAGCATCTGAGCGGAGCTTGCTTTCCTAACGGTGATTCTGGTTAGTCTTCACTACATGGTGAAAGCAGCAGGATTTGTTCAAGCCTTCAGAGTCGCAAAGCACTTGGCCCAAAGGATCCTTCCAACAAGCTTGTAAGATGTAAATGTAAAATGTAAAATCCCATTTCAGAGATGAGGAAACTGAGGGCCAACTGGTAGACCCCAAGCCTTGACCCTGACTCCTGGGACCCTCCATCTCGAGCTGGCTCCCTGAACTGGGGGCTTCAGATGGTTCATCCCAGGTGAGCTCAGATGTCAGGAGCAGTCCAGCCTCCCCCAGGAGATCAGATCCAAGGCCTGACCCCAGAGACAGGTCTGCAGACCCCATCACCACCGTCCCTCAAGGACTTGCCTCTTAAAAATGGGCATTAGTGCTGGCAGTGTTGCTTTTTTTTGCTCTTTTGGGAAAAGGAAAACCTGGCTTCTTAGAGCTGTTGTATTTTATTTTTCTGTAAAGAGGAAATTAATTTTAGTCTTTCTTTTTGGTTTAAAATGTTGTTCTTTGCTTTTTCTGCCCTACAATTTAAAAGGAAACATTTGTCTGTTGAGAAAAGAAATGATAATTATAGACTAAAAATTGTTTCTATTCTGATTTGAAAAAGTGACAAAAAAATAAAAAAATTCCATCACACAGATGGGGCCCTGCTGACGGAGGGTGTTTAACAATGAAGCCCCAGGCTGGCTGGGGGCTCAGAATGGCATTCGAGGTAGATTTGGGCTCCAGCATTGCCTGGGAGAAGGGCTTTTTCCGAGGCTGCTCTCCATTTCTGATGCTGGGTAACAGCCCGTGTGGAGTGTGGACACTCTGACCCTCCACGTGGTTCAGCAGTGAGAGGACAGTTTACCTGTGGATTGAATGGTCCCTCTTAGGTGAACTGTGTGCCGAGGCCAGCACTCCCTCTCATGGCCCCTGAGCTTGAGAGCCTCCTAGCCTTATTCCCTTAGCTGAGAGTTTTACAAAACTACAATCGCTCCAAGTCCTTTGATCAGGAATGCAGGAAGCTGATTAGACTGTGAAATTAAACTAATAATGTCATACTGTTAACCCTCGAAAGAGCTCAGAGTGAAGGCTATTTCCTCCATCCATATTGCCCTCTAGATACATGTATTTACTTTTTGGAACAACTCCTAGGCGCACATGCATTCCTGGGACCCCTCTCTTTCCCCCAGACCCGGTGTGATCCCCAGTGTAGTGCCCCACTTAAGGGAAGAACAACTGAGGCTGAGTGATTGACTCTGTGTGGTCACACAGCTAAAGGAGAGATGAGCCTGGCTCTAGAACACTGGCCCAGAACGCTTTGGTTGCCCGAATTGTCTCCAGGGGCTGTTCCAGAATTAACGACGTCTTTGTCCTTCCCTGGCCTTGCCACTGAGGAGGAAGAGCTAGCATGCCCTTCATGCCCTTCCCACTGGCCCTCCCACGGCTGGTCCTCCGCCGGGACCTGTCAGTTCCATCACGGTGGAATGTTGCCAGAGATCAGACCCTCTCTCTAAAAGTGGTGATGGTATTTAATAACTAATTACTCTAATGATCCTGCAGAAATGCTGGAGACCTGTTTTAGGAGAGATGTCAATTAGAGCCATCTGCACGGTGAATAAAGGAACCCTACCCCAGCTGTACTGTTGAAACATGTTAGCGTTTTCCTACCAGCGGCCATATGGTACTTAACGAAAGTGAATTGTTCACACTGCACAACCCGAGCCTCCTGATGAATACCAGCATTTTGTTTTGGAAAATAGTTCTTCAATCGTGTGGAATATTTGTCAATGCAATAAGTAGCAAGTTGGAAGCCGGCAAGCCCTTGAATGCAAAAAGACTTCCCTCACCTCAAGATGCTCTTCCCCCATCCCAGCCCACCCCCTGCCCCCGCCGGCTGCCAAGCCCAGCTCCACCCCAGGCCCGTATCCCATCTGTGCTCAGTCCTCAGCATGTGCTTTCGAATCTGCTCAGGAGAGCCAAGGCCATGCAGGGTTCTGGCACCACCCCACCTTGGCATCTCGATTCGTGTGAAATCAGAAGCAGGATGTCTGAAGCTATGTAGAATGGGAGCACGGAGGCTCCAGCTGGAAGGGCACAAAACATTGGGCAAAAGTCACCCAAGAGTTGAGAAGTAAGTGTAGGATGTTTGGGTGTGGCTTCCAAGAAGGGTTAGCTTTCTACTTGCAATCTGTTCCTTTCAAGAGGTACAAAGCTCAGGTTGGTACCTGGATGCTCAGAGAGGTGGAGGAGGGTGGTTTCGGGGGCTCAGCAGAAGCCGGCCTAAAGCCTTGTCCTTGGCACCAGCACAGGCAGGGCCACCAATCAGTAGTGACCGCAAGTTGTTGCCACCTGGTGGCCACTGCTGACCTGTGCCCAGAGAGCTGGGACGAGGGTACAGCCACCCTGTGGGTTCTGCTAACTGAGAACAGGCAGGTTTCAGAAGCCGACCAGCGCCAGGACCAGGCCTGTGCTGTGCTCTGATAGTTATGCCCCCACCTCCCACCCACTGCCAGGCTGTGCTGGGCAAGGGGACCAGACCCTCCACTCCCTTGTGGGGCTCTGTGGCCTCCACAAGCTGAAGGTCCTGCTGTCGGGACCGCAGGAGGAAGCTGTTTTATTGCAGTGGCTCTGGGACCAACAGGATTTCACTTGCTGGCAACGTCTCTTCTGGAATTTTCCCTAGGACCGAAGTCACTTATTAACGCTTAAGAAAGGACAAGCCTGACTGCCGTTCATGATACAGATCTGCTGCAAGTCCTGAAATCCAATACGTTCTTCGCAAAACTGTGGTCCCTTAAATCTCACTTAGTTCCAAATCAGCAGCAACAGGTCCCTAGTTACAATAATGATCCTAAGTTGAGCCGAACACATCCCTAAAGGAAACCCTTCAGGGTGAAAACTAGCAGAAATGAGCTCCCATTTGTCTTGACCAGCAGGCTTCACCGTTTGCTTTCCATGTCCGTGCCCTGAGTGTTGCCCCATTCTCACTGACACCTGGCCCTGTAACAGACGCGTGTCTGAAAGAAGCAAGTCACGGTGACCCCAGGTGGCCACCTCAGCCAGGCGACCAAGGCCGCGGGCAGCCTCGAGCACGCTTGACCATGAAAGGTGCCCAGAGCACCTCAAGTAAGTCACTAGCCTTTCCATGGGCCAATGACCCTCGCAGACTAGAGCCCACTCTGCTGCCTTTCTTCCCACCCCATTTGAGGCCGTGCTTGGCAGTTACCCTAAAGAGTTAAGCCTTTCCTCATGTTGGGGTTGGGAGGAAGGGTAGGGGAAGGCTGGGGCCAGTTTGACATATGCAGCCTGGTCTGAAGATGAGTGCTGTGCTCAGTTGCTGAATTTGATGAATTGCATTATAAAATTTAAAAACAAATTTAAAAAAACCCTATTAACTCCCTGTAATGGCCTCCTCTTGGAATACACAGACAACAGCTCACTGGCAAGGAGAAAAAATACTCTCATTGGCAATGTGCTTCGCTTGCAGCAGGATGGAGGCTGGTGGGAGCTGGTGAAGCGTGCAGGGGCCACACACCCTCTGCCCCGTGCCCGGCTTCCTGCTCCTGGGTCAAGAGCGAGGCCCCTTCGAGTAGACCGTCACGGGATCCACACGGCCCAGATTAGACTTTGGCTGGCTCTTATGTCAAAACCTGAACTGTGCTTGCTTTCGAGGCTAAAACACTTCTTTCAAGACTGAGCCATGAGAGTGATGAGCTTACAAGGTGTGGTACAGCCTCGGGGAGGACAGCCTGTGGTTCGGGGATCAGAATGTGTGTCGGGCAGGAGGGGGTGTGTCCCCAGGGTCACCCTCTGCACCAGGGAAAGGGGCAGGGCAGGGAGGTTGTTCATTGGTCACTGCGGGCCTCTGCAAATCCAGGAGCATTTCGGGGAGAAGGCGGGTACTGGCCTGGCTGCAGGCTACCGACTGGAGAGAGATGGGCTTTTGTCGAGAAAGGATGCAGCCCTGCAGCTGTGTGTGCACGTGGGCAGAGAGGAGGAGCTCGGCCAGCAGGGAGGAGCCCCGGGGACCCAGGGGAGCGCTCCCTCCCTGTCTCTGCAACTCAGAGACCCCAAGCTCAGAGAGGAGGACGAGGGGCAGCGTGACCTGGTCTTTGGGGAGCTCAAGGGGCTTTCTGCCAACCGGGGGCTCCTCCTTTTGACTGTGGCTCTCGGTCCCTCCATGCACGTAAAGTGGTTTGGAGATACTTAGGGAGGATGAGGCGTGGCGTGCACATATGGCAGCCCTGGCTGTCCAGAGGCGGTGAAGAAACCATGTGTGTACGTGTGTAGGTTGTGTGTGTGTGTGTGCACGTACATGAAGATCTGCGTGTGCACAAGTAAGCTGTGCCTCGTGACCTGGCTGCCCCGGGGCTGCGGGTTTAATGCGGACTGTGCATCCAGGGACCGTGCGTTTCTGGGAGCATCCTTCAAAACACTTGAGAAATGAGATGCACTTCAGCAGCCTGAGCCTCCCCCACCCTCGAGGCTGCTGTCGCACCCACGGGGAGGCTACGCTGGGCTTGGGCGCTGAGGAGACTTGCAGCTCCTGCCCGGCAGGACTCAGGACTGGCAGCATTTGGTGTCAGAGAATTCACGAGCCTCTCCTGGGAGCTCAGCTTTGGATACAATGCAAAGAGCTCCAGGTCGTGGCCACAGCTTCTGTGTGGCCTCTCGGGAGCCTTGACCTAGCCCACGGAGAAAAGCCAGGTAGACCCGGGAGCTCCTGGAAAACTCCCCCCGTGGCAGCTCCAGATGGAGTGGGGCATTCAGAGTAAAGGGAAGAGAAATGATGTTTGTAATACTTTGAGGACCACCACCCCCGCTCCCAGGGACTAACAGTATAACAAGAATGGGGGCATCCACAGTAATGAAGAGAACAGAATTTCCTCCTGCCATCACACTCTCTAGAAGGCCTGTTCCTGGACAGCCAGTGCTACTTACAGGCCAGCTGTGCTTGCAACTTTTGTGAGCCTGCTTTGGGCCATTTTGTATCAATAAGACTGCTCTTAGGAAAAAATAATATTGCTAATTAGCCCCCACTGTTTTAAGTAAATGAGATTTTCCTATGGCATTAAAAAACCCAGAGATATGTGTGTGCGTAATGCAGAGTTTACAGAGCTCTTTTTGTGACTGTAATATTGCTCCCACCATTTCAATTGAAATTCGAACCAGGTGAGGAGCCACCCAAGTCCCCAGTCTTTGGAATGCCCTTCAAAGCAACACTGGTTCCTCTCCTGTTTCCCCTCTGTGCATGCGGCAGGCAGTGCTTCGGTTTTTGTGTGTTTCGTGTAACAGTAAAGAGCAGAACAAGGGCTTCGGAATAGATAGAACTGATAGAACTTTCCTCGTAAGGTACTCTTCATCATTATTCTTTAATTATCGTTCAGCAAAATCATGAATGTGAAACACTGAGCCCCATGCTTAGTACATAATAATAAATTACATCGTAAATGAGAGTTCTTACGTGTCACTGCCATTGTTGACATGCAGTGTCTTCCCAGGCTGGAATCTTCTTCTCTTTCTTGCCTTCTGTTCAAAAGCCATGCATCCTTGAAAAGGCTGGCCTGCATGCCCCTGATTCCAAAAAGCCTTCCTCGTTGGCCTCAGCCAGAATACTGGATGCCTTTGTGGCATCCCAAGATGCAAACGTGTATTCCCGCCCAGATGTCATTCTTTCCATTCTGCTCAGTGTCTCCCCTCCTGCACATTGGGGCCATGCCTACCGCTGGCCTGCCACGGTCGCACTCAACCCAGGCAGGGCAAAGAGCGGGTGCTCAGGACATGCTTGTAGAGTGAATGGGTTTTGAATTGTTGAGTGAAACTGAGGTCCCACAGTCTGCTTTGGGCTCCAATGGTTCAAAAATTCCCTTGCCAGGGACACCCGGGGTTTCACAGCCTAGAACCACCCCCTCCACAGGCTTCTTCTAAGTCCCCTAACCCCTTTTGATGCTGCAGCAATTTGGCTCTAAAAGAAGCTGCTAACTTGCAGTTGGGCACAAAGGAACTTTCTGGGCTGATGGAACAGTCTGTATCTTGATTGGGCTGGTGATTGTGACGATGCATACATTTGTTAGAGCTTCTCAAACTGTACACTTAACATCTGAGCAGTTACTTTATGGAAACGTTACCTCCATCAAATTAGTTCGTTTTTTAAAAAAATGCAACCCAGCCAGACAGGCCAGGTGGAGGGCCCTGTTCTGGCCTTTGTGTTTTCCCCTCCCATTGTGGATGAGGTGGCATTGAGACGTGTGGCTAAAGCTAGGATGTCCCAGGATTGCTCTGGGAGAAAAGGAACAGAGGGAGAGAGCAGCCTCTGCGTCTGTGGGATTGTAATCCTTTCAGTCCTGAGCTCAGCCTCGGTGCAGGGGTACCTCCCCACCCTCCCCCCTGGCCCTCACCCCAGCCTGCCGCTAAGGAACAGCCAAGCGCTAGCTCTCAGCTTTGCAGCCTCGCTCAACCCTGAGCTAGAGTCCACCTCTCATCAGATGGGAGAGGAGTTAACATTATTGTAAACCCTGAAGGCCCCTCCAACGGATATTTCACACCCATGTTTTGTAGCTGTGTTGTTCACAATAGCCAAAAGGTGGAAGCAACCTAAGTGTCCATGGATGGATGAATGGATAAAAAAATGTGGTGTATACACACAGAGGAATAGTATTCAGCCTTTAAAGGGAAGGAACTACTACATCCATGGGTATTTGCTGCAACATAGATGAACCTTGAAGGCATTATGCTAAATGAAAGAAACCAGACCCCAGAGGACAAATACTGCAGGATTCCACTTATAAGAAGGACCTAGAGTAGCTAAATTCATAGAGACAGGAAGTTATTAGAGGCTGGAGAGAGGGGAGAATGGGGAGTTAAGAGTTTAATGGGTACAGAGTTTTAGCTGGACTAGGTGAGAAAGTTCTAGAGATGGACAGTGGTGATGGCTATACAACACTGTGAATGTACTTCATGCCATTGAGGTATATGCTTAAAATGGTCAATTTTAGGGGCTTCCCTGGTGGTCCAGTGAGTAAGACTCCGCGCTCCCAATGCAGGGGACCCGGGTTCCATCCCTGGTCGGGGAACTGGATCCTGCGTGCATGTTGCAACTAAGAAGTCTGCATGCTGCAACTAAGAGACCCCGCGTGCCACAACTAAGACCCAGCGCAGCCTAAATAAATAAATAAATAAAAGTAAAATGTTTTAAAAAATGGTCAATTTTATATCCGGTACAATAAAAAAAAAAATCTTTCAAGAAAAAGAACAGCAACAATCCAAGGCCTACGCCTGCCTTCTGACCGCCATAAATTTTGACATCTCATATTCCAGAGGCAATGCTTGGCTAAGGATTGGGTTTCTACAAAGCAGAAGAAAACAGAGGCCATCTGATGCCTACCCCTTTCTTAAAATCCAAGTGCACGCCCTTTCAGAGTAACAAACGTCCTTCCTGAATGCTGGGGTCCTTTTTGTCGAGACAGACACACTCACACCACTGGATTAACTTGATTTCCTCTTGTTGACTCTCTCAAGCAATGCTTGGCCTCAACCTGACAGCTGAGGGGTGAATTTTCCTCCATCACTCCGGAAACTCCAAGCATTATAATTGGGGTGACCCGGTCCTCAAGACCCGGGGACCCCAAGCTGCAGAAATTAGAGCACACTCTGTGCAAGGAGCCTGGCTGTCAGGGTGGGTTCGTTCTTGGCCTGTAATGCAGAGTGACACTCAGCACTTGTCACAGCAGGGAGCCAGGCCCTCAAACAGCCACATGGCTGAGGACTTAAGGAGGCTGACTGTCCCACCTCTGCCTGGGGGAGCAGATTGGATTTGTCCCTTGAATGTCATAACGCTGCACCCATCACCACCTCAAACTCATTGCGCATAGAGGAGAGACCGTCTGGGCACAGCAGCATTCGGCAAGGGCTGCTGACCTTTTTGTTTGCCAAACAAACCCGGAATGTTGAGTCCTGATCTCTCTCCATAAGAGTATGTTGTGTTCAGGCCTTGAAGGGAACAAAGGAGGATCCATCAAAAATGCCTGAGACCATTCGGTGGAAAGAAACCATATACTGTCTACCCTTGGATGGATATGAATAAATACATACCACACGTGGTAAACAAGGACAGCGACATTGAGACAAACTTCGAGTCTCTCCTCCTGCCTGATGATTTAGTGGAAACCAAAACACTCCACACACACACACACACACACTATACACACACACACACACACGCGCGCGCGCACACACCAGGGATGGTGCAAAGGACTGTTCTGAACCTACCTGGCACCCCTTTTCGTCTGTTAAGTTCCTGTTGTCTGCAGAGCCTGGATGAGTGTGTGTTGCTCCCACTTCACACCAGCCCCTCCAGTGATCACCTTCCTGTAATCTGCTTCTGCATTTGTTCCGAGTTCCCTGTGGGTGCCGTCCATGGGCACCTGGACCCATGGGCAGCCTGCAGCCTCACTGGACACTCTGTGGGTTTGGGGGGAGGGGTCTGCTTTCCCCTCGTTGTCCCCTCCATCATGCCTCTGTGAAGAGAAGGGCATTTCAAGTCCTTTAGGAAGAAAGAGTAACTTCTCAGTTGGCTTTGAGCTACAGATTCCTGCAGTGGGCAGAAACATGGACTCCATGATACTTTAGGTGTAACACAACTGAACACACACACGTGCACGCATGCACACACACACACACACACCTATAGCAGATCAAGAGGAGGCGCCTGTTTAAGCACTCATGACCAGTATTATGTCAGCTGCATTAGCGCTTGGAACGCAGAGCTGTTTTAACTATAAAATATACCACGATTCATTTGTTGGCAGAATTTAGAGCAGAACTACAGGGACTAAGGGAAGCAGGACGCCCCATCTGGGTATTTGGGAAGGGATGGTCCATCACCTTTTTGCTGGGATTCTAGGCATTTAGGGCTTGGCTACCTCCAGGAAGCTGCATGTTGAAGGGGAGCTGGAGAGGAAGACCTCTGGCCAGCCCAACACCTTCATACACTCCTGATCAGGGTGGAAGGGCCGAATTCTTTTTTTTTTTTTTTTTCTTGGCATGCGGGATTTTAGTTCCCCGACCAGGTTTCAAACCCGTGCCCCCTGCATTGGAAGTGCAGAGTCTTAACCACTGAACCACCGGGGACGTCCCCAGGGCTGAATTCTAATGGTGCTACTTTGGTTTGGTATTTGGGGCTGCTGGAAGCTTTGCAACGTGTCCAGAGGACGTCAGGATTTATGCCATAGGCTTCATGACAGTGAGAAACACTTCTGAAATCCCATGAGAATTATCCATGAGGAAGAAGGCTGCTCTTGTCTGTAAAGCAAAGTGGCTCTGTTGGCCCCACGGGTACCTACAGACCTCACCTTGCCGGTTAGAAGACAGGTGCAAGGCTAAGGCTGAGCCCTTTGGGCTGGACCCCAGTTAGCATTTGGGAAAACAGAGGCCAGCAAGGAGAAAGGGCTTATGCAAATTCACACCACCAATGAGTGGCAGAATTAAGGCTGGGACCCAGGTTTCTCCTGATTCCTAATACAGTTCTTTGATCACCTAAACGTATTCTGAGCTGGGGAAGGCAGCACTCTCAGTGTGCACCCAGCACTCCTGAGGATTTGTTAAAATGCAGATTCTGATTCAGTAGGCTGGGGTGAGGATTCTGCATTTCTAACACGTTCTCAAGTGATGCGGGCACTGCTGGCCCTAGGGCCACACTGGGGGGAACAAAGATGCTTGCGTCCAGCTTCACTGGCAGGGAGGCCAGTGGTTTGGGTGCAAAGCTGGAATTCCTAATTCTCCATCATACCTGCTTGGCTCCATTCCTGTTCTGATTTATTATTTTTTACCGCAAGGCCTAAAAGCTTTTGGCCTAGACCCCCAACAAGTAGGTTGTGTGTCACCCTTTGTCAGCTCCTTGCTCCCAGATCCCTGGTGCTCTCTGGCCTGTAGGAAGCTGGAATCACACCTAAAAAGTACATTCCAGACACTGGGAGGTGTGTGCCTGTGGCTTTGTGTGAGTAAAGCGTGAAAAATGGTCTCTGGTCATGGGCAGGGACACTTTGCGAGATATATCACTTTGTGAGTTGCCTGGGCTGCAGCTTGACTAACTCTCCTGTGTAGTGTCTGCCCTCCACATTTATGGATGATGTGACAGTGTGTGCCATGGATCTCCATCAGAATAAGAGGTTCTCAGTGGAGTTTGTCAGGGCCTCTGCTTTTTCCACCAATTCTCTTATCTGGAAACCTCCTACCCAGGGCCTAGATTGAGAAAAGGCCAGAAAGCAGCTCTGAAAGGCTAACAGAACAAGTAGAGATCACCAAGTTTGTGTACCCAAATCTTATTCTTTTTTTTCATCATCCACCCATTGGGGTTTAATTCAGAACTATTCTTAGAAAAAACACAAATTGACTATAAGATTGATAACCTAGATAACCTAGATTCAAAATTCAAAGCAAATGTTGCAAATTCCCAATCTGGCAAGAGTAAGGAAGAGGGGTTGGAAAGATAACAGAAGCAAGAAATGTTTGCTAGAAGCTAATCGGAGATGAAGCAGCTGCAAAACTCTGGAATTCGACATGAACAGTTAGGAAACACCACAGTCTGGACCAGTCAGTGTGGGGACACTGGGTCCTACGAGGGTCCTTCAGTTCTAATTAAGCATGATGCGGTTTAACAGCCCAGTGTCCCTGTTACGTTCAATTCTGTTCAGCATATTGGGAAGTATGCAGTGTATTTCAGAATATTTTGTCTTTACAATGGCTAAAATATTTTGTTCTTATTCAGGATTTAAAGGACTCGATTTCATTTAGCTCAAAAATATGTCTGCATGTAAGAAAAATAAGACTTTTCACTAATAATCCTGGTGAATGTGGATGGTGCTACACCACCCTTATTCTACCTCCTTCTGGTTACGTCCCAGATCTCTTTTCCTTTCTCTCTCTTTTCCTGACCTCTTAATGGGCACAATTCTAACCTTGCTATATGTTTAATCTTTCTACAATCTGACCAATTACTCCCTAAGCCCTAATGACTCCAAAAGCTTGTGTCTCCAGCCTCCAACTTCGGATTAAACGACCTTCAGCCTGATGTCCTCCCACCTTAGAGTCCACACACCCCAAACCCAAATCCTCACTTCCCTGGCAAACCTCCATCCTCTTCTGCATTCCTCATTTCAGTGAACGGTCTCACCATCACCCAGTCCTGGGAGTTGGCTTTGGCGTCTTCCCCTTCTGTAACTTCTCACTTCTGGCTCCTCCCTGTCTCCTCTGCGGCAGCTCAGACCCTCATCTATCCCCCCCTGGGCCATGTGTATCCCTGTTTCCAGTTTTCCACCTCCAATCTGTCCCCCTCATATCTGCCCCCAGTCCTTCGGAGGTGCTTCCTCTTCTTCACGCTTTCTCCTCAGAGGCCTCTGTCCACACCCGCACTATTCAATACAGTAGCCACTAGCCAGATGCACTATTTAAATTAAAGTTAAATAAAATTTAAAACTCAGCTCCTCAATCATATTAGCCACTTTTTGAGTACTCAGTAGCCACATGTGGCTAGTGGCTACCATATTGGATAACACAGATTGTAGAATATTTCCATCGTTGCAGAAAATTCTGTTGGACAGTGCCGGTCCACACTGTTCTTTCATTTTTAGCATCTTTCTTTCCCTCTCCTTCTCTCTGAATCCTCCCAAAGAGTCACAAAGAAGTTTCCTTACAGCCCAAACCTCGTCTTAAGCAGCACAGTGCCTAGTCCTTCTGAGAATGTATAAGAACACATTAGAACTCCTTTGACCGCAGCAGACAGGCACACAACTCCAACTAATTTAAACAAAAAAGGGAATGTGTCAGCTCTTGTAACTGAAAATTTCAGCAACAGCTCCCGTCATAGCTACACCCAGGAGTTCATGTAATCTCAGGACTCTTTTCAGGCTCTAATCTCTGCTTCTCTGTGTGGCTGGCTTCATTCTCTTCTGTACGCATTTCTTCCTCCCCACGCCCAGGGAAGATGGCCAGGAGCTGTTCCAGCTCACAATGTCCACACTGTTCATGATCCCAAGAGAAAAGAGACCCTTGATTTCTGAGTTCACATAACAGATCTAAAATATCTGGGTCTGTATGGGCCATGGACCCTGAATTAGCAATTATGGCCAGGAGGATAGAATACACTGATTTGCCTGGCCTGGTCACGCGCTGACCCCAGTGGTGGGTCAGAACACCCAAGCCATATTTAATGGACTCCACATGGAAAATCTTCTATTACCACATGAAGACAAGGACTGGATATCAGACAACAACAGATTTCACTACTCAATTCTGCTCAGAACCTTTCTCACGGTCTCCGTTTAACAGTCATCTTCCTGATGCCTGGAGAAGCATCTAAACAGATGCTCAACAAAGAGTTGATACATTAATGGATAGATAAATAAATCAAGGGGTGGATGGGTGGGTGAGTGCAGGGATGACTGAATGGATGGAAGGATGGATACACACATGCTTAGCTAACACTGTGGAGAAGGCAAGAGGAGAGAACCAGGTCCCAGAGCTCAAGGGGCTCACACACATGCCCAGCGGAAGCACCACTTCCTGGCTACTGGTCTAGGATCCCCTTGAGGATTGGTCCAGCCCTGCCAGACGGGGGCTTCTTGAGAGCATCTCTGCACCCCTCACAGCCCCTGGCAGAGTACTGAGTACCGACCAGGGCTGGCTAGTGGGCTACATGTCTGACAGCGGCTCTGTGCATCTTTTGTTTTAGAGGGACAGTAAGACAGGAGCTGGCCAGTCATGCAGTGTTATTCCGGTGTCTGAGGCAGCAACTCTCCCAGGATTCCTGGTCGAAGACACTATGCATTCACCATCCTTATGCAAGCCCCTCACAATTGAAAACATGTGTGAGATAATATAAAATATATATTGGTCTCTCTCCCCAATTTCTGACACAGGGCTCCTGAAACCCTTGTAATTTCCCAAGAGATAAGAACACTTGGAGCATCTCTTGTTCTAATACTGGTCGTTGACCTCTGTTCCTGACACAGGGCTCCTGAAACCCATGTAATTTCCTGGGTGATAGGAGTGTCTTTTGTTCTAGAGGGGCAACTCTGGGTGGGCTCCCAGATGGCCCCTGGATGAAGGCTGGTCACTGGAAAGACCGAGCCATGATTAGAAGCTTGGAATTTTTAGCCCCACCCTTCATTCTCTTGAGAAGGGAGAGAAGCTGAAGATGGACTTAATAATTGGCCATGCTTACATGATGAAGCTTCCATAAAATCCCAATAATACAGGGTTTGGGGAGCTTCCAGGTGGGCGAACACACCCACACCGGGAGGAGGATGCACCCCATTTCCATGGGGATAGAAGCTCCTGCCCTCCGGACCCTCGCAGACCTCATCCTGTGTGTCTCTTCATCTGGCTGTTCATCTATAGCCTTTATCATATCCTTTAATAAAGTGGTGAGTATAAGTGAATGTTTCCCTGAGTTCTGTGGGCTGCTCTAAAAAATTAATCAAACCCGGGGAGGAAGTCATGGGAAACTCCATCCATTGTTGGTCAGTCAGAAGCACAGGTGACAACCTGGACTTGCAATTGGCATCCGAACTGGGGGTGGGAGGTCAGTCTTGTAGGATGGAGCCCTTGACCTGTGGGAACTGAGGCTGTCTCCAGGTAGATAGTGTCAGAAGTGAGTTGAATTGTAGGACACCTGGCTGCTGTTGGAGACTTGCTTGTTAGGTGGGGGGAAAATCCCCACACATTTGGTGACCGGAAGTGTCAGAAATAAGTGTTCTATGTAAAAGAACAGGAGACCCACAGGATAAAGACCCACAGTAGAGAAGAACTGAGTTTTCCCCTACCTGGGAAAAAGAGTTTTTCCTATACAACATGTTTTTTTAAGAAAGTCCAAGCCAAAAAAATCCACATAATTGATGCTCCCAGCAGACAGCAGCAGAGCGGGTGCCTTCTTCTTGTGCAAAAGGATGTGTGGGTTTTGGCCCAAAGTCCAGCTCCCGGGAAACTGTAGGTGTGTCTTCCATCCAGAAGCTCTTGTTTCTGGCACGGCTGCAGGCACTGTCTAGTAAACTGAAGAATTAATCCTGGGAAGTAATTAGCACTGCTGGGAGTGGCTGGGGTGTGGGCCGTGTGTTGTCAACAATGTCGCCATGCTGGTGGCCTTGGGCAGCAGCACTAAGAAGTCTAAACGGCTCAGTCAGGCGACCAGGGCCGAGCAGTGTTTTGTTTTGCTCTGTTTTAATTTCCATCCCTTTAACCTCTGGTTTAAAATAGCCTCTCTGAAGTCAACAGTCATATTTCTTCCCTGGTTTGTTTGTTCTTTTTCCATCCTTCAATCGCATCTTTTTCTGTGCACATGTTCATTAAGGAACAAAAATTCGCTAGGCTTCTAGAGGACGTATTTCAGCCTCAATAGAGTCACCCGCCTGGAGGCGTGCACACCCAGAGACGCTCCTGCAGACGGCAGGGCCCAACGGCTGTAACCAGGTCTGCAGGGGAGGTGCCCCCCCTGCCCCGCCCCACCGCCGCCTCTGCCAACCTGATCTCCTTCTGTTTCCATGAGGCACTTGTGCTCTGATGGGGCGGCCCGCTCTCAGGGCTTGGCTATTGCAAGATTTGCTGAGTCTTGCTTTCTGGAGTTGACCTTTCCTACAAAGCATGTGCCGTGCACAGGGCTGCCCAGGCATTTGGAAGAAGAGAGTCCTCAGGAAGCCAGGGTACAGCCTCTTTCCTTCCTGCCTTCTCTCCCCAGGATGAGGCAGGGTTGGGACCATCCCACAGGGACAGTCTCCTGCCTGGATCCACAGGGATTCAGCGTCGAAACTGGGAGTTGAACTTGGAAGATGGGCTCAGAGTAGCTGCCTGCGCCTCTCACACCTGGGGGAGGAACCAGGTCTATTTAACGCTCCTAGTTTACAGCTCCTGCTTGGCTGGGTCCAGGCTCTTGGGGACCTCGGGAAAGTCACTTTCAACTCTCTGAGCCTCTGTTTCCTCACCTGTAAAGTTAAGATTGCACTGGGGCAGGCTGATTGCCGAAACAAACAACCCCAAAATCATAGTGCCGTAATCCAGTAGAAGCTTCTTTCTCTCTCTTGGCCACCGTGGGAGTGGGCCTCCAGGAAGGAGCTCTGCTCCGTGACCCCGACAGGAACCAAGGCTCCTTCCACAGTGTGTCTCTGACACATGGTCGTTGTCCTGCCCTGCCAAGGACAGGGGACGAGAGGGAGAAGAAGGCAGCCCTGCTCACAACCACGTAGGGCTGTGGGGGACCCGAATCACTCCCATGGCCCCAGCTAGAATCATGCGGGACTGGGGTGTGTTGTCCCACTGTGGACCCCAAGAAAGAGGGGGACACAGACATGGGGAGTACCAGCGGCCTCTGCCAGAGAGACAACAATAAGACGTTCCTCCCCGGGCTGCCCGTGAGGGTTAAATGTAAGATGCTGTGCCTCTCCCAGCACAGGGCTGGCCCCAGAGACGTGGAGATACTGTTATTTTTCTTCTCTTTCCCCTACCAGTTATTCCCTTGAGGTTTATGCAAATGGCAGCCCAAGGCAAGGAATTAAGTGCATGTCCCTCACCTCTGAAGCTGATTTCCTTGTTTCCTCACAGTGTAGCATTTCATTAGACCTTCCAGATGGGGAAGAGCAGGCAGATTAGAAGTCGGAGAGTGTAGAAGCCTGCTTCATGGGTTTCGGGGACGGCTGGAGCTTCAAAGCTATTTGGCATTTCCACTGCCGAAAGGAGCAGGTGTGTTTTAATAAATGGCCGCCTAATTTTCCTCGAAGGAATTGCTTCTTGGATGTGCCGCCCCCGAGGGCGCACTGGCTGTTCCCTCTCAGTGCTCCTGGAGCCGGTGCGTTATGAGAAGATGCTTGGGGCCAGGAGCCCATCCAGTCTACCTACCCCACACTCATGATGTGACCCCAGCGAGCTCTCCAGGACCCTGTGGAGGGCACTGGACAGGGGAGAGGAGTGGGATATATGGGTCTTGACCACAGTTCCAAGGAAGAGGATTTGTCCAACCAGCCTGACCTGTCCCTTCCCGGCGGCCACGGGCAGAAGTGGTTCCCACTTTAAGATCAGGGCAGATTCATTTCTTCACTGACCTTGACTGACATAGCCCACCAACAGGTGTGGGCGGCCGGGAGGGGACAATGGAAGTCCCCCATCCGGGATTTCTCTGCCTATGGGAGCCACGCTGACATGGAATTGCAGCATTCACTCATTTATTCACTCAATCATTCATTCTTTACTGGGTGCCTGCAAGGGGCCAGGCAGTCTGAGCCATGATCCAGCAGTGAATAGAACTGGTGGTCGGAGGGCATGGTGGCTGAGAGCCACACTGCCTGGGTTTGAATCCTGGCTCTGCCACTTCCTAGCTGGGTGACCTTGGGCAAGGTGCTTGGCCTGTCTGTGCCCCTGCTTCCTCATCTGGAAAAGGGAGATGGCCATCGTAATAGCTGATTGTTATGTGGATTAAATGAATCAATATCTGTAAGCACTGCCTTTATAGAACTTACATTCCAGTGTGAAGGAGACAGAGAAATCTAAGTAAATTATGTAGTCTAAAAGAAGGCAATAAGAGCTACCGAAAAATGAAACAGGAAAAGAACTTGGCATTTTAAAATAAGCTGGTTAGAGAAAGTCTCACTGAGAAGGTAACATTTAAGAAGAGACCTAAAGGAAAGCAGAGCCCTAGCCCTGGGGCTAACTGGGGAAGAGTGGGGCAGGTGGAGGAGGAGTAGCATGTGCAAAGATCCTGGGGTAGGAGGGGCCTAAGGTGCTGGAAGAGCAGCAAGGAGGCCAGTGTGCTAGAGCAGAGCTGTCGGTAGTTGGGGTGGGGGAGATAAAGTAAGAGAGGGAAGTGGGCCCCAGGCTTCACAGACCTTGTAAGGGTTTGGCTTTTTCTCAGGGTGAGATGCAGGCCGTTGCAGGGACTTGAGCAGAAGAGAAAGGTGGTCTGACTCAGGTTTTATCAGGATCACTCAAGCTGCTGTGTGGAGAATACGCTGAGTGAGGGTAGGAGATGAAGGAGGCAGCTGAGCTGAGAGGCTCTGGCAGAAACCCAGGTGAGAGACGATGGCGGCTCAGACCAGGGCGGCCAGGATGGAGATGGGGAGAAGTGATGGGGTCAGGAGGTAACTCAAAGCCATCAATCAAGGCGGTTGGACATACAAGAAGCATTGTGAGTTGGAGGCAAAGGATCTGCAGGGCCAGGCTGGCAGGGAGCTTGAGTCCAGAAGTGAGGCCCAGAGGGGATGTGGAAAGAGCACAAATACAAGAGCTCTCCTCGTGGCACCACCACTTCCTTCGTTTGTGGCCCCGAACAAGCCACCTAATCTCGGAGTTGGTTCCCCCTCTGTAAAACAGACGCAGGGCTAGGACTCATTTACGTGGCTTGAAGAGTGAAGGCATGCTGCAGGTGTTCGATAAATGCTCCTTGCCTCTCCTCCCCGGTGTCTCCTTGCAGCTGGGTGAGGAAGGGTCAGCACAACAGGGGGGTCCCCTGATCAGGAGGCTGAGGCCAGCAAAGGCTCAGGGGTGTAGAAATTGATGCCCATGCAGGCACAGGGGGTGTTGGCACCTGTGTCTCTGCTTCACGGTGAGAGTCACCAGGTACTTCCCGTGGGTGGGCAGCCCTGAAGGCTGTGGGGTGAGCGCGCTGCTCCTGGGGACAGGTCATTTTCTGGGCAGCCAGGGAGTGCGTGCCAGGTCAGGCCTTTTCTCTGGCTTGAGCTATACTGAGCTCCTTTTATTCTGGCCGCAGAAGTCCATCCTGGTGGTGCCAGGCTGGTATCTGACACCAGAGTCCCCCCAGCCTCAGGCAGGGACCCCCCCCCAGCTTCCTCCCCATCCAAACCCAGACCTCTGCAGCATTCTTTGTTGAACCCCAGACAGTGGGGTATCAGCCCTGCTCTGGTGCCGCTACAGGCCAGCCCTCTGTTAATGGACCGCTTGTGCCTGCAGACTGGGCTGGGCGGAGCCGGGAACAGATGGTCATCTCACTCCCTCTCCAGGGGCCTCTGCAGCTGAGATCTGGCCCACAGACAGCTGAGCTCTGCAGCACCCGTTCAGTGGCCCGGACCCTGTCATCCCCATTTGTCCTCGGGATGCCCACTCCTTTGCCCTCAGTAGACCCTGGGACTGAGCCCCCGTAGAGCTGGGGTCTGCACAAATGTGACTGGGGGTAAAGTAGGATGGGTGTAAGTAGGGTTTCCACCCGGGCAGCCGATGGGGAGTGCCCGATGCTGAGTGTTTTCAGAGCTTAGTACGTGACCAGGCACATGGGACCCTGCAGAGCAAGGGCTGGCAGAGAGCGGGGCCAAAGTGTAAAGCAGCAGAGTAAGCTGGCGTCGTCAGGAAGGCTTCCTTGTGGAGACCAGAACTGAGCTGGAGGAGGACGGAATCAGCTACTGCAGGATGTTTGATGTGACCATTCCTGTTGTCCTGGAGTCTCAGATGAGGCACAAGGTTGAGCGTGAAATGTGCTCAGGAACCCCACGTTAAAAGGGGAGCTAGCCCCAGGACACCCCCAACCTCCCCCAGCCCCAAAATTTAAAAAAAGCTTGTGATGACTACAGGAAATATACTTCCTGAGAAGAGCGTTATACTAGGGAAGGGTGCTGAGGCTTTTCCCTCCCCTCCTGGGGACGTATCCCCCACCCACCCCCCAGCCATCAACCCAAGCCTTTCCTCCGCAGGACCTGGTGCTGCCCTGAGACTGGAGCATTTGGGAGGATGTAACCAGACACCAGCACTGTGCCTGACTCTGCAAGACCAGAGGTGGCTGGTCAAGGTAACGTCCCGGTCATGTTTCCAGGGTAGACAATGCACAAGGGAGTCAGATTTGAGCTGTCTTGGGAGAGCCCACCCAGCCGGGGGTGAGCTGTCGGAGCCCTTCAGGGAGCACACTGAACACAGCCAGCCCATCCGGGCAGCTCCAGCGAAAGAACTCACAACAGTGCCCACTGGGTCTCCGCCACCCAGATGCCATCTCTGCAGGCTTGCGGTGCTCTGGTCACACGTTGCCTCTGTCCTCTCAGCCTCCCTCCTGGGCACTCTGGGGAAGCCAGAAGCAGCTGTTAGTGAGTGACAAAGAGGCAGCACCCAGAGAGTGTCACATCCCACCCACCACCCCCATTACAGGATGCTGAGCCTGGGTCATCGGGAGCTGGGCCGAGGGGAGAAACTTTGAACTGGCTATGAGATCAAAGTTCTGATAAAAGATTGGACTTAGCTAAGGAGAAGCGAGATTGTTTTTAGAGTTGACCTTGCCAATGACTAGGTGTGTGACCACATAGGCTACTTGAACCCGTCCGTGCTTCAGTTAAACATTCTAAGCACCCCCCTCATCGGTTTGTTCTGAGGACTAAAAAGGCTGATGTACTGAAGCCCTCAGTACAATGCCAGGCACACAGTAAATGCTCAGGAAGCATCAGCTCTCAGTAGTAGAAGTAGCAGCAGCAACAGTAATAACAATAGAAGTAGCACCCAAAAGTGACCCAAAAAAAAAGCAGTTTGGGTCCAACAGGGTAGATTTGAAGGGAAGTAGTAGGAGAAAAAGAAATCTGTTTGCTACTGATTGATATCCCACTGAGTTCAACCTGTTTAATAAGCCCGTTACACGATTATCATTTCACAGGATCTGTAATAAAAAGAGCAGTGCTGAGTGCAGGGGTGGGCGGGGAGGGAGACCTGGAGCAGCTATCCCTGCTGCCTGAATGGTCCAGGAAGGCTTCTGGGAAGAGGTGGCACAGAATAAGGCCTCAAGCCATGCAGAGGTGGAGATACACCACTGGGAGAAGAAAGTAGTCTCAGGACCCTTGTACATGTCTTGTCCTTTTTGCTCATGCTGCAGCCCTGGGGACAGTTCAGCCCAGTAAACATCAGTGAGCCCCTCCATTATGCCCAGCCTGGGGTGGGGGGCACTGGGACAGTGAGAGGAGGACACAGGCTCTGCGCTCAGGGAGCTGCCAGCCTTGTGGGATGAGAAGACAAAAATTGTAGCGTGTCGGGCTTCCCTGGTGGCGCAGTGGTTGAGAGTCCGCCTGCCGATGCAGGGGACACGGGTTCGTGCCCCGGTCCGGGAGGATCCCACATGCCGCGGAGCGGCTAGGCCCGTGAGCCATGGCCTCTGAGCCTGCGCGTCCGGAGCCTGTGCTCCGCAGCGGGAGAGGCCACAGCAGTGAGAGGCCCGCGTACCGCAGAAAAAAGAAAAGAAAATCGTAGCATGTCAAGCGAATGTGGCTCCTGGTGAGATAGAGGGATTCAGGGATGCTGTAGGGTTCAGAGGGAGAGAACTTAGCCCAGGATGGGCACTCTATACACACACACACACACACACACACACACACCCTTTCACCTCTGTCTTTTCCCCATAACTGTTTCTTCTTCTGGGCAGATGGTAGGGCTGCACTCCTCCACCTGCTTGAAGTTAGACATGGCCACGTGGCTTGCTTTGGCCAATGACGTGAGAGCAGGAAGGACGCATGTCCCTTTCAAGGGACAGCTTTAAGAGCCAGTGTGTGTGACTCCCCAAGCCCCCTTTTCCGCTGCCACCGTGGCCGGCAGAGCTCAGGTGAGGGGCACTCTCTCAGCCTGGGTCCTGAAGAAGGATGACCCCAGGTGACCAGTGGTGAACGGGTAGCAGGAGTGAAAAGCACACAGTTGCAGTTAAGCCACTGAGATTGGCTGTTTATCATCGTAGCCTAACTCACTTATCCAGGTGAATGCAAACATAAAATTTTTAAGTGGCCCAAATAGAAAACTAACCCTGGGAGAATCTTCTCTGAGCCCTGTGGCCTTTCCTTCGTTGGAGCCCCCTTGCCCTGGGAATGGCAGGTCTGGATCCCAGTTCCATCTCTGCCCTAACGCTCTGTGCCTCGGGTAACACTGTTGTCCAAGGGGGTTTCTGACCACAGAGAGGCTGTGAGAGTCCAGCACTGTGGGCATACGGTCTTCGGGGACTTGGGGGTTAGGGAACAGCCAGCGGTCAGCCTGCATTCATCAGCTTCCCCGCCTTGAGCCCTGAGGGTCATGGTGAAGGTCAAACACAGAGTCAGAAGCAGAACAAACCCAGGGCAGGGGGAACGCAGAGGGAACATGGTGGTCCTTGCTGCTGGTGGGCATGGGGCCAGCAGTCCCAGGGTGCCCGACAGGGTGGAAGTGGCAGCCTAGAAGCCAAGTGTCCCTGCTTGGTTAATCTAAAAATAAACAGAAAAGCAACAAAAATCTATGTCTCAATTACTGCACACAAGCTGTTCAAACAGCCAGCTCTGCACTGGAGATGTGAACTTGTCAACAGAGGCTGCCTCGTTTGCATGCTTGGGTGGTGATAAAACACACGACCTCGAAACAGGCTGCCCTCTGGTCTGGGTAGCTGTTTGGGGTTTTTTGTTTGTTTGTTTTTAATTTAATTTAATTAAAAATACAGACATAGAATAAAGACAGTGAAAAGCTGAAGTAAGTACAACAAGATAGGGCAGCAGCTCCCAAAACGAAGGTAGAGGAGGCTCTGAGGTCTGAGATAAGCCAGGCCCTTGAGAGAGAGAGGTGAGCGGAGAGTGGCCGAAGCAGGGGACAAAATTCTCTCCGAAGTGGCCCAAAACACTCCTCCCCTCCCCTGTTGATCATGGAGGAAGCCCCAGTGAGCTGTGTGGGCCCTCAGCTCCCAAAGCCGAAGCAAAGGCTTTTTAGGGACCTCTCTCTCTTGGGGAGAGGGTGTTATAGCCCACGTCTGGGATGAGCTCAGTGGGCCGGATGCATGGCGGGCAAAGCTGAGACTTCCATCCTTGGCATTTATTTCCTCTCCCACATGCTCACCCTCACACTGTCCTAGCTCAAATACAGTCTGTTCTCTGAAATGAATGAAGCCCCAGGAAGCTGAGCTTCCCTGGGCTCCAGCCCAGACCAACCACTCCCTCCCCTGAGCCCACGGGTGCTCATGCTTTTCTGTATCCTTACTGTGTGCTTTCCTCTTGACAGTGCTACTTTCCACGGAAGCCAGAACCTTGCCCCATCCCTGCCTGCTTTCAGGATCTTGCACAGAGCCAGGCATAATGAAGGCAAGAGGTGGTCAGTAAATTTGATACGACTTGACAAGGAAAGGGCAGAACGTGTATTAATCAAGAGCATGCCTAAGAGGCTGCTTGGGAGGGAAAAGGGGGCAGAGTCCTGACTCGTGCAAGTGGAGCCCCAGAAGAGGAAGCAGGCTACCTTTTAATTTCCCAGGAAGGGGTTCTGGGTAAGCAGGAGCCCCCAGAGATGGAGAAGAGAGGGCAGCATGCTCACGCCAGCGCCGGTGAAGGTGCCACAAATCTTGCTGCTGAAGTGGCTGTCGGTTCTGCATTCGCTCTGGACAGGGATTTTAATGTCCCCAGCCCTTGGGGCAATTCTGCAGCCATCAGCCCAGACACTACTTACTCAGTGAAATAAAAAAGCAGCCGAGTCTCTCCCAAGGATGATAATATCCTGTCACAGGCAGTATGATCTGCCAGCCATGTGACGGCCGTTCCCTAATGTTTCCAAATAGACTTTTGAATAGACCCTTGTCTAGAAGAGAGCAAATTGCAAGAGCATTTTTGGCAGCCAAATAGAGAGCGAGTATTAGTCTTTCTTCTTCGCAACTCTTGCTGCTAGGTCTGGCTCCAGGCACCGAGTAGGATTCATCCATCAGCTTGGGTCACTGATGAACACCATTTTCTGTGAAGAGACATCTTGTTGAATTAGTCAATTCTGCAAGATTCGGAATAATCAGGCGTGCCAGAGGCAGCCTGTGAGAGAGCGGGAGGCCTGCTTAGAGAAGGGAAGTAACTGCAAAGTCTAGCTCCCAATTCTGCAATCGCGTGTTTGCAGGACCGGGGGAAAGCAGGCTCCAGACTCTAGTGTTTCCATACTCTGTGAAGCCACCAAGAACAGGGAGTCAGAAGGAGCAAAGATGGTTCCTCGTCATGATAACTCTGGGTAGTTGTCCTCTGTGCCGTCAAACCATACCCGCCCGCCATAGCTGCCTCATCGATCCCAGTGTTTACGAGCCCCTAATTTATACAGACCTCCCTTCTTCCCTCAGTTTATGCTGGTATTATGCGGCCAACTGTCATTTCCAATATCTTTTTTATTTTTCATTATCACCATTATAATGATTTACACCAGTAGCAATAGCACAAATGCCTAGTCAATCTGTCCCATGAGAAAAGGCTCTGAATCATGTGTGCCTTTTTGAAAAAAAAAAATTACTGCATCAAAACCCACAGCCAGAATGTCTCAAAGTAAAGGTGCACACGGGAAGGGACAGAAGTGGGAGGCTTGTTCTTTTAATATTGTTCCTCTAACACGGGCACTGGATACCACCTTTCCGAGGCAGGGAGATTGCTTTCTGCGTTAGAAATTGGGCCCAGAAAAGGAATTGGTGGCATTTTTCTGGAAACCTATCATCAGAAAAGCATTTTGAGACATTTGTCTTTTTAGGTCATGTATTAAGCCCTGTAATTATGGAATGTGGATTTTCTCCAAAATACCTCTGCCCCCCAGGGCCTTCCAAGGACCACAGTGCAGTGGCGAGCACTGTAGGAGCATCAGAGTGCCGGGGTCCTAGGGCCGACTCTGGTCCTGCTAATGGGCGGATCTTAGGCTGGTGTGTCTCAGGCTCTACCTGCATTCAGGTCCTCCCGGAGGATCTTGTGAAAACCGCAGATTTCAGCTCAGTAGTGCTGAGGCTGGGCCTGGGATTCTGCAGTCTAACAAGCCCCCAGGTGGTGCCAATGCTGCAGATCCACAGACTGCACTGGGTCAGGGGGTGCTGAGGCCACTATCCAGGCCCTGATCTTCATCCTCTCCTGTTCATCTCCCCCACTTACAAAAGCCAGTGTCAACACCTCCCTGCCTACACCATTGGGATGTTGTGAGAAGGAAATGATGTGGTGCTTTTGAAGACCCTTGCGAAGGTTAAGCACTGTGGCCCTACAAGGTCATGCTGTTGTTGCCATGACCACCACTGGACCTTTAATGGAGGGGCTCCCTCCCTGCCCTCCCCTGAGCCAGTCCATTCACTGGTCTGGGGTCTGCTGCGCTGTGCCTCCCCCAAAGCTTTAGATGAGCCAAGACCTAGGAAATACACACAGGTTTAGCTGGTGGTGGAGAAAGCAGGTTCCCTGCCTTCCTTTAAAGGTAAAGATGACACCCTCAAGCCCTCTGTAACAGAGATTGATGCCACCTGGGGAAGGGAAGCGGCGGTCAGGTGTCACTGCCCTGGTTTCTAATCTGAGCTATCGCATCCCTGACTCCCTTCTCCCCCCAGCCTGGAGGGCCTGGTAGAAGCTGCTTGGTTGGGTCCAGATCTTGGAGCTGCAGCAGGTCTTGTTGGAACCTGCCAGCAGCTAAGCAGCGGGGCTGGGATGAGCCACCGCAGCCTGACACCTGGACTGGGAAGGCTTCACACTTACCCTGCTGAGTGAGTGACCAGTGACGGCTGGGCGGGGGGGCGGGGGCGGGTGGTATTCCCAGGAGGACGGTAGTCCCTCCTGGATGCCCAAAACAGGTGGAAGGGAAAGGCCCTTTCAGAGCAGGGGTGAAATATGACAGCAGTGGCTGTGTTCAGTTCACTGGGGCCTTGGTATTTAAGGAAAGGAGCTAACAATAAAACCACACCTAGGTCACTCTTCTGGCTGGGGACAGGAAGAGGCTGGTGTCAGCCTGTGACTGTTCCAGAGCTTCCTTGGCTTCTGAGCTGGTCCAAAGGATTTGGAACAGGGCCCTGGGTCCAGTCTGGCACCTACACGTGGCCCCCACTACCCAAACATTTTATATCCACTTGGAGGTGCTGAACACCTGCTCCCCGCTGAGGAATACCTCCCCCCAGGAGCGGGAACTGGACTGGATGAGACGGATGAGGAAATCTGTAAGGAGCCCGCGCTTTCAGGGCCAGACCTGAGAGGGTGGCCTCCTTGCTTTTTTCACCCTGGGCGCCTCTCTTGCCTCAGAGTGTGTTCCGAGCTGGAAAGGGCTTGCCACTTTGATCTGGGAGCATTTCCTGTGTCCCGTGCCCGGGTGCCCAGCCTGTGCCGGATCAGCTCCATGGAGAAAACAGAGGGGGGTCCTGCCTTTAGGGAGCACACCCTTGAGGAGTGGCACTCACTGGGGCGGTGGAATGTGCCAGCCCATCGCTGGGTCGTTGGCCTGCCTCTGGAGCTCAGAGAAGAAAGGGCTGGTCAGAGGATGCCTCCTACAGGAGGGGCTGGGGCAGTCCCACCCCCGAGCCTCAGCCAGAATCAAGTCATCTAAGTCAGTGGGGTCTCGGTGGGGACGGGGGTCGGTGGGAGCCGAGGCAGCCCCAGGAAGCCAGGAGGCATTTCCGAGGGGTGCCCCCAGCTCCTGCTGACATCTGTGCCAAGTCAGGGCCAAGCCGGCTTCTCCAGAAGCACCTGTAGAATTCCTTTGTATTGCATTTGCCAAGACGGTGTTCCGGCTGCTGTTGCTTATTTTGCTCCAGAAGAAAGGCTAAAAGATGCAGAGAGGGAAACGAAAATAAGAGAGCTGGGCACCGACTGTTCCAGCCAACTGGGCAGTGTGTCTTCCCCAGATGAAGCACTCACACGTTTTCCTACGGGGCTGGACGGGCCATGGCTCATCCCTCAGCCTCCTGTCCAGAGGCAGTGCGGGCTCCCCACTGGCCTGTGGATTAATCATGCCTTCAGGTCCTTACAGCCAGCGCCCACTCCTCCGCGTGCCTTACCGATAGGAAGGAGGGAAGGGTCATTGGTCACCTGTGGTCCCCGGTACAGCGTGTGCACACGGGGCATGTCAATAGTGGGGGGCGCGGAGCGCGTCCTGCAGCGAGTTCAAGGCTGCACAGCATGCTGGTCCTCGAGCACGGGGCCCCAGGAGTGTCGTGGGCTCCTGGACAGTGGCCCCTGGGCCCCAGCCCCACATGGACAATACAAAGGAAAGGACTGTGACAGTCACAGTACTTAATTATTTATTCATGCATTATTCATGTTGAGGCAAGTCTGTGGGGCAGGATGCTGACCTGGTATCCAGCAAGTGTACATGAGACTGAATTACAGAGATACAGCCCCGGCAGCAGGGCTGAGCCTGGTGTCTGCTGGTTGCCTTCCTTCAGGCCATCCTCAGGCCCTGGACTTGGCATCCATCATGGCACCCCTGAGCTTCAGGCAGAAGCCCATCCATCAAGGCAGGCTGTAGGGTTTGCAGTAGGAGATCCCCTAGGTCACAGATGTCCAGCTGAGGATGACCTTCCTTCCCGCCCAGTGTGTTGTCTCCCAGTGGCCCCGGGTGACAGAGCACCCTGCAAGGTCCTGGCTGTCCCCCCAGCACAGGGGGTCTCAGGGAGTCTGTGAGACACAGGCCCACACAGCTTCGTAGTTCACAGCCTCCTTTGTCCTCATCCCAGAAACTTGCCAGGTTGCTTTGGCCTTGGAGTCGCAGGCCTATCCTTTTCTGCCCTGTAACTCAGATCTGCTCGTTACCCAGTGCTAGGGCTTTTCCCCGTGTGCAGAGGGCTCACAGGATTTACAGTTTGGTCCTCACAGAGGCCCTGGGGGCGGGTAGAGCTGTCCATCCCCGCTTTCCAGATGAATAACCTGCAGCCCCCGAGTTCCTGGGGCTAGTAAGGGGTGGTGCTGGGGGTCAAACTTAACCCTCTTGACTCTCTACCCGGCTCTCTTTCCACTGCCCAGGGGCCCCGGGTTGAGTCCTGGAGTGGTCACTGAGGGCTGAGCTGGCAGAGCAGAGGGGCCAGGCCCAGCACTTGGACTCAGGCAGGTAGTTAGGTATGGCTTCCCCGAACAGAACGAGAAGTGTGGGCCCCTTTGCAGAGAGGCCTCGGAATGCAACAGGTCGATGGCCAGCCTGTGCACAGGGCCAGAGAGGTGCCGAACACCAGGGGCCTGCCCAGCTATCGGGGTCGGACAGGAGCATTGAGCATGGAAGGGTTCAACTCTATGCATGTTTTCCAAAGTCTGAACTGGACCTTAAACTAGGCACCGACTGGGGTGGAGCCCATATTTCCCCGCGGGGAAGGACGCACAGGGTAGGCTCCATAGTACCAGACTATTTCTTATACAACTCCGAAGTAGAGACATTAACTTTTCTATCATTATAGAGGTAACCTAACCACAGCATAGAAAATGTAAAAATAAAATGAACAGCACCTAAAACTTTGGATCAAATTCCAGACAGGTGGAATTACTCCTTTTCAGCAGCTGCAGTGAAACTACGACAAGGGAGGGTGGGTGCAGAGCGGAGGCTTTCTAGCTGGGCATCAGGAGCACGGAGAAGGAGAGAGGCAGGGAGATAAGGGTTCCAGGGACAGGCAGTGGGCGGAGGTTCGGGGGAAGAGCTGGAAGTCAGGGGCTGGGGCAGTTTTGTCATTTGGTTTTCCTCCCAGTTAGCAACCCGGCCGACTCCTCCAAGGGAATCGAAAGAGCCTGGGGACCGGGTGGTCCCTCCTGTGTCCCTACACACCTGGTGCTCTAGTGGTGCTGGCCACATTGAGGAATTGTCCCCAGTGCCCAGCAGGCAGGGAAGCCGACTTCCAACTTCCATTCACTCCTGATGGAAGGGAAGCCCAAGGGTGGAGCTTGTGTGTGGAGGTCCCAGGCCAAGGCCCCTCCCAGGGGAGCACGCACCCTTTCTGGTGAGCAGGTGAGCCATCACGGGAGCTGGCACCTCATCCTGCAGGGTTGGAGGCGGCAAGAACAGACCCTCCACTCTCTCCTGGAGAGGAGCCCTGGACAAAGTAGGCCTTCCTCACGGGGCACAGAGATGTTACCGGGCACACCAGGGTGGCCTCTGTAACGCTTCCAAGGGATCATCTCAGCTTTGAGGCAGTTGGGCCTGACGGTCGCAATTCTCCCTGGAGCTGGTCAGTGTGGCCCTGCTGCGTTTCTGGGGTGCTGGGGGGACTCTGTCCTTAGGCTCAGGGCGTGCCCTTGTGTGTTGAGGCTCTGAACAGGGAGACAGGGGCAGGGCGGGGGGTGGGGGACGGGTGGTGCAGGAACATTGGTTGTGCATTCACAGCAACACTTTGGCCCATCAGGAGCATCTCAGAGTGACGTTCACCCCATTCTTCACATTTGCTGTGATTCTGTAGGCAGGGCCTCTGCTCCCCTCCCTCTCCCCGGGGGGAAGAGAGGTGTGTACAGAGAGAAGGGACTGGGAACCGGGGACTGGGACCGGCTTCCCGAGCGGAGCACTGGGCCCAGGCTCAGCCTCTCTGGATCCGGGTTGGGCTCTGAAAAGTGGAAACCCAGGTGTCTGCACAGGGGGCCACCAAGTAAGATGGTGGAGGTGCATACATTTTAGGAACTGGGAGGCATGTGGCTTCAGGCATGGAAAAATGGGGTTCCCCCCGCCCCAGGGGTGTCCCCTCCTCTCTGTCAGCCCAGCATCCCTGGGACGGTGCAGAGGACAGCTCTCGTGGTGGAGAAACAGTTTTGCCGCTCAGGATCCTAGAGGTGAGAGCCAAGTCTCACACGCAAAACTCCCACCTCTGGGCGACTTTTCAGATTTAACCCCGGACCTGCCCCGAAACATCTGTACCCTGGACCTCGGCCTGACCTGCCTCCACCCACGTATATAGAATTTTCTAGACCCTAGAGCTCTTTCTTCACACATGTGCATGGATTGAAAAGGTGCTGGCCACACACTAACCCCACCCAGGTGCGAGCCCTGGTTCCTGGTAAACAGCCCCACACGCTCGGGAATGGCTGTGGCCAGACTCCCTCCTCTCTTGGTGCCGGCCCCCGAGCCAGGCTCTGCCAGTTCATAGGTGGCCTACCAGGTGCGCGCCATGACAAGGAAGCATTTCTACATGTTCTGTCTGTAATTGCTTGACCCGTCTCGTCTGAGATGCCTCGTGCGCCGGGGGCCTCCTCCCGCCCCAGTGACGCCTCTCCCGCCACCGCCCGGGATGCACGTGTGGACACAGGGGCCACAGCCCAGCAGGAAGTACCGACATGGCCACCTCTGGTGCTGGCACTCTGCCGTCTCACCAGGGTACACCGGGCAGCACTCTCCTTCGTTCCATTTGAAAAGGGGGAAGTTAAACTGAGGAATGAAGTTGAACCCAAACCTGCCATGCAAATAGTTGACCCTTTTTTTGGATACACTTCATGAGGCTGAGACCAGATTGTGTGGCCTCCAGCTGCCTGAGTTTCCATCTCCTCTAGGGCATTTTCAGGAGACTTGAAGGGATGAGCAGCGGGGTGGGGACCCCCGGAGGTGCAGCTGCTGGGCCCGCTTTCCTGCCACGCACCGGGGCTGTGAGGAAGACGGAACCACAGCGTGGTCCAGCGGGCGGCCCAGCCCAAGGCAGCGAGCTGTGAGGTATGACCGCCCATCAGTGGTGTCCTTGGAGGCAAGCACACTCTGCCACCTCTGGGCACATCTCAGGGGCCACCTGAATGCCAGCCCTCCTCATCTCCATCCCCACCAGCTGGAAGCAGATGGTTCCTTGACAATATGTGAGGCTGTGTTGTTTTGTAGGAATGTAGGGGCTGATTTCGTGTATCAGCCAGGCTAGACTAGGCTTTTAGGTAACAAACTGCCAATCTCAGTGCCTTAACACGATGAAGATTTATGTCCCAATCATGACAAGTCCCGCGCTGAGGGAACAACCCTCTCCCGTCAGATCGCTGCACCAGCCGGGAGATGTGGCCTCTGAGGTCGCCACGGCAAGCAGAGAGAACCACAGGATCATACAGGATGTTTATAAAGGGCCCCTCCCCACTTATTCTGTCTGCCTGAATTCAGATGCATGATCCCAACCTAACTACAAGGGAGGCTGGACGGGTCTTCTGGGTGAGCAGAAAGAGGACACAGTGCTTTGAACTCTGAGCATCATCTCGGCCCCACTTAGGATCCAACCTAGGGAAGCAGTCGCCCCTGGGGGGACTGGTAATTAACCAGAGCCCTGCCTAGGCAGGTGAATCTCAGGAGACCAGAGTCTAAGCTCTGCGGTCCAGCTGACCCTGGACACGTAGATTCTCCTTTCAGAGCTGTCTTTAGAGACTTCAGTTCTGATTTCCTAGAAAGGTAGGACATTTGCTAACTCCAGTGCCTACACAGAATTTCCAGCTGGAAGACTCAAGGTGTTTGTGTCTGAGGTTCTCCCTTTACACAAATGTATTTCTCCCTTCCTGAAACATTGAGCAATTAAGAAGGAATAAACATGTGTTTGTTCATTCAGCAAACATTACGTGAACACCCTTCTATGCCAGAGTCTGCTAGGTGCTAAGATTACAGAGACAATAAGCCTGGAGTTTACTCTCAAGGTAGTAAACGTACAACAGCCATCCATGGATGCTGGGATGATGGTGGGTACAGACATTCAGGGGGACAGAGGAGCGCCTCTCACCTGACCTGGGGTGGGGGTGAGGGTCAATGCAACCTCTGAGAAGAGTCAGTGCCTGAGTTGGGTCATAACTGACACACAGAACTTAGCCAGGGGGAGGGGGAAGCCAGTTCTGGCAGAGGAGCCGGGGGGACTTGTCCCCGAGGTGAGAGAGGGTGCGACGCCCTCAGAAACTACAGTGTTTGGAATGGCCGGGCATCGTCTCTGGGGTGGGAAGAGTGAACAGTGATGCTAGAAAACTGAGCCATCCCAGATGCTCAAGTGTCCTCTGGGCCACCCTGAGGAGTCTGGATTGTATTCTGAAGGATAGGGTTTAAAGCAGGAGAGGAAAGGATGGGGACCAGACCTGTGCTTTAAAAAGCCATAAGGGCAAGGGTAAGCTGGGACAAAGTGAGAGAGTGGCATGGACATATATACACTACCAAACGTACAATAGATAGCTAGTGGGAAGCAGCCGCATAGCACAGGGAGATCAGCTCGGTGCTTTGTGACCACCTAGAGGGGTGGGATAGGGAGGGAGACGCAAGAGATACGGGGACATATGTATATGTATAACTAATTCACTTTGTTATAAAGCAGAAACTAACACACCATTGTAAAGCAATTATACTCCAATAAAGATGTTAAAAAAAAAAAAAGCCATAAGGGCAGTTGGTGGAGGATGGACAAGAGGGGTGAAGCTTGGGGCAGAGGACCGATTGGGATAATCCATGTGGGAGACACGATTTGGGATGGATGTGCAGATGGAGGGGGGCAGATCTGAAAAACAACTAGAGCAACAGACGCAAAGACCCCACTGTGAAATATGGGATGGACATGGGGACATGCGGCTTTCTCAGAGAGAGGGAATTTCTGAGAATGCGTGTTTGGGCAAAGAACAATGAGTTTATTTAGGGACTACAAGGTTTAGGTACCTTCAGGCAGTAGGATAGTGGGCATGGTGCAGGGAGAGGGAGGGAGCTGGAAACGTGGCCTTGGGAGTCGTCAGTAAAGAGGTGAGAGCTGAATGAGGTCATCCAGGGAGAACGTGTAGGGTGAGCAAAGGGGAGGAAGCAGGGGCCCTCCAGGAAGCGCTGAGAAAGAGGAGCCTGCAATGCAGACGGAGAAGGAGTAGCAGAGGAAGGAGAAAAAGTGATAGAGCACGACGTCACAGAAACCACAGAGAGGAGCTTTCCAGAAGGACATCAACCACGCCAAGTGGAGGGGGGGTTCAAGGAAGACACGGCCATCAGTGTCCCATTGAATGGAACGAGCAGGTCCTTCTTGACCTCGATGAGAACAACCCCCCAAGGAGTGGCCAGAGCGAGAGCCACATGGGAGCAGGTTGCAGTGTGACCTGGAGGAGGGAAGGTGACCAGAGCCAAGTGTAGACATCTCTCCCGAGAACCTGGCTCGGAAAAGTTTGTGAGGGTGATCAAAGGGATATTTATTTTTATTTTTATGATATTAATATTGAATAGATGAAAAAACAATTTTTGTGGCATTGTGTAAGCCGTGAAGCATAGTGATGAAATAAACAGCGAACCCACCATCCAACTTAAGAGGTTACGGTCAGCTCTGCGTCAGGTAGGCCTGCAGGCTGAGCTCAGGCCTCGGGGTCATGTGCCCAGCAAGAGGGGACAGTGCCGAGGGAAGGGACAGTGGCTGCCAGGGCCCCGCCAGCCACAACCCAGGTTGGGCTGAGACTGGCTCTGGCTCTGGCTCTGTGGCGCTAGAATTTGGCCACTAGTTCTGGATGTGCCAAGACCAGACTAGGATCAGGCTTAACAGAAGTTTTAAAAATAAACTGGTCAGTTTACTAGCCAACAATTCCGGAGTCCCCAGGCTGAGCTGGACTGGTGCGATAGGAAAGTGATCCAGGAGCTGTCCCTGACCTCCAGGAGCTCACACCCCAGACAGGAAGTGGGTGGAGAATGGAAAAGAGTCACAGATGACCACATCCCTTGTGCCTGAGCCGGGGCAGGGCTGGGGATGTGATGTGCAGGCAGGCCCCACACTCACCCTCATCGGTGCCCCGGCACTGCCTATGTTCTCCCATCTGCCTCTGCTTCTGCCTTGCTGAGGCCTCTCCGACTGAGACAGCGTCTCCTGTATCTTTACATCCTTCCTGACTGAGGGTGGCTGGCAGGGAGCCAGGCAAGTCACTGTCGTGCTGAGCAAAATACGATCCCCGACGATGCAGGAGGCCCTCGGAGTATCTGGTGTGTCTAGGTCTCCATGACAACATGAGGGCCTTATGTTCGGATATTCAGGAAAGTTGTGTGGGAGATCGTCTGGTTGACAGAGGCCAGGGAGCACGGGGGGCTCTGGTGCCAGCAAGGGATTTGTAGGTTATGAAAGAAAACTCTCAAGTCCCGGAGGCTTAACACCTTCTCAGACTTGAGTCGTATACTGAGCCGCAGTCTGGAGGCTGGAGATCCCGGCCACTTTCTCACCTTCTAGTTTTCTGACCTCGAGGGAATCACTTATTCTGAATGAACTCCCTGGTCCATACAGTGGGGACGACCCTGCCACGTCACAGGCCACTCCAAGGATCAAATGAGATCTATGTCAAGGGCCTTGTTCACCACGGAGTGAGCCTACAGACGTGGCTGCTCTCACCCCATCACAGGGTTGAGGAAAACGCAGCCTGGGGGGTCCACGGGATCTTGTTTTCACAGTGGGGATGGAGGGACAAAATCCCAAGTCATAATTAGAAGGCGCACGTCTGCATCATGCAGGGCAACGTGATGCTCCCGACCAGAAAGGATTACTTTAAACTGTGACTGGGTTCAAAGCTCATTGACTATACTTTTGCCACGTGATCCCGGACAAGTCATTTATTCCTCGTCTGTGATGGGGCTAATGATCCATGCTTTGTGGGCTTGCTGTGAATATGAAATGAGCTAACGTTTCTTTGAGCATAGAGAAGGCGCTTAATGGATGCTGAAAGCCAGAGCTGTCCTCCTCGGGTCCTGGCAGGGCTGCCGTTGGTCTAAATCGCCCTCCTCTCCACTCTGTGCCAGCAGGTCCGGCCTCTGTTTCCACGTGAGGAGCAGCCGCGGCCCACCGAGATGTCCCGGCACCACAGCCGCTTCGAAAGAGATTACCGGGTGGGCTGGGACCGCCGCGAGTGGAGTGCCAACGGGACGCATGGGACCACCAGCATCTGCAGTGCCACCACCGGGGCAGGCGGCGGCACAGCCAGCAGCCTCAGCGCCCGGCCCGGCCTCCTGCCGCTACCCGGGGTGCCCTCCCGGCTGCCCACACCCGCCACGGCCCCCGCACCCTGCACCACCGGCAGCAGCGAGGCCATCCCCAGCCTCGTGGCCAGCTCTGCCTCTGCCGTCACCACCAAGGTAAGACCTGCCTGGCATCCGCTGTGAGCAGCAGCCGGGCAGAGGGGCCCGCTTCCCCCACAGCCCATTCCCTGGACGCCGCCTTCTCCAGAGCGTGGGCAGCCCTGGAGCTGCGCCGGGCACCTATTTAAGTTAACGTGCGCGTGGTTTTATTTTCCATGAAGCCTCTCTCTGTGACTAACATGGGAAGACGAGCAGGTGGCTGAGGCCCCGCGTTGTCCTCTGCCATGTTGATGAAGGGTACTTAGCCAGTGAAATGACCATGACACTCCCGGTTGGCAATACGGGTTTCCTAACTAAGCACCTGCAAACCAGGCAAGGCCCCTGGGGCACCGGTCACTTGGGTTTGGAAGAAGATCCTGAGCAGCAGTCAGTCCTAAATGGTCATAAATCTGCTACTTATTAACCAGTACTAGTACTGAGAACACTCACATCACTGTGTCCTCCAAGCCTCAGACAACCCCATGACATCAGTACTTTTGTCACCCGCCTCGCAGTTGAGCATATGGAGGCACACCGAGTCTCCGGAGCAGGTCCAAGGTGGGCCCTCCTCGGGGACCCAGGCCTCAGGGGTGTTAGTTCCTGTCATTCCCCCTCTTCTGGAGGCTGCTAAGCCTGGGGATTGAAAGCAGTTTGTTTTACCAACCGCGATATCAAAATGAAAATGTCACCAAGGCTCCTACTTAGATTCCGGATGAGCTGGGCCCCCTCACGCCGCTCAGAGCCCCTGAAGGGACAGGGGGACCCAGGCCGGTGGCAGGAAGCCCTTTCATTGCCGTCCTGTCTTCTGGGCCAGCAGGGGCTCTGCAGACCACTTTGCCTCTGCCAGCCATTCAGAGCCGCCTCCTAGGGGGGATCTCAGCATCTCAGGGCCAGTGTGCGCACGCGCATGTGTGTGTGTGTGTGTGTGTGTGTGTGTGTGTGTGTGTCTAGTCTTTTCTTTTCTGCTTTCATAAAAGTTGCGGGAGAAGTTAAAGGTTGGGGAGCCCCGGCCCCAGCCATTGTGAGGCGGCCGTGGTATTGGAAAGTCGTGCTCCAGGTGTGCCGCGCCTTTGTCTCGGTGATTTTCAAAACTCCCTTTCAGCCCCGCTTCCCATTAATAACTGCGAGTGCTGCTGGCGGAGGCCCGAGACAATGGAGCTATTGGAGGCCAGCTCGGAGCGCACTGACATCTCCTGCAGTGCCTTATTGATTTTATTTTCCTGTTATGAATACGCCGCCCCACTGAGGTGGGGAGGGAAGGGGAGAGGAGATGGAGGGTGATTTGGGCATGATACCCCCAGACCAGCCAAACACGCTCCTTCCCAGGCGCCAGCCCCCAGCACTTCTCTGAGGCGTTGACCTCTGCCCAGCGGACCCAGCCGGCTGCCCCGCCGGCCACATCCGGCAGCCGCTCAGCTAGGCCAGCTGTTGGCCATCTGGAGGATGGCAGCCTCTGGAGCTGACTGCTGGGGGCTCCAGGTGGAAGAGAGAGGAGATGGACCTGGGAGCCCACTTGATGGTTTCTGCCCTCTCAAGGATGCAGGCCTTTTTAGGGACGATGTCAGGCTGTGCCTCAGGGCTTTGGGCCCCGCCAGGCGAGGGAAGTGGCGAGGCCTCTCGGCGAGGGCCCGCCCTGCCCGCGCAGCTCCTGCTTTGCTCCCAAGCAGCTCTAACTGGCTGGGCTCCAAACCACAGCACATGGGAGGAAAGGAACCCAGCGTCAGACAGAAAACAACAGCTGGGCAAGGACTGAGCTGAGCGCCTGGGAGGGGACAGGGGCTGAAAGTTCATGCCTGTGAGGACAGCCAGCTCCTCAGCACACCTGCCCCCAAAGCCACCTCCAGCCCAGTTTCACACCTGCATGGGCTTGTCCCGTCAAGCAGAGGTGCCTGATTGCGCCTTGGATTCTTCGGGGTGCTCAGGAGAGTTGGGTGTGTGGAGGCAGGGAGGACAGCAGGCAGCAGTGTCTTCCATCCAGGGCGCTGTGGTTGAACTTGGGCCCTGGCGCCTTTCTTCCATTCTGGCCTAGCTGCCGACCCCTCAGACGCCTGTCCCCAGCCTATTTGTCTAACCCTACACGAGGACCGCATCAAGCGACAGGCAGGCCAAACAGAGGTATCTGCGGTTTCCCGGGTCAACAAGTTGCATCTTTTGAGCAGCCAAGGGCAGGCTCTTGCCCTCAGGGAGCTCATGGGCCAGAATATAATGAATCTGTGGCCTGGACAAATGACTTGAGAATGTCTCTCCCATTGAGGTTGTGGACAGAGGCAGCTTCATGGAGTGGATAAAGACAGACTTTGGAGCCAGACGGCCTAGATTTGAATTCTGTTCTATCCCGTGCTTGCTGAGTGACCCTGGATGACTTACCGAACCTCTCTGGGCCTCACTTCTGTAACACGGGAGTAGGTGGTAGTACCTGCCGTCGGAGCTGTTGTGAGGATCGTGTGAGTTAAAACTCGTGTAAAGTGCTCAGAACAGAGCCAAGCCCGGCAAACAGTCCTATAGAGGTGCTATCGTCGTCACCATTGTCACAGTCACCCAGAGGAGGCCTATGGGACAAGGCCATGCCCCTGTAAGGAAAGGTGATCATTGCTGGCCTCACCAAGAGGAAAAGGTAAGTCTTCAGATAAGAAACAGGAGCTAGGCCCCAAGCAGGCGGGGAGAGGAATTGGGTTTGTGAGTGGTTAGGCCTCAAGCTGACCTCGTGACATGACCAAGGTGACAAGACAGCAAGATGGGCTGGAGGGAAGAGGGCATCTAGCGGGCCTCAAACTGAAACTGAGTCAGCACCACCTGGTGATAGATGACGGAAGGGAGGTGTGTTAAAGCCTTTGTCAGCCTTGGGCCCTTTCCTCCAAGAAAGCCCAGTATCTACACAGGGTCAAGGCCCCCCTCTGGTGGAAGACTGGGGGAGACAGCGAGCTGCATGGAAGCCAGGAGCAGGGCTGTGTGTTCCTCTTCCTTTTGTGTGTTCCTGCTGCCCCGCGTCTAGTAAAGGCTGCTTGAATGTACTGGCCTGGCTTCCTCACTGAGGGGTCTAGTGCCCCATGTGAGCCCGAGCCACCCCTGAGGACGCAGGGAAAGGTCCGCAACAAGGTAACAAGTGTCAACACTGTCAGGCCTTAGCACCCCCAGTGGGCTGGGCGTGGAGCAGGCCGAGTGTCACGTGCTCTGGGGGCTGCGGGCGTCTCCGGGGGCGGGGGGGCTGGCTACGCTCCCAGCAGCTAGTTACGTAAGCGATGACAAGTCTTCCTGTCACTGCTGCCTTCAGGCCTGAGTTGATCTTTTGGCTTCTTCCTTTTTCTGGGCCCTGAGGATTTCTTGCATGTTTTAGATGAAAGGCCAAAAGGCCAATTGGATGAGCACAGACTCCTGGGCCACTGAGGCATGAGGAGGGCCTGGCCAGATGCACACACACACACACACACACACACACACACACACACACCACACACTCTGTCATTGCTCAGACCAATAAACTGCTTCCCCGGAGCCTAGATCAGCTCTTGATCCTCTAGGACACAAATTCCCAGAGCCCAGGAGGAGTAGAATAACCGTGCCACACAGCCCCTCTATTCTGTAGATCAGAAGAGTGAGACTTGGGACTTCCCTGGTGGTGCAGTGGTTAAGAATCTGCCTGCCAAGGCAGGGGACACGGGTTTGAGCCCTGGTCCGGAAGATTCCCACGTGCTGCAGGGCAACTAAGCCCATGTGCCACAACTACTGAGCCTGTGCTCTAGAGCCCGTGAGCCACAACTACTGAGCCCACGTGCCACAACTACTGAAGCCCACGTGCCTAGAGCCCGTGCTCCGCAACGAGAGAAGCCACCACAATGAGAAGCCCGCGCACCGCAACGAAGAGTAGCCCCCACTCGCCACAACTAGAGAAAGCCAGCGCAACAACGAAGACCCAATGCAGCCAAAAATATAATTAATTAATTTATTTATTTATTATTTTTAAAAAAGAAAAAAAACAGAACCTAATATTTAAAAAAAGAAGGGTGAGACCTGGAGAAAGAAAGACTTGCAGAGGTCACCCAGGGAGTGAGAAAGAACCAGGCTGGACTGGCTCCTTTCCCCACCCCAGGCTGCCTGGTATAGTGCATTCAGCATGGTAACCAATACTGCAGCATTGTTATAGTAACTTTTCCCATCCTCTCATCCACCTAGCTGGCAGCAAACACTGAATTTTGACAAGAAAATGGGTATATATATATATATATATATATATATATATATATACATCTTGTGTTTTACACAGAAAAATTTAGGCCAAAGATTATGTCAATTCAACATGGCACAGCTGGTGAGAGCTTCAAGCCCTTGAGTCAAACAGAACTGGGTTTGAACCTTACCTCTGCCATGTAGGAGCTGAGTAAGTCTCTGAGCCTCAGTTTCTTTGTCTATAAGATGGGAATGATAATAGTATGTTTCTCATGGAAATGTTGTGAGGATTGGTTAAATTAATATGTGTAGAAAAGCATAGAACTGTACCTCACTTGTTAAACACTCAATAAAAGTTAATTTTAAAAAGGTAAATCAGAGAGTGGGTCCGACCAAATATCCATACATTTGGGGGAGACCAGTCCGCCTGTTGGGTGGAGCCAGTAGGCTAAAGGGAAGCTCATTGGATATTCCCACCCCCACCCCTGACCCCGGCACTCTGGGCTCCAGGCAGTCATGGCTCCATGGGGAGGGTGCTGCTGAGAAGCAGAAATGAGACTCGGCAGCCAGGCCTGTTTATGGGATGGAAAGGAAGCACCGCTGCCCTGCAATTGCTGCTGCATGAGATTTAAATTATTCTCAGCAAACCTGCTTGACAGATGAAACAGAAAAGGGATGGCTTCATAAAACGCAATTTTGTTCTCGAAAGAACGGACTTTGCAGAATCCTCGCTGATGTCTGTGAAATGTATTGGGGGATTTTTCTCCTTGTGGTCAGGAGCATTCATTGCCTGATGGGAGCTGAAACATTCCCATCGTTCCCCGAAGCTAAGCCCTTGAAAATAAATCTGGGCCGGGAAGAGAGAAACTTAGCCCGTGTCACAGGCCCAGGGAAAACCGAAAGGGGCCATGGAATCTGCAGGCTCCATCCTCGCACCAAACACCCAGATTTTTGACATTTATGGGCATTTGGGCCTTTCAAGGGGAATGTCTGTCATCATAGCAATGACCCTGGAGACAACATCTTCCTCGTGCATCCTAAATTCTTTGGAGAATTGTTCCTCTTGGGGGAGATGATCTGGGGTTTCTATGAAGAATCATGTGAATGACAACAAGGCCCCATGCAGCGGGGTCCCCCCTCTCCTGTGATTCCGGGGGGTCCAAGAATGGATAAAGGCAGCTTTTGCACAAAGTGAGAAGCAGACCTCTCTTTCCTCTTGTATTCACATTGAAAACCAAAGGCTACTGAGCGGGCTCAGCTGGGAAAATCACTCAAGCCCCTTTTGTAGCGCATTTCCAGACTGTGCGTGCTTCTCTCTAGAAGGCTCTTTCTTGCCCCATGAATGAGAACTTGTGGTCTCCCTTGTGATACATTATCAGGCACTGATAATGCATCATAAGACAACTTGTGCATGTTCGTACCCAGCGAATGGGCTTTTTTTTGTTGTTGTTGTACGCGGGCCTCTCACTGTTGCAGCCTCTCCAGTTGCGGAGCACAGGCTCCAGACGCGCAGGCTCAGCGGCCATGGCTTACGGGCCCAGCCGCTCCGCGGCATGTGGGATCTTCCCGGACCGGGGCACGAACCCGTGTTCCCTGCATCGGCAGGTGGACTCTCAACCACTGCGACACCAGGGAAGCCCCAGCTAATGGGTTTGACCTGCACTTTAAGTGGCAGCCACAGTTTGGGTTGTATTTTCATTGACTTAAAGCCTATCCATTGGTCACCAAGTGTATGCAAAATTGAAAAATGTCGTGATTGACCAAGCATCCATGTCAAAGCCTACAGTTTGGGGAGGGTAAACCTGAGTGGCTTGAATTCTTAGATTTCTGATTAAGGGGGCAAAAAGAGGGGAGAAGATTATATAAATTCCCATGTTTGTAAGGGATGAGCCATAGTCTGGATGAAAGGTAGCTGTGAATTCCAAAGGAAGGTTGTGAAAAGATGTGCTTGACTGGAGCCAGTAGGGTATATAAGTTAGCTTTTGCTGCATAACAAGCACCCCAAACATCCCATAACAAACATCCCAGTTCTGTGGGCTGGTTGCCAGTTCTGGGCTGGGCTGATCCCTGCTGGGTTCTCTCCTTTGTCTGTGGTCAGCTGAACGGTGGCTAGTGGCTGGTGGATGATCTAGGATGGCCTCACTCACACATCTGTGCTTAGTGGACTGTCAGCCAAGATGTCTCCGTTCTTTGTGTGGCCTGTCATCCTCCACACAGCTGTCGCAGGCGTGTTTGCTTGAGGGTCTCAGGCCGCCGGGAGCAGCAAGCAGGCAAGGCTTGGTGCACAAGTGCCTTTCTAGCCTCTGCTTGAGGCACATTTGCTAAAATCCTATTGGCCAAAGCAGTCACATGCCCAAGCCAGATTCAAGGAGTGGGCAAAACAAAAAACCCTGCCTCTGGCTAGAAGGTGCCACACCACGGCGAAGGGGCAGACATGAAAGGATGGGAAGCACTTGTGGTCATTTTTGCCATATGTCCCCCAGTGTTGCCAGCACACTTGTTTAAACACAGTTATTCACCCTCTAGCTTCCGGCCAAGGCTCGCATGCCACAAACAGAAGGAACAGGATCAATCTGATCAATCAGTCAATCAATCTACATGGCCTGGTAGACAGAATCAACAGGGGACAGTTGTGACTTACACACACCTGGGTGACACACATGCCATCCACACCCAGAGCTGCCTAGGGAGGTCTGAAAGGAGACACCTGGCGAGGATTGTGTTGCCAGGGAGAAGGCAGTGCAGCTGGCCCCCAGGGAACCTTATAGGGTACTAGCCAGGACTTGGACCTTAGTCCCAAAGGCTCCAACGCTTGATCCCGTCACTGCCCCAGAGTTGGTGGGACTGGGACACTGCTGTTCCCGGGACATTCACAAGGACAGATGCTAACCTACTGATTCAGAATCAAAAATCCACCCCAAGGAGACCACGTTCATGGACTTTGCGCAGTGACTCTCTCCCTGTGAGAGTCCACACAAGAAAAGAAATTTAGACCGGAAGACTTCCTGATGAGCCTGAAATCAAGAAAGGGAGCCAGTTATAGGATGCACATATTCAGTAGCTGCAGATCAGACAGAGTCCTGGCTCTTTCTCCTTAAGGGATAAATTCCGTGCCATTCCCCCAAAAGCCCTTGGAAAGGCCTCTTCTTAAATTAAATTAGGTTTTCTGCAAACAGCATCATTCAAGATGAACATAAATCTACTTCTTATTCAGTTTTAATGGTTTTCCCTGTTTCATTTAATTACTCATGTTGCAATCAAACAATTTTTTTTTCATTGCAGAAGGACAGTATTTCAGCTACATTATGGGTTAAATAGGCTTTGGAGAGCTAGCCTGGGAATTTCATCACCATTTATAACATTGTTTTTTTATAGGGAAAGTATGTTCCAAAACCTAAACAGCCAAATTACAAATGAACTTTCAGAACCCAACCCATTTTTAACTGGAAACTGTCTGTAATACTAAAAATAACTCAGGGAAACAAACATAAAAAGGAGAGCTGAACGCCCCTCGCCCCTCGGTATCATTTGTTCGCCATCAGCATCTACAGATTTAGTTTCGTTTCAGTGAGAATTTCCTCCAAACCCAGACAGACCCTATCCCTGTTTTATTCACTGTCATGACACAGGCGGCCACACTGGCTTTTGTCCTCCCAAAACATCATGCCACTGAGAAGAGTCATGGTGGAGTCCCTGCAGAGCTACACTGTTGGAAAGTAGCAGATTATCAATGTTTGAACACCGCATTCGCTGCCCTAAAATGAAGGCTTAGGAGAACTCTCTGTGCAGCTCTGCTGCCGTGTCCACTGGTCCAGGCGTATTCATTTGCATTGGGAATCTGCATCTTTAGAACCCGTAGGCAGGAAACCTCATTTTCCTCCGGCAAATAAATAGCCGTGAGAACTCAGCAGAGCATCAGTATGCATTCAGAGACGCCTTCCACATGCCTTTCCTTTTGATCAGGGTAGGGGTCCTGCCTTCCCAGTCTCCCCTCTCCTGATGCTTCATGGAGAAGACGGGTGAATACTTTGGACCCTCTGGCACCATGACAGGAGTCCTGGGAGCTGGGAAAGAAGCAAGGTGCCCACTCCGATCACAGAAGGCCAGTATTCAGCACGTCCCTCTCTTGACTTAAACTGCTGGCTGATGCCTGCCATGGTCCCTTAAGAAAAACACTCTTCTGTCACCACATGAGCCTTTTCTTGCCAGACCTGCTCCGGAGGCCCAGGCAGCTCAATCAAGCTTGCTGTCCTCTCTTGCTCCCAGAAGCCCACAAGGGTTTCCCCATGGCCCCTCCCTGGGCTGCCAGCAAGTATAGTGCTTCTTGCCCTGCTCAGCTCAGCCCCAGACTCTGGCATTGAATATGATCCAGACTCTTGACCTACTCCTTAAAGAATTCCTTCACCAGGTGAGAAGTGGCCGTAAAGCCATCAGGCTAGGGGATAGGAGGTAGGAGTAGGGAGGTAGAATGGCCAAGCCTGCAAGTGAGTCAGGCAGCCCTCACTGGGGGCGTGCAGAAGCTGGAGAACCACTCCAGGCTTGACAAAACAACCTTCGAGGTCTGTCCTGGGCGTTGCTGGCTGTCTACCCAGCCTCAGTTCTGTTCAGGTGTCCATCACCTCCCATGCTTAGGGGAAGTGAGCCCTAGTACCCACTGGGATTATGATGATTCAAAACCAGGCGTGGAGATGTAGAGAATGGACTTGAGGACACAGGGAGGGGGAAGGGTAAGCTGGGACGAAGTGAGAGATTGGCATGGACATATATACACTACCAAATGTAAAATAGGTAGCTAGTGGGAAGCAGCCACATAGCACAGGGAGATCAGCTCGGTGCTCTGTGACCACCTAGAGGGGTGGGATAGGGAGGGTGGGAGGGAGATGCAAGAGGGAGGAGATATGGAGATATATGTATGCATATGTATAGCTGACTCACTTTGTTATAAAGCAGAAACTAACACACCGTTGTAAAGCAATTATACTCCAATAAAGATGTTAAAAAAAAAAAAAAACAGACATGGTAATCCCCTTCCCCTCCCCCATCATTGGTTTAGGAAGGGTCCCCAATTCTGGCCAGTGCAACATGAGGATAATCCTATCTGGGGGCTTTGGGAAAGGTTTTCTTGCTTCTAAGGAAGCGTCACAAGAAAGAAGAAATCCTTCTTCCTCTGGACACTGTCGTGTCTGGACTTGATGCCTTGAACTGCTATAATCATCACGCTACAAGCCTCAGGATGAAGCCAACACACAAGGAATAGAAAAAACAAGAGAGTTCCAGAAATATGGAACTAGAGCCCTATGCTGCGTCCCTACCTTCCTCTGGGCTTCTGTTACCTGAGATAATGCATTTACTGGTTGTATAAAAAAAAATGATTTTTAAAACTGCCTCCACTGCACAGACAGCTCCCGAGCTGGATGCCTTCTTCCATCTCCCGGACCTCACCCGGCACACTGACTTGCTAAAAATGGCTGCAGCAGCCTTTGTGAGTACCGTCTACCTATTATTCGTTTATTTCAGCTCACTGCTGTGTACAAGGATTCTGCTCTCTATTGCTTCCCTGAATGCCGACCCCATTGGCGTAGCTTATGACCCTCACACTTCACGGGACCAGGCTTCTGTCCAAGGGAAATCCACCAACACACTGGAGTGCCTGAGCCATGGGTCATTTGAGAGCTTCACCCCCATCACCCACTTCAGCCACAATCCCCAAACATGAGAGGTGCTCTCATACCCCAGGGCCTCTGCACTTGCCACTGCCTCTTACCAGAATTTTCATTCCCTCTCTTGCCTGCCCAGAAATATTCCTGCTCATCCTACAACCGACACCCTAAATGTTAACACCTCTGTGGTGGGAAAAAAATGCTATTATTTCTTTCTCTCCATGACACATTTCTTTATGTCCCTGTAAATAACTATAACATATGGTACTTATCCATTTATTAATATGTCTCCTTCTAGGCTGTGAAGTCCATAGGAATAAGGCATATGTGATACCAAGCATATAAAGTTTCTCAATACGTGTTTGAGGACAGAATGAATAAATTTATGCATATGAATATTTATTCATTTATTTAGCACCTACTGTTGGGGTAGGGAGGATGAATGCCTTTGACGTCATCTTTACCTACGCCTATCTATGTGGTCGATGAGTCTTCAAAAAAGAGTAATTTCTGTGGGTGCCTATGATGAGAATGAAGTTGGGGCCTGCATGTGAGCCAGACTGAAGCCCTCATGGGCTCGCTCTCAGGACCTGTGTGCAGCTAACAAAGCCACACTGGCAGTACAGATTTTCCACATCGAGGCCTTTGTCCTAGGTCCTGCGCCTCTTCCCATCTCTCCCAAATCATCTGGAGTCACGGGATCACAACATCATCTCTCAACTATTAGTACCTCCTTGGGATTTTTCTCCCATTGACCTGTAATTCTCTGCACCCTTCGCATTTGTTTATTTCATTTAAGGCACTTGTGTAGTCATTACTTTGTTCCAGACACTGCTCAACATTAACTTTTTAAATCCTCATCACAGCCCTCTGAGGTCGTTATGACAACCACCGCTTAGAATGAAAAAGACCAGGTGACTTACCCACAATCACTCAGCAGGGCTGGGACTCACCCCTGGGCACTCCAGCTCCAGAGTCCAGGCATCTAGCTCGGACAGGCCCCACCCAGACAGTCCTCAGTGAAATCTGTTGAACGAGCAACTGGCTGAACATCTTCCCATTAACATCTTCCCCAGGTGTTAGCGGCATCTTCTAAAGAGATAGTACGGGCTCCCCACTGAAGCAGCTGAGCTCAGCGTTTGAAACAACTGCAGATATCAGGCCCAAAGCGAGTGTAGGATTCCATCGTCTTGCCCCACACCTCCCAGATGTGACGGCCCGACCTCCTTCCCTTAACAGCCAGGCCATGTGGGAGGTGTAGACACTGCTCAGATGCAGGATCTTGGGGACCACTGAGCCACAAGGCCACAACTTTCTCTCTTTCTCAGGGTTTCTTGTTTTGGTTCACAACACAGTGCGTGGCTGGTGTCCACATTTGTGGCTACGTTCAGACTGCTTTGGCTTGTTCCTTCCCAGAAGGCCAGTCTAGATCATCACAACTGCCCTCAGGTATTGCTGGATGGGCTTGGAGTAATACCTACACTCAAGGGGGCGCTCTGTCTTGTGGGTGCCTCAGGCGTTCCCCTGGATTTAAACCTAGGCTAAGCACTGGAGATGCCACAGAATCATGGGCTGACCCTTAATATCAGGCAGGATTGAAGCAGCCATGACTTGTGGCTGTCTCCCCTGTAAGCTCAGCACTGCTTTGGGGAACAGAAAGAAGCAGGAGGAGGTCACTGTTTGTTACCGTCCTCTTTCTGGGAGGCATTTCTCCCGGGAATGGGGGGAAAAGCCCCAGGCTGGGGTCAGGAGATGGCATTCAAGGCCGGACTCTTAAGCTCTCCAAGACTCATCTTCCTTACCTATAATCTGGACACAACAGGGTCCACTTCACTGGACTGCTGTGAGGTCCACATGAAATAGCAAAGCAAAAGTGCTTTATAAACATAAATGCTCTAATTCACAGAGACAGAAAGTAGATTGGAAGTTACCAGGGGCTGAGTGGAGGATGGAGAGTTATTGTTTAATGGGTACAGTTTCTGTCTGGGGTCACGAAAAAGTATTGGATTAGTGGTGACGGTTGCACAGCATTTTGAATGTCATGAATGCCACTGAATTGTATACTTAAAAATGGCCAATTTTATGTCATATATATTGGACCACAGTGAAAAAAAGTAAAAATAAATAAATGCCCCGCGGTCAAAAGAGAGAGAGGAAGTATCTGTGTAAATCCAGGCAGAGCTGGCTCACCATGGAACTTCCTTTATTAAGAGAAATGGGAGTGCCAATCATGGTGGCTAGAATGGAGACCAATCAAATGATGGCACTTAAAACAGACCGACATGGGCTTGATTAAAATGTAGGGAAGAACCCCTGAGGAAAGGGCGGGAGGGCAGCCTGGGTGACGGCGGGGCTGGTGTCATGGAGGAGCCCTGTCCTGCCTCACACGGCAGCCTTGGGAAGATGCCGGCCCCCCAGCTGCAGCAGGTGACTGCCAAGCAGAGCAGAAAGGCCAGGCCCTGGAGAAGGAAGGTCCTGGGGGATGCTGGAGCCATGGAGGGTGTATTTGTGGTCATTTTCTCCAGCACCCGAAGAGCTGGGGCTGCAGGTGAAGACTCAGCTGTGCTATGTTCAGCAGCGGTTATAAATCTCGCCGGCAGCGTGGGTGCTCTCCACGCCAGACACACGGACCTCCCTGGCACAAGCGTGCACCTTCCCTCGTACACTCAGAAGCCATCCTAGGAAGCAACGCAGGACTGCTGGCCAGCCAGGGCCCTAGCCATGTCCTTGGAGTCGCTAATGTTTATAGAGCGCTCTCTGTGGGCCAGCCAGTGTTCTAAGTGTATTTGCCCACGTTAACCCACTGCATCCCACAGCGATTGTACAAGGCGGGCGCCGTGATCATCCTCATTATATAACTCAGCAAGGTGGGCAGTGTTCAGGCTTACACTGCAAGCCCACTGCCATCCAGCTTCCTGCCTCCTCGTGATGCTGCCGTGACGTGGAGACCAGGCCTGTCGTGGGGCGGGAACAGCCCGGTTCCAATGGTGAGTGCGATCCTGGAAAGGGAGCAGAGGAGTGGGGGAGCCTCGAGCACCCGGCCAAGTGCTGGGGCCTGGCCCACCAGCTGCTCTGCATGGGCACCTCCACTGCAGCCACGAGCAGACAGACGCCCCACTGCCATCGCCTCATGAGTCAGGAACATGCTGAGGGTGTGATTTTTTGTTCGCTCACAATATTAGGCTGAGGAGAGGATATTGGGCAAAATATAGTGTACCCATAATTCATATTAACAGGAATTCGATAGTAGCAACTTGTTATCTGCTGAGATTAGAAGGGAATACTGTGAATATTGTGTTATAAAGGCATTAATGAGGTGTTATGAATTAGATTCCATTCCACCACATCGTGTTCCTTGTAAATAATTGAGGAAGAAACTGGTGCTCAGAATTTGGGTTTATCCATTTTTGAGATCCCAGCCGTTCCCTCCACAGGCTGATGGGGCCGCCTTAATCTGACAGCTCACACAGCTATGGGGAAAGTCTGCGTGTGGCTGGTCCGAAGGCGCCACGAAAGGAGAATTACACTTCTGAAAAGACTCTTCCTCCCAGCAGAAATCCGTAACTGTCACATCCAACACTAGACACTGGGTTTTTCTAGCAAAATCTTCCAGAGTCTAGATATTCTCTGTCCCTTTCCTCCAGTCCCTGGAACTCTGGCTTGGCAGCCGGGGCCCAGGTGGGCTCTGGTGGCATCACTGAGTCAGCAGCAGCCTTCCTACCCGATCTCATGCCCGCCTCTAGCTGTCTTAGTGGCAGAGATCTGAACACCCATACATCCAGGGTCAGGCAGCCAGTCGAGCATCGGCCACTTCAGCCCTGGTGGAGTAAGCCCTGGCCAGCAGCACCCATCTCCCGTGGGCCTCTCAGTCCTGCTCTGCCATCCCGAAAGATCCATCACCTGCTGGCTGTACCACCCCTGGTGTCTCCACATGGCCCTGTGAGAGATAAATAGGGCTTCCTGGCTAATGCCAAGTTCAATCATTTGCTATCAAAACCAAGAACTTGGCTTGGAGCAGTGGAGTGGCTGCCCCCAAGAAAAATCTGAAAGGAGAGTAGGGGAGGAAACCCCGAGCACTTGCCCCAAGTGCAGAGCTGGGCAGAGCTGGTGGACATTCATCCCGTGTCTCTGGCTTTGTTCAGAAGCCCCTCCATAGCTGACCCTGCCCCATATAGGGACTCTGGGGGCTGAAGAAATTCTCCTGTGACCACTGCTAAGTTTGTGGGCAGTTCTGAAGCAGCTGGTCACTGGTAAATGAGCGACTCCCCTTTATCATTAGTGGTGTTGTTTCAGGATTTCAAGTTTGACGTCTGTTGGATGGAGTGCCTGGGGGCGACTAGAGAAAGGAGGTGGATGTGCAATGAAAGAGGCAGTCAGGGCCAGATGGTTTTTCACATGGAGCGTGAAATGGTCAGTTGGTTAGCCAACCACATTAATCATTCCTAGTCGGGACACCCGATGTATAAGCGCACCAGATATAGAAGTACTTGACACACCTCTGTGCCAGCAAAGTGATGGGATAAGGAGCCCAGACTCCAGTTTCACACTGCCTGAGTTCGAATCCCGACTCTTCTGCTTTCTAGCTGTGTGATTTTTAGCAAGTTACTTACCCTCTCAGAGCCTGGTTTCCCCTTCTATTAAAAGGGATAATAATACAATCTACTTCATTGGGTTGTGGAGGAGATTAGATGAATTAGTAATGCAAGTGTCTGGTGTCTATTACACACCCTGTAGGCATGATCTGTTATTATGACCATGGTCTTCATTGTGTGGCCTCCCTTCTCTGTTTCTCTCCCTCTAGAATGCGGGTCCTTGAGACGAAAGATCCTGTCTTCTTAGGTTTTGCATTGCTAGCACCTCACACTGGCCTGCTATGTGCTCAGTAAATATGTGTTGAATTATTAAGTTGAATTGTTCGAAGAAGGTGTAGTCGTGGAAATTCGCTCGTTTTACAAAAAAAATTGTTGTGCACTTTTGAAAATCGTATTCCACCTTTCCACGGTCATATATTCTCATTTCAGAGAAGTGCCATGACTGCCTCTAGTTCTTCATGTGGCATCTCCATGATTGTAGTCAATAGCTACAAATAAATCAATGCGTTTTGAAATACACTAGCTCCTCACTGATTCAAGGGGTCCCAAAGCAGGGCATTTTACAAAGCAATTACTGTGCTTCCATGAAATGAAAAATCATCTCCTGCATTTGATGATCTCAAATCCAGAACCCTGTGCCCTGAATGGTCCTGGGCTTCAACCCACTTTCTGTTCGTGGGTGGTTGTGGTGACAGTTGCGTTTTTGTTGTGGTGGTGATTGTTCTTTTGTTTTTTAAACCGTTTATGGAGGTCCAGGCACCGTGCCAAAAGCTTAACATGTTTTGCCTCCGTTCTTACAACAACTCCACGTGGGCCCACCATTATCCCCATTTTACACACGAGGAGACAGAGTTTCAGAGCCTGGGCAACTTGCTCATAAGTGCTAGAAATGGGATTTGAACTCAGACCTTTCTTACTTCAAAGCTCATGCCTCTGACTCCCAATCCTTTTCCCTGGATGTCTGCCCTTAGATATCTGCCAGGAGCCTTAAATATAAAATGCCCAGAATTAAACCCCACCTCCTCAGCCTCAAACTGGTTCCCACCTCTGGAACTCCTGGCTCAGGGCCAGATCCACCACCTACGCAGCTGTGTAAGCCACCGTGTCTCTCCCCCGCCATCTGCATCCCATCACCTCTCCTCACCATCCCCATCAATCACTGCCCATCAGGCCCACCTTCAGATGTTTCTCAAGTCCACTCATTTCCCTCAGTTTTCACTTCCACTGCCATAGTCCAGGCCACATCAAATCTCACCTGGGGAACAGAGACAGCCTCCCTGCCCATGTACCTGCCTCCAGTCCGCCCACTCCCTCTCATCCACTCGCGCCACCAATGCACATCTGATCTTGTCACACCTCTGCTTTTAAAAGTGCAATTAGGTCTTCCCTGGTGGTGCAGTGGTTGAGAGTCCGCCTGCCGATGCAGGGGACACAGGTTCGTGCCCCGGTCCGGGAGGATCACACATGCCGCGGAGTGGCTGGGCCCATGAGCCATGGCCGCTGAGCCTGTGCGTCCGGAGCCTGTGCTCCGCAACGGGAGAGGCCACAACAGTGAGAGGCCCGCGTACTGCAAAAAAAAAAAAGTGCAATTACCAGGAATTCCCTGGCAGTCCAGTGGTTAGGACCTGGTGCTTTCACTGCCCGTGCCGGGCCCTGTTCGGGGAACTAAGATCCCGCGAGCCACGAGGCACAGCATAAATAAATAAACAAATAAGAGTGTAGTTACCCCAAACTGGCCCTGAAGATAAAGTGGCTTAAGGCCCTTGGTGACCCTACCTCCACTCACCTCACCAAGCCTCGTCTCTCACGTCTGCACCTCCACCTGCCTCGTGTCCCACATTTCAACCCAGCATCATCTACAAGCCCCAACTCTGATGCAGGTGAGCTCGGCCAGGGCATGCATGTGGGCCTGTGGGACCAAGTGAGGAAAAACACAAATTGGAAAGAACACAAGCCTTAAACTTAAAGATAGGCAGCCTTGGGCTCATATCATGGGTAAGTTGCTTAACCAATCTATAGCCTCATTTTCGTCATCTGTAAAATGGGGACAACAACAGTACTACCTTACAGGAGTCGTGTATGAATTTGGGAAATTACAAGTAAAAAAACCCTTGCCCATCACTGGGCAAACAGGAAGTGCTCAGTAAATGCTGGAGGTGGTAGTGACAGTGTGTAAAATACGAGTTTAGTTTTACAGAGAAATTCCTGGGGGCTAATTTTTTTAGAGAAATGGACTCTCATCTGAGAAAATAGAAAGTGTGAGCATTTAAACCCTGACGTCTTGCTGGTTTCTCCCATGTTCTTCAGAGGGAGCCAGACACCTCTTGCCTCGTGGGGCAGCTTGAGTGAAACTCTGGCCTTTTAGTGTATGTGCTTGGTCCTCTCCTGGCCCCCAGCATCCGGCCTGTCTGCCTTCCCACATGCGGGACATTGCTGGAATTCTCCCTCCTGCAGTCATTCAGCAAATGTGCCCACTTTGTTTACTGAGATGGTTCTGTGGCCCAGCCATTTGGTACGGACTTTTGTGAAGGCAGTGTCCCTCCTGTCAGGGCATCCCATTTGTGGTGAAGGACACACCAGTCACAGGCAGTGACAGCCCATCAGCGTCCCCCTGCAGCCACCCCTGCCTAGCTCAGCGCTGAGGGGCCGACAGCATCACCGTGCGTTTAAGCACTGGTGTTCGCCTTTGAAAAACCCTCCCAAGACACAAGCGCACTCGTTAAGCGGGTTGAGTTCTGATGACCTAAAGGGTAGCTTGTCCCGCAGCCCCTCCTGTCCGAGTCCAGCCCTCGGGCCACTGCCCCAGCCTCGCTTCCCTCAGATGCCCAGCCAGAGTCAGGGAACCAGAGGCCTCACTCAGAAGTAGCACCACCGCCTCCAGGCTCCCATCTCCTGCAGTCTGCTCACCGGGGCGGGCCACAAAACGAGGAAGAAAACTCTTTTTTGACTGGAAGAATAGGGCTGCTGCTGTTTTATGGTGGTGTGGTTTACGGTTTTCAAACATTTTAATTAGTTTCATTTTTTAATATAAGCGCACCCTGATGTTTTGCACAGAAAGGGCGCGGTTTTTAAAATCTCAGGAATAAAATAGGAAAGTGACAGGTTGGCTGTTAAAGCGTCACACTCAGATGTGTTATTATTATTGCTGTTATTTAACATTTCTAAGCACCAGCCCTGAGCCAGGAGTGGTGGTGGAGAATGGAGGGCGAGAAGGCCCGATGGTGCCTCCATCTCAGGGTGGTGACTTGGGGGGCTTCCTGGGGACTGGCAGTGGCTTTCACCGCTGCCTGAGCTGGCCCTGCCCCACAGGGAGCTTCTCGGGATGCCAGTCAGCCATCTGTTTTGTGATCTGAGAACACAGCTGGGGGATCTGGGCTTGGTGCCCCAAACCTGTGCTATGCTCACTTGTGAACCTGCCGAGATTTCCCAGCCCCGCCAGGTAGGGATTTGAGCTATATGTTAAGAATAGGCCTCCTCTGAAAAAGACCCATCTCATCTGTACAACATTTGAATCAATGAGAAAGCAGAGTTAGAAAGACAGGACTTTAATTTCAGGGCCCTGTCTGTGAAGTGGGTTGAATAGTAGCCCCCCAAATTGTACGTCCACCCAGAACCTCCGAACGTGGGCTTATTTGGAAACAGAGTCTTTATAGATGTAGTTAAGGTAAAGTTCTCAAGACAAGATCATCCTGGATCAGGGTGGGCTCTAAATTTAGCAATGAGTATCATTTTGAGAGAAAGGAAAGGGAGCTTTGACACTCGGAGGGGATGACCGTGTGAAGACAGGCGGAGATTGGAGTGATGCTGCCACAAACCAAGGAATGCCCGTGGCCAGCCGAAGCTGGAAGAGATGAAAAAGCATTCTCCCTTAGAGTCTTCAGAAAGAGAGCGGCCTGCCAAAACCGTGCTTTTAGACTTCCGGCCTCCAGAACCGAGAAAGAATGCATTTCTGTCATTTAAACCACTCAGCTTGTGGTAATTTGTTGCGGCCGCCCTAGGAAACTACTACACTGCATGCAAGTCCCTCTTCCCCAGATCTCCTTAAAGAAAGCCCACCTGAGCGGGGGCTGGGTTCTTTGCGTAGTCTGCCCTTGATGCTCAGAGTTTAATCCCGGAGCAGGATGGCCTACTGACCTCCTCTCCGCCAAGTTGAAATGAAACACCATCACACCATTTTCCTCGATGTCAAAAAATGTTTCGATAAGCTTTCTACTTACCACCCGCCTGCTGCCTGTAACATATGGGCTCCAATTTGGAAAACTTTCAAAGGGCAATTAAAGTGAGCCGCTCGGGCCCTCCTCCCCTTCACAACCTACGGCAGTGTCCCCTCGGAATCTGCAGGCAACGGGGCACATTGACGTGTGTTGGTGTCTACAAAATAGGTACGGATGTGTGAGTGCGGGGCGAGACTTTCACTGTGGCCTCCATGTAATGTGAGCCTGCGTCGGGTCTCTTGTTTAGCTGGAGTAAGAAAATGGGAATGGACAGGCTCTGCTGGTTATTCCTCTGGAAGATCAAGCTCAAAGAGCCATCAAGGAAATTCTTTAAATCAAAAAACTACACCAGTCAAATAAAAGCTCCAAGCGCTAACCGCTCCCCTCTTGTTACCAACTTTAGTTCAGAAGAAAATTCTCTTTGCTGCCGTCTCTGCTCCTCCTTATCTCATTGTAATTGAAAGGAGAAGAATTTGCCGGAGCCGTGGTCTCGGCCACTCCTCATCTTCAAAGGTGGCACTTGGACCGTGTTATTTCTGGCAGATCATTTTACACAACTACAAGACGGTGCTATAATCCAAGTAATCCAAGGTGGGACCTCCTTGGGCAGAAGACCTCTCCAAACCCATTTACCTGCTTAGACCCAAATGCAAGCTGTGGCTTATGGGCCTGTTTCAGAAGGCAAGAGATCCCCAGATCATCAGCCTAGCGGGCATGTTCTGTGTCTTTTCTCCAGCTGTTCCCGTGAATCTGGGTATAAAATGAGATTGCAACCAAGCTGTTGCTGGCAGCCTAAAGCCCGTAGTGGGGTAGGCGTCACTGCTGCTCCAAGGATATTTATTCTTCAACCCCTCGGGGATCGGAAGCAGAGCTTTGCTCTCTGGAGGTTAGGGTGGCAGGAACTCTGGGAGTAGAGAACCTACGTTTGGGAAGCATTGGCTCTGCCCAGGGGTGTTCACAGTGGTATCTTATGTCTGGGAAGTGATTTAATGGACTCAGGTTTAATTTCTTTGGAGGAACATCTGAACCATTTCGGCTAATCACGTCCCTCCAAGCCTTTGGTGACACTGCAATTCCAGACGGGCAGTGCTGGAGGCACGGAGGCTGGGGGATGACCGTGGGGGACAGAGGAAGTCAAGGGTGATACCACTTGGTGTGGAAAATTATACTTGGCCTCAAACAAAGAGATTAAGTGGAAGATGCAGACGCTGGTGCCAGACCCCACTGTGGGAAATGGCCGTCAGTGGGCACAGATGCGCAGAGGGAGGACAGGGTTCCTCAGGATGGCCAAACAAATGAATGGATGGGCTCCGTTTGCCTCGTCTGCCAGAGACTGCTACGAAAAACGGGGCTGTTAAAGATCAGGACGTTTCAGGCTTCCCTGGTGGCGCAGTGGTTGAGAGTCCGCCTGCCGATGCAGGGGACACGGGTTCGTGTCCCGGTCCGGGAGGATCCCACATGCCACAGAGCGGCTGGGCCCGTGAGCCATGGCCGCTGAGCCTGCGCGTCCGGAGCCTGTGCTCCGCAACGGGAGAGGCCACGGCAGTGAGAGGCCCGTGTACAAGCAAAAAAAAAAAAAAAAAAAAAAAGATCAGGACGTCTCTCCCAAGCTCTCAGCAACATGGCAGCTGAAATCAGTATAATAAAGGAGATAGATTCCAGGAGGTGGAATCCGTTACTGAAAGATTCTTGGACTCTGGCAATGGCTGCAGCTCACTGCTAACCGGGAGACTTATGTGACAGGATTATCAGTGGTATTAAGCACATTTAGAAGAGAGGATTATACCTATTTCTGGGTCAGTTGCATGCCACCAGGCTCCGGTCTGGCCAGCATGTTAACAGATAGACTGCCGGCTGCACGAAGGTGAAATAGATATTTGCACAGTCACAAGAAGAGGGGAGACTCAGGTGACAAGTTTAATGCTGGGTGGTTAGTTCAAATCCAAGGGAAGGATCTGGTTTGGGGTCTCTGTCCAACCTGAGGAAGCTCCATTTCCATGTCCTCCCTCTCTTCCCCCCCTCCCCAGCACCACCCACACCCCTGGTGGCCTCCCCAGACCTATGGCTCGGTGAACTCCCTCACCGAGAGGAGGGGACCACTCCTAACTGGAGACAGGAGGGCGGAGTCGGGAGGCAGCGAGGGGTGACAGGAAAGAGGCTGTGCCCAAGCCACCAGCCACCCTCCCAGAAGGGGAATTTTACGCACTGACCGACTCTTCTCAGGAGGTTGAGGCACACTTTACTTGGCTTCCTTGGTTAAGAGCTTCTTCAGAGCTTCTAGACACGCTGAGCAGGAACCACAGTGCAAAACTGCCGCAATTTAACAGGGCATCTAATTAAAAGGAGTGACATGAAGGGCCTTTTCTTCCTACTCTGGGTTTTGCTTCTTTCTGTGCAGGGTTCAAAAGTCTGACAATCTGTCTCCACAGGAGAGAGATTACAGTTAGGCCTGGCAAAGCTCCGGAGAATATGCTGTTGGGAGCAGTTTCTCGGTGGCCTTTCAGAGGGCGGCTGTGATGTGGCCTGATGGGTCCTCCCGTCTCGGATGTTAAAGCCCAGCCGGGAGCCAGGACTGTGCAGGATGCAAGTTGTCTAGGGGTGCCCACACCCCGCCCTGCCCCATCTCACGGATCGCCCAATCACCCTTGAAGTTATAAACAGAGCTTAAATTGAATTTGACCTCAGAAAACGTTACTTCTCAAAAATTGTGCTAAAATATACGCCAACATAAAATTCACCATTTTCAAGCGCACACAATTCAGCAGCATTCAGTACAGTCACGGGGTTTTGCAACCATCATAATTATCCAGCTCCAGAACATTTGCATCACCCCAGAAGGAAACCCAGGCCCATTCGGCAGGCACTCCCCATCCCCCCGCTCCCTGAACGCACTACTTTTTTTAAGTAAGGGTAAGGTAATAGGATGGCCTCACAGAATGTCCACCCTGCCGACACGGTGGGGGGAAGAAGGGCCTTGTGCTTGGGTGCCCCTCCCCTCCCGGAGGCCGTGTGCTGCACTGCCTTAGCACACCCCGGAGCGCATTTCAGTGGTCTAAACTCTCTCCTGCCCCCTCGGGCGCTGTCAGCGTCTAGCTGCTCTCTGTGACCTCGGCGTCTGGCATAGCAGCTAGCACATAGCAAGCCTCGGCAACATTTGTCGGACAGAAGGATATAAAAACCAGTAATTCGGTAGCCGATATGCTGCTTTTTATTGTTTGGGGACATAACTCTTTGTCCTCCACTTGTCAGACTTTTGAACCCTGCACAGAAAGAAGCAAAACCCAGAGTAGGAAGAAAAGGCCCTTCATGTCACTCCTTTTAATTAGATGCCCTGTTAAATTGCGGCAGTTTTGCACTGTGGTTCCTGCTCAGCATGTCTAGAAGCTCTGAAGAAGCTCTTAACCAAGGAAGCCAGGAGTTCATTTTGTTCTTTTTTTCCTTATTTTCTTTCGAAGACCAATTACTTTTTTTAGACATTTTGCTTTTTGCCTGTGCCATGCGTTGAGATTTGTGTATATAACAATGCTCCTTTCACAAAGGAGGTTAGTGTGGTGTAGTGGAATCCCCAGGGCCCCCCACTAATCACTTTTGATGGAGTAAGACTTGGAGAATCTATTATTTTGCCTCATAGTCCAAAGAAATGCGCTGTTCTCTCGCCCTCTTACATGGAAAAGTAAGCCACTGGGAGAGCACAGCTCCGGCCCCCTCCTCCGCAGCCTCCCCGGGCCCCCGCCGAGCCCCCTCCGCTCTCTGGTGGGGCCTGGAAAGATCAGAGGAACAGATGACAGTGCTCGGCGCCCACTTGTCACCCGTCGGAGGGGACCAGTTGCAGTGTTAACAGCCAGGCCTGGTCCTGTGTTTCATGAATATTTTAGAATGTTTGCTGGCAGAATTCTGACTGCGCCGTGTCCTCCTCCACGTACGTGTCACCCGTATTCCAGCGTTGAATCGGAGCTTTGGGGGAAGGAAGCGCCACTTCTCCACTCGTCGCTTTTATTATCCTGAAACATGCCAGCTAAGCGGTTCCGTGTCCCGGGTCTGAAGTCCGAGTGGTCTTTCTCGTTCTGGCACCACCCTGAATCCAGACACGAGGGCAGGGAGAGCGGTTTCATTTTTCTTGACCGAAAATTTAGGGGCTAGAGAAGGAACAGCCCATGTGCTGGCGCCGTTGTAACATTCTTCTGGTGTCTTCCAGCCTGTCCTTCTGTGGTGGTTTGTTTCTGCAAAGCCCCTCATCCCAGCCCTCCCCCGTCCTCCAACCCCACCTGGGCCCCCCTCCTCCGGCCACTCTCCCCAGAGACCTCAGGTGGTGCTGGATGTCCTAGTCTCCAGCACGCACTTCCGGCTTGTCCTGTCCCCTCTGTGGGGACCCAGTGGCCGGGCCTGCCCCTCCTTCTGGCCTCCCCTCCTCCTAGCCTGGCACAGAGCGGGATGCCAAGTGGGTCTTGAGAGGGAGGCTGAGTTGGTAAGAGGCCACAAGAGGCCCGGGCCTCTGCCTTCGCCGGGTGGGAAAGCACACCCACCTGCCGGGGAGCAGACCAAGGAGGCAGAGTCACGGGGTCTCAGCACCGCTCACCAGCTTCAACCACCCGCCTCCCGCCAGCTGCCAGGCCGGAGCGCCACGGGGTGCTCCCGACCCACACCTGCCTCTCCACCTGGACCCTGGAGACACATGCTCCTGCCATAGGCGGGTCCGGTTCCCCGTCTAGGTGGTTTCTTCCTGCACACAGTGACAGTGGTACCTCTGGGTGATATTCGTGACCAGTCCTGCTGGGGTTCTCTGGTGATAGAGGCTGTCGTCATGGAGCTGTTTTTCGGAGAGATGGAGCAACGGCCTCTGTCCTTTGCTAGTGGTCACACAGACTCCCACTTGTGAACAAAATGATACCATGTATGCCGAGTGTCTCCACGCCCCTGAAATGCAGGAACACTCTGACTCCCAAATTCCTGACAGGCCTCCGTCCAAGAGGCTCCCCGCTGCATCCATGGCAGGCGCACACTGTTTGTGAGACCAGTCACCATGCTCGGCGCCTGTCGGCGTGGGGCAGCCTGACGCCTGGCGACCAGTCAGCAGAGATGTCTGCTGAGGGCCCTCTAGGTGCCAGCCAGAGCCCAGTCCTCAGTGGGGCTCCACACTGGGCACCTCGGGGATGCGTCCGACTTGGACCCTGCCCACAGTGGAGCCCAGCTTGGGGTCAGGACAGTGTGCCCCAGGATGGATAAGTTCAGACGCTGGTCCTCCCGGCCTCAAACTGTCCTCCCCACTTACGCACCCACCCTAACCCTCCGCGCAGGGGTCTGTCTCCTGCGACATGCATGCTCCTCCCGGCCCAGGGCCCTCTCATTCATCCTTATCGCCCTCACACCCAGTGGGTTTGACACGTTGAAGGTGCTCCATAAATGTCTGTTAATTGAATGTAATCAAATCGCTGAATTGAGGCAGAAAAGGGCCTGGTGGGCGGCCTGTGTGCTCCTCTCTTTGGACCCAAGCAGCAGGAATGGAGAGAGGGCCTGACCTGCCATCTGAAGACCCTACACCTCCCCTAGTGAAGGAAATATTGATTCTGCTGTTTGCTTTGCAAGGAAGCCGTCTCCACTGGGACAGCCAGACCTAGTACAAGTGAGATGGAAACTCGGAAGGAGGCAGCGCGCTTGCAGCTGGTCTATTAACAGGGCGGCCCGGGCGTGGCGTGGCAGAGGTGAGGCCCCGCGCCAGTGGGGCCGCCCTGGAGCTGTGGGCCTTGCAGGGTTACTCTGAAATCCCACCCACCCACCGCCCTCAGCTCGGCTCCGCTCTGCGCTGCTGCAGACAGAGATGCGGAACGCGGCAGCGGCGACCCAGTTCACTTGAAGCGGGAGCCCAGTTCTGAGCGGCCTTGGTGGGGGACTCCAGTGAAGGACTCCTAAAACCCTGCCTGGACACAGCTCGAGGGTCAGCAGACAGAAGGCACATTTGAGACCTACAGGGAAACAAGCTTTTCTTTTTTGCTTCAGAGGAAAATTTGACTTAAGGAAAGCAGGCCAGCCCAGCAGCCATCTGGATGCTACACAGCCCAGAAGCCAAATCCAGTACTCTCATTTCCCAGAGAAGTCCTCAGAGGAGCCTTCCCAGATATTGGGGCTTGATGAACTTTTAAATGGGTGCTAGTGTCGGCAGTTCAGGACAGATGAGGCTGCCATGTACAGCTGCACAAGCTGTGCACTGAACAACTGTGGACTTCCATTCTGGGTCCTGCCATATTGTGAGAACTTGCAAGGGAACACAGCTGGCATTGTGGAATAGCCCAGCTGGCTGTTTTGAAGGAGGCTGCTAGAATACCAAGAAATGGAGCAGCTAGCAGAGCCAGAAGGCCCAGTGTTCCAACCTCTCACTTTACAAACAAAAATAGAGGCCTGGAGAGGGAAGGGACTTGACCAAGGTGGCACATCATCTATGGCAGAGCTAACTGTATGGCTGGGCCTCCTGGCCCCCAGGCCCCTCCTGCCTCTCATCACCTTTTCTGTTTGATTCCTCTTATAATTTACCTTCCTTGGTACCAGAGAAGGATGCAGCCTTGAAGGAAGATCACCTTCCGGAGTTTTCTGCCTTCCCAAGCAGCGTTCTACATTTTCTCGAAGGCCCTAGGCTGGGCTGGCCCTTCTGCCTTCTCTGTTCAGGCTTTGGCCCATATGTTTTGTCCATTTCACGCTCCCCCTCCAGCTCTCCCCAGATTGTTTCCTGTAGGTTTCGGGTTTTATTTTTTGCATCTGGCACCGCCAAAATATGTGGGTTGATGTTCAAGATCTTAAAACTCAGGGAGCCTTTGGAGCAATAAATTCCATCCAACTCCAGGCATCCTGCCCAAGCTCAGCGTTCCTCTCCAGACTTATGTGAGGCCCAAGGGGTGGCCAAGAGCGTGCTAAGATCACCACCCACAGGGAGGTCACTTTCCATCCCTACACTGCAGGGCAGCATCCGAGGTCCAGGCTGCCTAGAAAGAGGGTCCCAAGTAGCCCTCCTAGGACCTGACGCCTTCAATTCCCAGACCCGGAGCTAGGCTAGGAGGGTACAACCCTGAGTTAGCGGCAAATCAAGGCATCCTTGATTCAGTGGTGTTGGGAGTGAGGCCAACCAGTGGAGACTAACTTATTCATTCACTCACTAATAAACAAATATTTATTTAGCACATATTGTGTGCCTAATCAGAACAAACATCCCCGCCTTCATGGAGCTTACATGCTAATGGATGGAGACAGATCATCAAATGAATAAGTAAATGTCAGATGGTGAAAAGTGCTCCAGAGAAATAAAACAGAGAAGTAAGTCAGAGAGTGCCAGGGTGGAGAGGGAGGTATGCTGCCGTTTGAAAATCCTGTTTAGGTGACCTTTGAGCGAAGACCTGAAGAAGGTGGGTGAGGAGCCACAGCGGGAGGGTGGGGCAAGAACGTTCCAGGCAGAGGGATGAAAAAGTGGAGGTGCACCTGACCTGTGCAGGGAATGTGTGAGAGACCGCCACTCGCGGGGCATTTGGACCAGACCCCTCTGGCCACCTAGTGAGGGAGTGGACTGAAAGGACTAGGGCAGAGCCAGGACACAGCTCCGAAGGTCTCACATGCCCTCCCACCTCCAGGCCAGCCCTCTCTCTGGGGTCGCTGTCCATACAGCCAGCTGCTTTCTGGACCAAGCCTTGGGTGCCCGTGAACAACTCAGCCTCACTTCCTGCATCCCTCCAGCTCTCAGCCCCCGGCTGGGCTTCCGGACTCAGACCCCCACGTCCAGCCCAGTATCATCCCTGACTCCTTCCTCATCCTTCTCCCGACAGCCCATGACTAATCACCATCAACCTCCTTGTTAAACTATCCCTGTCATCCGTCCCCTCCTCTCCATCCCCAAGGCCATGGTGCCAGCCAAGCCCCTAACCCAGACTCCCCTGGGTCACAGGCCTCCAAATGGCCTCCCAGCATCCCACCCCTGCCCCCCAGCATGTCCCCTCACCCTCACCCTCTCCCGGGGTAAAACCGCCTCCTCGTTGGGCTCCAGCCCCATCTGCCGATCTGCACCCTCCACCCCACCTGCTGGGTGGCCACCTGCGAGCAGAGCGGCGGGTTCTCAGTGCAGGTTCATCCCAGCCTTTGCCCTCATGCCTTCCTCTTCCTGAAGTGCCCCCATCACCTCTCCCACCTGGGGAGCGTTCCCTCATCTCCCAAAACCCAGCCCTATCGTTCCTCCCCTGAGTCTTCCTGGCCAACCTCTGCCACCCCTGAAAGTGGGACTGACCTTCCCCTCCTCTCTGTCTCCTGAGAGGTCCTTGGTAAGGGTCAAATGGAGAAATGAGGACCCTTCACTGTCCCCCAACTTCCTCTTTCAGCACCTGGCCACTCTAGCCTCAGAGCTGTCCTGGGCCCACAGGGCTGGGCGCACTGCAGGTGTGCAGGAACCGTTGGGCTGGTGAGTGGGCCTTTCTTGAGCACCTCTTGAGGCAGCCGGTGCTCACTCACTGCTGCGGAAGGAGAGGCGTTAGAGTGGCCCCTGGGGAGAGGGTCCCATCCTCGTCAGGGACAGTGATCCCACCTGGCGTGTGGCAGCCATAGCTTCGCAAAGAGACACGGCCAGGAGCTCGGGAGGGTGTTAGGAGCCCGGGGCATTAGGCTGCATGATGGCAGCTCTAGGGACAGAGGGGAGAAGGAATGGAGAGGTGGGGTTCTTTAGTCCCAGGGAATTGATTCCCACACCGAGCCCCATGCTGCCCACCCGAAGCTCCAGGTCACTTTGACCCAAAGACCCAGAAGTCCTGGAAGCTGAGCCCAGTGTCTCTGAGCTCAGCCCCCGGGAGCTGTCATTGGTGCTATAGGGCAGGTGCACAGGCACGTTCTGACCTGGGGGAGCAGGGCAGGGGCTGGTAGGTAAGCCCCCCAGGAAGCGGCTCAGGTTCCACGTGGCGACAGGCCCCCCTCTTAAGGAGCACGGAGATCCATTCCGGGCCCTGCCAGGCTGGCTGCAGCCCGGGTGTGCCCTAAGGTCAGCCTTTGCTTTGCTAAAATAGACATTTTAGCAGGAATAATCAATCCCCTTTCCAGAGTGGACATGCCAGGCATGTAGCTTATCTGCCCAGAAAAGAAGGAAGAACAGAGAGCTCGAGGTGACCTTGCTGTTTCTCGGGGACAGCCAAGAACACAAGATTCTGCAGGAATCTTTTGGGAGAAAGGGACCATCTTCTGGCCCCCAAAGGGCTTTGTGTGGGAGCCTCCCTGACCTCCTGCAAGTAAGCCAGTGGCCCTGCCCTGCTGGCACGTTGGTCCAGGACTTTATAACTGACCAGGAAGCTTTTTTTAAGGAAATTTTCACCATTTGGTTTTTGTAAGTTTTTTTAAAAGGCTATTTTCCCCACTACCCCACTGCTTCTCTCAGGAACCTTCTCTGCTCAAGTGCTGTGGCTTTCTTTGTCTTTGTGTCCATCATGGAGTCACAAAGAAGTTAGCAAGCAGGATCTGGAGGGGATCTTTAATGCCCTGGTTGAATTGGAGTGGGCCACACACGTCCCGTGGGAGGGAGGGTCTCCCCCAGGCCCCCAGGTGTACTTGGCAGGGATGGAGAACCTCTCAGTTATCAGGGTACCTGGTCTGGTGGCTTGTTGACAGTTTGGTGATTTCTAATGAAATTCAAAAGTAGAGAAAGGGCTTCCCTGGTGGCGCAGTGGTTGAGAGTCCGCCTGCCAATGCAGGGGACACGGGTTCGTGCCCCAGTCCGGGAAGATCCCACATGCCGCGGAGCGGCTGGGCCCGTGAGCCATGGCCGCTGAGCCTGTGCATCCGGAGCCTGTGCTCCGCAACGGGAGAGGCCACAACAGTGAGAGGCCCATGTACCGCAAAAAAAAAAAAAGAAAAAAAAAAAGTAGAGAAAATCTGTCATTTATCCCAGTGTTTTGTTTACAAAGCCTGGATGGTTTGGAGCCATTCAGACACTGAAGGACTTGGGTTGGATTTTCCCCTTCTTTTCCACCAGGAACAGTGTGTCATATCAGAAGAGTGAACAGGGCTGTCTGCTTTGAATAGTTCCACGGGGCTTTCACTCTCTCTGAGGCCCCATCGCCGCAGGATGCTGGTGATTCTGGGTCCCCTTGGATAGCAGGGTGTGCGGGTCCCTCTTTCCCATGGGACGGCCTCTCCGCCCCTCCTTTGGGGCAGCAGTGACCCCTCAGGGGGCGTGGAGTCAGGACCAGAGTCCTGTTTACTAGGCAGGTCCAGTGAACCTTCCTTTTCATCTCCTCCCTCCCCGCTGAGAGGTCCCCAGCTACACAAGAACACCAGCCTGGAGCAGGGTTCTGCCCCTTTCCCTGCTGCCACTTCCTGTGAGCTTTTATGCCTCACCTGCCCTGCCTGTCACTCTGAATAACCATCCCTGCGCTGCCTCCCTCGCTGGGTAGTTAGGAGCCTAAAATGAGAGGCTGGGTGTGACAGGCCTTGGAGGCAGGACAAAAATGCAAAGGGTGTCTCTACGTTTGTTATACAGCAGTGGTTGAAAGTTTCTGCCCGGCACGTTGCCCTGCAGCTTCCTGGGCTGGCCTTATCTGGGAGCCCAGGGAGCCGCAGGCTTCATGGATGGAGCAGCAGTTTCATGGTAAAGCCAGGCGCTGGGCTGTCAAGGGGGGTAGGTGCACAATCTGGCACTGATCGGCATTTTCCTAAGTCAGAGGCCGTCCACAGTCTTCCTGCCCAGCTCCTCCAGGCCTTGGAATGGTTCCCACCTGGGCCCAGGAGCAGGGGCGTTTCATTCTCCCCCGGAAGATGTGTGCCCCAAACACTCGGGCATGCACCCCCAGGCAGCCCCGGTGCCATTCTGTGCTGACCCTTTTCATCGCCTTTCTGTAAACACGTTAAAAATTGCCTTTCCGAGATTCAGTTTTCCACCCCTCCTGCAATTTTCTGGCCTCCCCTGAGTTCAGCCTTGAGGATTGAAATTCTTTCTCCTGGTCTCCATGAGGAATTGGTGGAACAGAAAAAGCAGGAAATTAATGTCCCAGCCTCAAGGCTCCACACAGCATTAGATGGAATTAAAGGAGAATAATGAGTCGATACACACACAACTCTGTTGTTCTTTGATTTTCCTTTCAAAATTCATGTAGTGAACGCTTCTTCCATCCCACACCATCTTAGGCTGAGAGACTCGCTAGCGTCCTGAATGAATTTACATACCAAATGGGTTTTAATTTTATATTTTCGCTTAAGGTCAGGACATTTATTTATTATCATTATTTATTACTGAAGCACGAGTGGTTTTAATTATTTTAGTGTTCCTCCTACCAAGCCGGATCGCTGCTAGCTACAGAACAGTTTCCGCTCACATAAATAATATAGTTTTTAATTTCATGAAGATTTAGTATTCGTCTGCTTTGTAAATTAAAGTCATCGTTTACCACAACAGAGACAGAACATTCGGAACACCCTGATGGACTTTCTCGGCAGCGTCTCCTTTGATGATCACTTTTCCCAAGTTTGGTCATCTTGTGCAGGTGCCCAGAAAGAGGGACCCGCTGCCACCGGTCCGGGAGGGAAGAGAGCAGTGGGGCGTGGAGAGGGAGGAATGGGGGGAGGGGAAGTGAACCCCTTCTCTCAGGCGGTGTCACTTGCCTTTACATGTTTTATCCATTTGGGCCCCATAAAACCCTTCCCAAGCCAGCGTTATGTGTCTACTATACAGATGAAGAAACTGAGGTGCCTGCACATTAGCTAACTTACCCGCGGCCACTCAAATCCAGGCCACAGGTTCAGATCCACATGTGTCTGACCCAAGGCTGAGCCCCTCTCCCTCCCTCCTACAAGGACAGGCATCAGGACCCAGGCCCGGGCAGAGGTGGACGGAGGCTGCGGCCAGCATGGTGGGAGCAGGAACACAGAGAAGGAGGAAGCAGGCAGGATGGGGGACAGTGGCCGCTGGCCGGGCCGCAGGAGTGAATGTGTGCGTCCTAGCGGAGCGGGATAAGCATCCTGATTGTCTAGGGGGCAGAGGCCCCCAGCCTTGCCTAGAGGCCGTGTCCCCAACACACAGCCAGGATTATCCCTCTGGATACCCTGGAGTCACTGAATCTTATGGAAACCCCTCCCCAGTGTCTCTCCCTTCCCCGCCACCTTTTCTTTCCACCTAGACCCTCTCTCTTTCAGGGAGGCGGCCACGTCAGTAAATTATGAGTTCCCCAATGTGGGAAGCATCTCCCATCCATAACCCATGATGCCTTGTGTGTAAATCACTCTCCCTTGCCTCTCCAAGGCCATCTCTGGCTGTCCCTCGGCTGGCTTCATTCTCGGAAGCCTTCCCAGAAGGCAGCCGATGGTCAATCAGGAACGATTTTCACATTATCTGTCAAAAGGACACCATTCCATGGCACCAGGTCCACTTTTGCTGCCAGCGTAGCCTCTGGAATGAATAGGTTGTTTGGGGTTGCCATGGAGAAGCTGGGCCCTTTGGTGGTTTGAGCTGTGCTACATGCAATAAGAGGCCCTCGCCCAACAGCCAGAGCAGGGCAGGGGCAGCCGCCTCCCACCCTGGTGCCCTCCCTGGGCGGTCAGTGCCCTCTGCTCTGACCCAGCCAGCCAGCCGCATCCCCATCCCTTAGGGTTATTAGCAGGTTAAAAACAGATTAAATTTAAATGACGCCAGCTTCATTCTGCAGGGGGTTTCTTGAGTTCTCATCCAGGCTCCAGCTACAAAGCAGCCCCTGCGAGACTCAGTCTCCAGGCAGAGGTCTTCGTGCCCTGGTGGCTATGTCCCCGGGGAGAGGAGGGAGCCCACTTAGTAACCGCATTCATGTCAGCCCGGAACAGAGTCACTGGTACGTGCGGCGTGATTAATCATGGGCCATGCCACACTGTCCTTGCACACAACGTGGCTTAAATTTAAGCAGAAAATAGAGCTCACAATGAGTCATACTTCTCCATAACAGAAGATGGGAGTCAGCGTGCTGGGGGAAGTCACCTGCCGGAGCAGGAATATACCTCTTTAGCTCATCTTTAATCCCTCCCCTGTGAGCATCTCCCTCTAAATGAGGGACATAGGAAGACTTCGATACCAGGACAAAGCCATCTCTTACCTAGAATGGTGAAATTCTTTCCTCCTTCTCAGACCCAGGAGGACGTAAATAAAGAGGAAATGCCCGGTGCAAACTTTACCCATTTTTCAGATTTTCTTCCCTCTTACTCATGGCACTAACGTAAGTGGTACTTCTGGATTGATACCAGCCAGATAGGTGCCTGGGGAATCAGAAAGTCTCAGGGCTGCATTTAGAATCAAATAGAGCTAGTGGCGAAGACTCTCCCCCCTGAAAAGGGAAATAAAATAGCTTTCAAAGCCAGATTGCTTGCTGCATTATACCGGGGCGAGGGTGTGGAGTCCGTTTTTGTTAGATGGGCTTCCCCTGAAATCCAGGCCCGCACATTAAAAAGACATTTGGGGGCAGAGCGAGAGAGTGGCATGGACATATATACACTACCAAACGTAAGGTAGATAGCTAGTGGGAAGCAGCCGCATAGCACAGGGAGATCAGCTTGGTGCTTTGTGACCGCCTGGAGGGGTGGGATAGGGAGGGTGGGAGGGAGGGAGACGCAAGAGGGAAGAGATATGGAACATATGTATATGTATAACTGATTCACTTTGTTATAAAGGAGAAACTAACACACCATTGTAAAGCAATTATATTCCAATAAAGATGTAAAAAAATTTTTAAAAAAAGACATTTGGGGGGAATCTTCCTTTTTGAAAGTGTACAATTAGGCGTTTGTTTAGCATTTCCCCTATTTTATAGAGGAGGAGATTGAAGCATGGAGACTGAGGAGACTGCCTGAGGTCACACGGCCTCAGGGGGGTATTGCTTGGTCTGCTCAGCTCAGCTCAGCGCTTGCCCTCATTCTGGCTGCACAGGGAGAGCTAGGCAAAGAGGCGTCAGGGAACAAGATAAGGGCCACTTGTAATTAGGCTCCTGGCTGCAGCAGACATGGCGGCCGTCCTGAAGGAGGCTGGGCCCGATGGGTTTGGGTGGCAGACACTGGGACGGACAGGCCAAGGGGCAGCAGGATGGCTCAGAAGAAACCAGCCTGGCAGGAGCAGACACTGCCCGGCAGAGGCTGCATAAGGGAAAGGGCGAAGGAGCAGAGCCACAAATGCCTGGACGAGAGTTGGGCTTGATCTGGAGGAGGGAAACAGTCCTAGAATTGAGATTCAAAGCCCTGGACCTCCTCCAGGCTGTGCTGCAGACTTGCTGTAAGCCCCTTCACCCATCTCTAAAACCAGCATCTGTAAGGCCTTCTCTGGCCCTGACATGTCACCAATCCAGGACAGGACACGGGGAGCCCTTGCAGGTTCGCCTAAAGAAAGCCGGAGAGCCGGGCCTGGACTGCAGCCCTTTAGGAGCTGCCAGCGCTCAGGCCAGCTTGCCTGGGGAAGGGTCACAGGAAGCCCCACATTCCTATCCCAGCATTCTTTCCTACTGAAGAAGCGTTTATGACTTAAGCAGCTACACTGGGGCAGGCAGGGGCAAGAGAAGGAGAGAACGTTTCAGTTTCTCGATGTCAGACAGGAGTGAAGAGAAAGGAGCATCGTGCAGAATCGTCTGAAGCTGGTGGTGAGGACATTGGCTGAGCTTCAAGCCCTGGGTTCAAGGCCCAGGTGTGCCCCCCGCCTCACCTAAGTCTCTTAGTGTGTCTTGGTCCCTGTTTCCTCACCTATTAAGTGGGGACAGTACCCCTGAATATGCCACAGGTAGATGTAGAAAATGTCAAGGAGCTCTCCAAATGAGGAAGCCAGGGCTTTTCCCATCAGTAATCATTAGAAGACAGGGAAGGAAATGTTGGTTTCTTTAGCTACCTTTTCAATCATCATTGACTCCTACAGTAGTGAAATAGCTGTAAATATTTTAATATATATGACATATATAATATCTTATATACATTTAATATAGAAAATATATTTTTATATTTACATATAGAAATATTCATATATCTACACATGTATACATGTACATATACACATATGTCTTTTGGAAAAGTAAGAACAAGAAGCATTCTAAATGAGGCTACTGGTACTCACCCTTAATAGTACCCATGATTTTTTTTTCCTCTAGCGTTTTCTGTTGTGTGAACAGAGAATGTGTGTATTACTGTTTGTAATTTTAAAACAAAGGAGAAAAATGAGCCCAGCCTCTTTGCAAGGTGCCACCGGTGCCAGGTCCTTCCTCTGTGCTTCCTTCCGCATGTTGGTTACATAGAGCTCCTCTGGGTTCAGCCACAGCCTTCCACTGCCTTCCTTAAGGTGTCCCCCAAAGGTCCTGGCCCTCCCTCACATTCTGCAGTGAACATATATATATGCCACTTGAAGGGATAAGCCACATTATCCACAGGGTTTCCAGTGTGGGACCAGGGTAGGAGCAAAGAGGAAATTAGTTCCCACATATTAGCGGGAACACAGCCCAGGCTGGAGGTTGGTGACACTGAAATAATTGGAGGTAAGAGCTGTGAGGCCATTAAGATAAATTTTTGACATAAAAATATAGGCTGGTTCATAAAAGGTTGCAGTAACAATAGGTTATAGTGACAGCTTTTCAACAACTGTATGTGTCTCCAGATGGAAGGGACTTCAGCATAATGAATTATGGGCAGTCTGGACAACACAGCATCCTTTTATAGGCATAGATCTAAGGGAAGAATAAAGTTATTCAGACTGGCCCATATTAAATAGCATTATTGTTAAAACATGGAGTGGAGAAGGAGTGAAAGGCTTAGAAGCTTAAAGACTCAGCTACCGAGGCGGAAAGTCCTTGGTCTTCCAACCTGGGCACTGGGTGTTTGTGGCTCCGATCTCTTGTCTAATGAATATCTTTGTCCCAGGATCCCAAGCGGACATCCACGCTTACCTGACAGGGCTCCCAGGCCTTCCTGTGTAGGGAGCATTGTTCCTCCACTGGCTCAGCTGTTACAGTTTTGCCCCTTTGATTACATTGCCTCCACTGACTCCTGGATGAGACCTTCTTAAATGGAATGTTCTCTGGATGGGAGATTCCAGTCAGAAAGAATGGAGCTCAAGGAAGAAGTGGGATCCGTCAGGCTGGGAGATGGGAAAAGACCTGGCTCACACAGAACCCTCCCTGCCAGAGTCTGCTCTGGGCCGCTGATCAAGTTCTTGTCCCTGAGTCAGAGAACAGAAGAGGCCACCTTTGGTGCTGTCCACCTGTGTTTAGCTAAGAGTAACAACAGCCACAATGATAGCCACCATCACTGCTTGCCTGCGGTGTATCTGACGCTGCACTGAACACTCTGCATCATCTCACTGAAGTCTCAAACAACCCTATGGCATAAGTACCATTATTCCCATTTTACAGATAATAAAACTGAGGCTTAGGGAAGTTAATCTGCAGTTAACTAATGTTCAAACTGTTTGGAATTTAAATCTGGATCTGTCTGACCCACAGGTCCAGGATCCTGACCACTCCACTGTACTGTACCAAGCCATAAATATTCACATGCTTGAAAACTAGACAAAAAGCAGCATTAAAAAGGGGAGAAGGGCTTATAAATGCCTGCAAGAGCTATGGAGAGGCTCAGCAAGAGGGGAAGCAAGATTTGCTGAGCTGCTAAAATTCGCATACGTTTTAAATGGGCTTTGGTTGGGAGGAAAGCGTCCTTGAGAGTAAAATGTTTGAGTTCAGTGATTTCACTCTAGGTGTGTGAATTTAGATTAATAATTTGCTAATGGCAGTTAAATGAGGTGAAGTAATTTCTGTGGCTATAAGGAAGCAGAATTCCACACTGGAACAGGCATATATTTTCAGGACTCCACTCTCAGTGGTTTGCACAGGAAAGCACTGTCAGGTCTGGGATCTTATTAAACCATGCTGTGCTTGTGAATGATGCCCTCAGATAAGGGCAGACCCTTTAGGGACCACCTCAGTCCTCAGGGTGGGAATTCAGGACGGAGCCAGGCTCTGTGAGAGCTATCAGTTCCCTTTTTCATTGTGATTTCCTTCCAGCTTCTACAGTCCTGGAGTAAGAGCAAATTCCTTTAGGCAAAACCACCGGAGTGGGAGAGGATGTACTCTTAGCTCCGAGATGCCCAGTGAAAAACAAGAGTGCACCTCTGTCTTACTCAGCTCTAGTTGCTATAACAAATCCACCATAGCCTGGGTGGCTTATAAACAAGACAAGTTTATTACTCATAGTTCTGGGAACTGAAAGTCCAAGATCAGGATGCCAGCTTGGTCAGGTTCTGACAAGGGCTGTCTTCCAGCTTACAGACTCCAACTTCTTATTGTATCTTCACATGGCAGGAAGAGGGCTCTCTGGCGTCTCTTTTATGAGGGCATTAACCCCATTCATGAGGGTTTCCCCTCATGACCTAATTATCTCCCAAACTCCCCACCTCCTAATACCATCACATTGGGGGTTAGGATTTCAACATATGAATTAAGTCGGGGGGACACAAACATTCAGTCCATAACAGCCTCCCCACTACATAGTGCATTTTCGCCTTTTAGGTTCTCAGGCTAGCCCACTGCACTGCCCAAACTGGTCTTGCCTGATGACTTTTTTATGTTGTCTTCAGGGATTTCTACCCTATATCCTAGCGTGTCATTTGTTTATGTCCCAAATTCTCATGGGCCACGCCAGATACACAACCTAGCCTCCCCGGCGTCGGGCACACGTGGGGCTCAGTTAAGAGCTGCTGCTTCAATGTTACCCAGAGAAGGAAGCCCGTGGGGCTCTCGGTTCAGAGGAGGAAAAATGGCCAGGCTGAGGCAGGGGGGACAGAGCAGAGTCCAGTGGCCATGGCAATCACAGCCCTGGAGAAACCCACTCACCCAGGGGCAGGGGACAGCAGCAAGGGGTCCCGGGTGTGTCGCTGGTCCTCAGCACCTTTGACAAGCACAAGATGTCTACTCTCTAGGGACCCTCTGGAGAATGCCTGGTTTCTGCAGGATTTGGAGACAACCAGAGCGCAGGGCCTCCTCACCCTAACAAGCAAAGGGATAGCATGCCGGTCGGTTAGACATGACGCCATCCCTGTGCCTTCCGGAGCGTCCCCTGAGTCATCTGCCCCTCCTCCCACCTCAGGTCTGTCCCAGGCCGGCGTGTTGTGTTACCCTCTCTCCTTGGGCTTTTCTTAGTAACAGTGCTGGCTACAGCAGCCACGCAGAGGCCTCCTGGAGACATTCTGTCCTGGTCAGTCCCAAGGCTGACCCTGAGTCCATATGTCCACCCCACCTGCCCAGGGTCCTGGGTGAGGTCAGTGGAGCACCTTTGGGAAGCCACTAGGAGGTCAGGAAAGCCGTGGCCATGGCATATAAGCAAGTGACTGTCCCTCCCAGCCAAGGGACAGCGCTAGGCAACTGTTCTAAGGGAAAATGCTGGTGTAAACGCAGGTCCTCTCTCCAGAGGGTCTGATTCCTGGGGGGTGTGAGGCTGGATCTCGGGTGCTACGTGAACCTGGGCCCTGGGGACGGCACCCCATTGGCTCAGAGACATCAGGACACGGGAGGGTCTGCCATCCCAGGCCAGCTTGGATTAACCAGCGATTCTGCAGCTCACTGACCCCATGATTTCTCAGGAAACAACATCACAACTCTTGCCAATTGGCAAATGAGACACTGACTGTGGAGTGAGTGGCCCTCTGTGCCCTGCTTGGTAGTGGGCAATCTGGGTGACGTCATAAGTCAGGACAGTGATCCCTGCCCCCAGAGAGAAAGTGAGGTTTTAGGAAAGCAGGTCTGAGGTCAGAGATAAAATTGGGTGGAATTCTCAGGACCTAGAACAGTGGGGAATGCTCAGCCCATGGGAGTTTGGTACCTGCAGGTCTGCTGTACACACCTCAGGGTGATTTGGGCCAGAAAAGGCAGCCCCACAAGCCCCTGTTCACCCCTCACAGTTGACTGAACCCCCACTCCAACCAACTATCAAGGATTTTCCCTGGCCGGGACTTGTGGCTGGGTGGAGGGAGTCAGGACAAGGGTCTGTGCCCCCAGCCTGGTCCTGGGCTTTTGGAGTCTCTGGAGACCTCGAGCTGGCCCTGAACTCTATGTCTCAGGTTAAAAATCTGGGATTCCAGAGCTGAAGGAGCCTCAAGGTCTCCCACCCAGCCACTCATTTTACAGGTGGGCTCCAAGGACCAGGCCTTGTCAAAGACCCTGGGGGGAATTCCCTGGAGGCCCAGTGGTTAGGACTCTGAGCTTCCACTGCAGGGGGTACAGGTTTGATCCCTGGTCAGGGAATGAAGATCCCTCATGCTGTGTGGCACAGCAGAAGAAAAAAAAAAAAAAGGCCCTGGGGTATATGGAAGAAGAGTGTCCCCTGGTTGGTTTTCTGAAAGAGGTTATTGGAGGAGGTGCGACCATGTCCTCTCTCTGGTGCTGGGGTCCAGGAAAGCGTATGGACATTTGAGTCCCCACGCCATCCACCCTGGGGAGCAGCGCCCAGCTGTGGAAGCCTGTGGGCTCTTTATCAGAGGCTCTGATGCAGCTGCATTCAGGGTCAGAAGGAAAAGGAGTCTGCACTCAGCTCATCATGGAGCTCAGGGCAGGAAAGGGTCCCCCTGGTCATTCAACACTGTACCCATGTCCTCCGAGGGGGCTCTACCCAGAGGATGTGCCTGGATTTGTGGTGAGGTGGCCATAGTGCCCGGAGGTCAGTTCTGCGGGCTCAGGCTTGGGTGTCTGGTGGACAGACCTATTGCAGGCCAGGTCCTCAGTGCCCAGGGGTGGGGTAGGTCCAGCGGACCCCTGTTGCTACCCAGCATGAGGCATCTGGACTTAGGACCACTGGACGGCTGGAAGAGCATTTCCCCCTCTGTAACTGAAGCAGTGGCCACTGGTTACAAGGCCTGCTGACAAGTGGTCCCACTGCGACGTGGGTGTCACCAGAGGAAAGAATTGACAGTGATGAGGGTGGCAGATTTCCTGGGAAACAGTATCCTTTCCAGGCAGCAGCTGGAGCCCTGGAGGTGGACACTGAGAGCTTTTCCTTCTGGTTCTGACGCTGAACGTGCCCTGAGGACTCAGGCCCCTGGAGCACTGGGTCCTCATCTGCAAAATGGAAAGACCACGTCACTTTGAGTCACTTGATTTCATCAGAGGGAGCAAGAGAGAGGAGCAAGAACAAGCATAAGAACAGCAAGAAGGACTTTAAAACATGCGTGGATTCCACGCCACCCTCTGAAATTAGAGAGGATCCCTTCCTTGAAGCTGCCGCATTCCACCCTCCCACACTTCTTCTCTGCTCCTTGGCTGGCTGTGGACACAGGTCCCATCCTGACCCAGCTCCCTGCCCTCACCCACGGCTGCAGCCAAGGCCCGGAAGCAGTTGTCCTCTCGGCCATTTGCAGAACCCAGGGCCAGGCCTCTCTGATGGTAAAACAGGAAGGTCCTATGGACAGTCAGCTGAGGGTTCTGCCCTACGTGCTGGAGTGCGGCCTGATCCAGCCTGACCTGACCTCCTTACTCTGTAAGACCCTGGAGTAAGTCCTCAACCCGTTGGAGGGCAGCATGACCCTGTTTCTTGCTGGGTGACTCCCAGGCAGCACTGTGTCCCTGCTGGAGAGGCCCCGTGGGGTCCAAGCAGGCCCTGCACAGAACATGGTCCCTGGCTCCCGAGAAACCACTGCCTGCAAGGGGCATGGAAAAAGCCCCCACCCTGCATCTTCCCTCTGTTTTGCTGAGATATAAAGTAAATTTTGGTCATGTTTCAGAACATGTAAATCCTTACTGATTAAAGTGCCCATGCAAATTGACACATATCCTAGCCTCTGGGCCTGAAAGAAAGAGGGATTCTAATAAAAGCAGGAAAGTTATCCAAAACCCTCCTTCTTCTTCAGCACTGTGAAATTCTACCAAATCTTCAGGAACTTCAGGGAAAACTCCTTGAAAGACAAGTTACAGTATACAGGGGTCAGGATCAGGGTCAAACTTTGAGTGTATGTGTGAGTGCGTGCATGGTGAGGGGAGGGTCCGGGCGGATTTCAGAACATTCTTTAGACACTCAGGAAGGTGGTGTAGGCGGAAACCACGCTTCAGCTTCAAAACCGGGCCTTGTGCACAGTGGGTGCTCAGGAAGGCGAGGCGGCCTTTCCCCCCCCAACCCCGGCAGGCCCTGCTGCAAGGTGCAGGGGTCCCTGTGACCTCATCTGTTTAGGATCCCCTTGTGGGGCTGCCCATCCTGTCACTTGCTCTGTCATTAGCTGATTTTCGATTCCGTCCAGCTGCTAGATCTAATGCACTGTGTTAGGCAATGCCTGACAGGTCCTAAAGGGATCTACCCAAAATTCTGGGTTCAACCCGACCAATTTAACAAAGAAAGGTTCACTTTATGAAATTCCTCTTCTTAGGAAATTCAGTTAGCCGTTTTAACCTGCTTTAAACCCACTTCTTGGAGTGAGTAGGTTTTATCAGAGTTTTTCTCCCAAAGCTAAACGGAAGTAAGAGGAGAGGGGAAGAGGAGAGTCTCCCATGGAGGGTCTGGGCACCCAGGGAGCGGGCGCTTGTGGACACGTCAGGGAGGGAAGGAGGAAGCCAGAGACTTGCTGAGCCCCCACTAAATGGCAGACGCTGTCCTGGGACCTCAGCTGCCCAAGGAGTATTTAGGGTGGTCCATCACGTCCTGCAGGCAGGAGATGGTGACTCAGAGCGGGCTGGCCAATTGCCCAGAGCCCACAGGAGACAGAGATCAGTGGGGGACTTGAAAGGGAGTCCTCTGACCTCAGAGAAGAATCTCTTCCCCCTGCCGCACACTGGGGATGCCTAGAGGGATGGGGTGGGATGGCAAAATGATTGTGAAACACCGGGGGAATGCGGAAAAGAAGGTGGAAGACTACCAGCAATGCACGTTGGTTTTTTAGTCTTGGACCTAATGGGAATGTTGTTTTTCATTGAATATTGGAAACAGAATTATATCCGAAGATATAGAGACTTGGTACTTCTCTCTTAACTTTGTTTCTTCAATGAGCAAGGCTCTGTCGTAATGTGAACTGCCATTCTCCAGTTTATCATTTAGTCAATTTAGATTCTCACACACCCCTCTTTCTCAGGACACTTGAACTGACCCAGGATGGGGAGGGAGGGGCAGTGAGGCTCCAGCCTAGAGCTTATCAGTAACTGGCCAAAAATGTCACCTTTTGGTGTCCACAGATAGTAGTATCCATTTCTGTTCCTGGTATGATGAGAGACAAAAAGGCGATGCCCAGAAATAATTTGGAAGGTGTTACCACATACAGAAGGGAGTAAAACTGTGTCTGTAAACGTGAAAATGGCAGTATCTGCTTTAGTGAAGTTTTAGTCTTTTATTTCGTTTTCTCCTGAACATATCTATAGCTTATTGTCTGTATCAGAAACTCCCATACACCCTGTGATGGTCGCTCCCCTACTGCCCTGAATCACATTGAACATTTTGGTTCTGTAAACATCCTTCTTCCCCAACAAGACTGCAGTCTCCTCGGAGGTAGAGCCCAGCTTTCTTTCTCTTTGTCTTATCTTCAATCCCTGGGATATCATAGGAGCTCAGAATATGTTTGTTGTTTAGTGTTTATTCAAAGTTAGAGCTATAATTCACAAAATACACACCTCACATGTCCTCTGGTAAATTCTCCCTTTAATTGAAATGCATTTATTTGAGAAAGTGATGCTGATAGGAACAAGATAACTGGAGAACTGATGGTTTTCTAAGTGGCGTGGGCCCCTCAGCCTGTAAATTACAATATGGAGCATTGAGATACCAAACCCGTTGGGGGAGGTACTGAGGATTATCCATTCTCACACAGAGCACTCAATACAAACCCCAACTCATATTAATTAAAAATTCTAAATCACACCATTGTTTTTTTCTGGAAGTACTTTTATGCTCTGTTTTATTTGTCACCATTAATAATAACGATAATGATAATAATAATAAAACTACTGTGTGATTAAGGTGCAGATAAGCAATTAGGAAACAATATATTTATGGGCTTTTAGCAAGCCTTGCACTAGGAACAAGAATAGAATAATTACAAGGAGGTTTGTATGAGAGCTGGTTTCAGAAGATTCTTCAACTGGGAGTTGAGGTTGGTCACAGGGTTCTATTTTGTCTGTGATTCTGTTAACCTGTTCCCCTGGTGGTGATCAGTTAGTCACTCATTCATCTGACAAATATGTATTAAGTGTATGCCAGGCAGAGTGCTAGATGCTGGGAATGCAGTGGTAACTAGAATAGCCCCCACTCTTGTGGTCTGGCGTAGCTACAGACAGGTGTGTGTCTATTACAGTTAAGGGTGGTATGGCTGGCAATGGCAGTTGTAGGTACTTTGCACTATGGGGGAGCTTTCCCTGTGGGTATTTTGTCTAAACTGAGACCTATGGAATGAGTTGGAGATATCCAGGGGAAAGTTGGCCCCTGGAGAAGAGAGAGCTCCCTGGAGAGCCCCAGTGACAAAAAAAAAAAAAAAGGTGCTTGGTAACTCAGAGGACTGAATTTTGGACAGGGGTGGCAATCAGACCTGAGTTGGAGAGGTCAGTTTGGACCATATCCTGAGGGCAGTGGGGAGCCACTGAAGGGTTTATCGGGACAGTGATCAGGTGTGCGCTTCAGAATGTCCACGCTGGCTGCACTGTGGGGTGACGAGACAGGAAGCAGGACCACCAGATGCGGAAGTTCATGATGATGGTGGCCTGGATATCGGTAATAACAGTGGGGACAGGTGATAAAAATCACAATGATAAGTATTTAATTAGTTCTTGCTATTCATCAGACCCTATAGTAAGTGCTTTACATGTTTATTTGATATAAGCTTTAAACAAAACTCATGAAGCAGAGTTTATCACCATTTTATAGGTGAAGAAACTGAAACACAAAGAAGTTAAATAATTGGCCCAAGATTGTGCACACCACTAATCTGAGTGGCAACTGTGAACCAGACTCCTGTTTGGACTTGAACCCCAGTTTGATTTCAGAGCCCATGGTCCCTACTACTATATTCAGTGACTTGGCAATGGGAGGTATGTTACTCAGGTAGGGAGGATGGGGTAAGCGGATGAATGTTGGTGTGACAAATACATCAGACAGTCCCTTGGGGCTCACTTGGTGCCAGAAGCAGTGGAGAGCCCTCATCCCCTGGACAAGGAGACACAAGAAGACAATATGGGGCTTCCCTGGTGGCACAGTGGTTGAGAGTCTGCCTGCCGATGCAGGGGACACGGGTTCGTGCCCCGGTCCGGGAAGATCCCACATGCTGCGGAGCAGCTAGGTCCGTGAGCCATGGCCGCTGAGCCTGTGCATCCGGAGCCTGTGCTCCGCAACGGGAGAGGCCTCAACAGTGAGAGGCCCGTGTACCGCAAAAAAAAAAGAAGAAGAAGACTATATGAACAAACATCGGTAGAAACAACAAAAAATAGAAACTGAGACTCACAGGGGCTCCAGTTATGTTAGAGTTTACAGAAACAGACACAAACTTTAAAATAATTATACCTTATCATGATCAAGGTGTTAAAAGACAAAATTGGAGTTTTCAGCAGAGAATGAGAAACTGTATTTTTTAAAAGAACCAAATGTACATAAATGCGTAATACCCAAAATTAAGAACTCAATAATGAGTTTAACAGATGTAACCAAAGGGAGGAATATGAACTGAAAGATTGGTTAGAAAAGATAACCAGCATTAAGTAGAGAGAGACAAGAGAAAAAAAATACCCCCAAAAAAGTAATAAGGTAAGGACATTGAAGTTTCAGTGAAAATGTCTAAGATATGTATGATTGGAATTCCAAAGAAAGTTCAGAGAAAATGGGTCAGAAGCAGTATTTCAAGAGATAATGGCAGAGAACATTCCTAAACTTTCAAAAGACATCAAGTCACAGATTCAAGATGCACTACAGACTCCAAGCAGGATAAATAAAAAGTTCACACTGAGGCATTCATAGTGAAACTGCTGAAAACTAATGACAAAGACAAATCCAAAAAGCAGGGGGAAAAGATTACTTTCAAAGGTCCAATAATTAAACACATAATTTTGGAAGTCAGAAGACAATGGAAATATCCTTTAAGTGCTGAAAGAAACTGTCAGCTTAGAATTTTATACCCAGTGACAATGCCCTTCAAGAACAAAAATGAGATGTTTTTAATGTGCAGACAAACCAAAGCTGAGATAATTCAACACCAGAAAACCCACACTAAAGGAAATACTGAAGTATATTCTTCAGGCAGAAGGAAATTAATTCAAGATGAAAGGTTGGCGTTTCAGGAAGGAATGAAAAGCAATAAAAAATGTATGTCTAAATGGATATTAGCTTATAAAACAATAAAAATACTCTCATATGGAGCTTAACACACAGAGAGAAATAAATAGATGCAAAAATGGCATAGGGAAGGGAGAGGGGATGGTAAATGGAGTTAAATTATTTTAAGGCCCTTGAATTGACAAGGAAAAGAGTATAAATATCAATTAACTTTAGACGTCAATAAGTGAAGGATACAGGTAGTAACGTCTATGGATATTACAATGAAACAATGCAAAATATTTAATCTGAAAGAAAGCAAAGGACAAAAAGAAGGGAATGTAGAACAAGTGAGACCAAAAGAAAGCATTTCATAAAGTGATAAATTTATACCTAAATACATCAGTAAGTTCATCAAATATATATGTTTCAACTAAAAGAGAAAGATTTTCAAACTGATTTTTGAAAATTGACTCTATGCTGTTTATAAAAAACACATTCAAGGGTAAAAGATATAGAAAGATTAAGTAAAGATTAAGTAAAAAGGCGGGAAAAAAGATTCCATGTGAAAAGCAAGTGTAGCTACATCAGTATCAAACTAAGTAGACTTTTAGACAAAAAGCAGTACATTCAGAGTTAAGAATAGAGTTAAAGGACATCTCATAATTATATTTTTTTAAAAAACAAACCTCTGTTCACCAGGAAGATACAATAATTGCATGCACATAAGAATATAGCCTCAAAATGTATGAGGCAAAAATTGATGGAGCTACAAGGAAAAAAGTAGCAGAATCCACAACCACAGTGGGAGATTTTTAAATACATTCTCTAAACACATTCTCTAAACAAAACAAAAGTGAGGGTATAGAAAATTTGAGGATGCAATTAGTAAGCATGTCTTAATGGACAGGTATAGAATATCTTGCACAAAAACTAGGGAATACACACTCTTCTGAACCACAAACAACATGTGTAAGCACCATGGAGAAGAATAAGTATGCAGTGTTGTGCATATGCCATTTTAAATAAGGGGGTCAGGAAAGACCTCACTGAAGTGGCGTTTGAACAGAGACCAGAAGGACATAAGAGCGTGACTCAGACGCCGGAGGGAAGAAGAAGCGCGGGGCCTGAGCATGCACATGCTGTCTGGTCGGGAAGCAGCCCGGCCCCGCAGCGCAGGAGCAGAGGGAGCTGGGAGCGGGGAGAAGACGTGGGCTGTACTGTCCCCACAGGGGAGCGCGGGGCCGGCCGTGGATTGACGGGAATCAGGGGCTGCTGCTCCTTACAGAGCCAGACCAGCTGGCTCCATCAACACCATGGAGCCAATGTCTTCCAAAATTCTGTTCAAAGCCTCAAGTTACTTCTTCCTGTCCGTGTCTGCTTAGCCCCTCCAGTCTCCCTTCGTCTCTGGGTCTTGACCCCCTTTCACAGCTCAGCCTTCCTCTGTGTCTTGTCAGCCATCTTTTCAGGGAAGGCACTAAACCCAGTGTCTATGGAACATGCACTGGGGATCTGCAATGCGCCGGGCCTTCTCAGGAACTTTATCTCAGGGGTCCCCAACCCCCAGGCCACGGAGGCCTGTTAAGAACTGGGCCACACAGCAGGAGGTGAGCAGTGGGCAAGCGACAGAAGCTTCACTGGCCGCTCCCCATCGCTCCCCGTCACTCACATTACCGCCTGAAACATCCCCCCCGCCCCGCACCGTCCGTGGAAAAATAGTCTTCAACAAAACCAGTCCCTGGTGCCAAAAGGTTTGGGACCGCTGCTTTATCTCATCCTAGCAAGCCTTGGCGAGAGGGCCGGGGGGTGGGGGGCGGGGGTAGGTGTTATTATACCATTTGACAGATGGGAAAACTCTTATGAGATTTTGCTCCTTTGTAAACTCAATCTTTTCACAGATGCTCACTTGACCCTCTGACTGAATTGGAACCAGGCTCTGCTGGTGACCCAGCTTCCAGGGCAGCCACCTCCAGGGGTCCCCGCTCTTCCTCCCACCCTGTCCGTATCTCTGGGCCCAGAGGACAAGCGAGGACCCTCAGCACTTCCCTCAGGCACTTCCCATTGCCGCCGGTGGCAGTCCTGTAGCCCTTTCCAGGGCAGACTCAAGAACCCCACCATCCTCCTCTGCAAATCTTCCCATCATCCTGGTCATGCCAAGGGGACCAGTGTCCAGCCCCAGCCTCCAGTCCAGGGAAGGCAGAGGAGAAGCTCTCTCTTCCTTCCCCATCCAGCCTCCCAGGCCCAGTTCAGATTTCCCCTCCCCACTGGGCCTCCTCTGCAGGCTCCAGCCCTCAGGGACGTGTGGTCCACCCTGTTCAGTTTCTCACATGTCACTCAAGGTCTCCTACTGACCTCTGCTCTTGCTGCATGTGAGTCTCATCTTTCTAACCAGGCTGAGGCTCTCTGGTGGCCTTTGTTCCCATCTCCCAAGGCAAGTCTTTGCCCCAAGGAAGAAGAGAAGAGCACTGCTCAGGGGTCTGAGGTTGGATGAGGTTCTAGCCCCTGAGCACTGGCAAGGCTTCTACAGTTCACAATGTGATCACTGACACTCCCCAGTTTGTGCACCACAAGAACCCTCCATCCCTGTCACTCAAGTCAGAAACCACAGAGTCCTGGTCAAGCCCCGCAGCCCAGGAAATCTGTTTGGTTCTACTTTCAGTAGTGATCCCAAATCCAACTACATCCCACTCCTTCCCTGCACCACCTCGTCCACCTTCTTTCTAGCTGGGCTGCTGGTGCTGCCTCCTAAGTGGTCCTCCTGATTCCACTCTTACCACCCACAGTCAGTTCTGCACGTAACAGCCAGGGAGATTCTTTTTTAAAATTCTTTTCCATTATGGTTTATTACAGGATATTTAATATAGTACCCTGTGCTATACAATAGGACCTTGTTGTTTATCCATTCTATGTATCATAGTTTGCATCTACTAATCCCAAACTCCCAATCCATCCCTCCTCCACCCTCCTCCCCCTTGGCAACCGCAAGTCTGTTCTCTGTGTCTGTGAGTCTGTTTCTGTTTTGTAGATAAGTTCATTTGTGTCATATTCTGGATTCCACATATAAGTGATATCATATGGTATTTGTCGTTCCTCTTTCTGACTTACTTCACTTAGTATGATAATCTTTAGGTCCATCCATGTAAATGGTATTATTTCATTCTTTCTTTTTTTTTTGAAGTGTAATTGCTTTACAACGTTGTGTTAGTTTCTGCTGTGCAACAAAGTGAATCACCTATATGTATACATATATCTCCTCCTTCTTTTACCTCCCTCCCACCCGCCCACTCCCATCCCACCCATCTAGTCATCACAGAGCACCGAGCTGAGCTCCCTGTGCTATACTGTAGGTTCCCACTAGCTATCTATTTTACACATGGTAGTGTATTTCATTCTTTTTTGTGGCTGAGTAGTATTCCATTGTATATATACACCACATCTTCTTTATTCATTCATCTATTGATGGACATTTAGGTTGCTTCCATGTCTTGGCTATTGTAAATAGTGCTGCTATGAACATAGGGGTGCATGTATCTTTTTGAATTATAGATTTTTCCGGATATATGGCCAGGAGTGGGATTGCTAGATCATATGACAACTCTATTTTTAGTTTTTTGAGGAACCTCCATACTGTTCTCCATAGTGGCTGCACCCATTTACATTTCTATCAACAGTGTAGGAGGGCTCAGGGAGATTCTTTTAAAACATAAATCTGATCATGTCATTACCCTGCTCAAAAGCTTCCAACGGTTCCCTACCTCACTCGGAAGAAACACCCAGACTCCTCCCCTCGATTGTGAGATTTGACTCCTGCCTGCTCCTCCGCTCTCATCTCCCACCCCTCAGTCTCGCTCATTGTGCCTCAGCCTCCCTGGGTTCTTTCCTGACCTTCTCACACGCTGAGGTGCACCCACTTGAACACTGCCCTGAGTCCAGGTGTCTGCAGATGAAGGCCCAGTGCTCAGCCCAAAAGGCCTTTCATCAGGAAGGCCTCCCGCGACCAGTCTATCTGAAGTCGCACCTGTGCTGGCAGGCTCTGGACAAGAAACAGATGGCACACTCCAAGAGGGCAGCTGGAGACTGCTTAATGATGGGCTACTTACAGAGGTATGCTTCAGGTTAGGGACGGTGAAGCATCCCCGGTGTGAGCACAGCAGGAAGCTGGTACCATCCTTAGTCCTGAAGAGGCTAGGAAGGAGAGTGTGGTATCAGGACACAGAGGGGAGCATAACTGCAGGAGGGGGCCATGCCCAGAGCCGCAGCCTTTAGTAGAAGAATGCAGCCACCACCAACCTCAGCCCAGAGGAGCGAGCCAGAGTAAATACCCTGACCTCTCCCTGCCCTCCCATCTCCTGCGGATACTTCCAGGAGCCAGAGGGCAAGGCAGCCCAGGGATGCACTCCTCAGAGGCCATCCTCCCCAACACACAGCAAGGCAGAGAAGTGGGGGTGGACCTGGATGGAGCAGAACTGAGCTCACGCAACACAGCATTCATTACTCTGAAGCTCTACCCTGCTTCATTTTTCTTAAGAACACTCACCACTCCCTGGTGAACTATTGTGTATTTAGTCGTCTTGCTTTATTTGTGTCTCTAGACCCATGAGGGTGGGAATGGGGTCCTTCTCAAGTTTTGTTTGTTTTCCATTTTCGTCTCCTAGGTACCTAGAACAATGCTGGCCTGTGGCAGGAGTTGAATAAATATTTGGCGAATGAATGACTGAATGAGGCTGGTATTATCATCCCATTTTATAGTTGGAAAGACCAAGCCTCCGAAAACATAATCAGTCGAGGTCCCTGGGGGAAGCTGCCTGGGTCTTCTGACCCCCAGGGCATGGTCCCTTCACCACAACCCAGAGCAGAGTTGCAACTGCTGAGAGGGTTCTCCGGTGCTTTGGAAACCACTGCGGGTCCAGGTGGCCACCAGAGCGTCAGTCCTGGCTCTTCCCACATCCTTGGGCTTTGCACAAAAGTTGAGCATGGTTTGAAATCCCTTTATGCCTTAATTAAATTAGCAGAAAAGTCCAAGTATTTTTCGTGATGCTTCATGCTTGCAGCTGGTATGTTTTCAGCATCCTGATACCTACCCCTTTCCCCACCCCTGCCTTTGATTTCAGAGCCATTGGGAGCTTTCAGGGAAGGTCACACTCGTGCCCCAAGGCTGGGAGCCCACGTGCCCAGGGGCCTCTGTCTACTGCGTTCTGCTCTGAGGGCTACCTTGCTGGAAGGGGCGTCGTTCCAGGGAGGAGGTCCCAGGCTCTGTGGGACCAAGCTTCATCTATCGGCGGGCGGGTGTGGGCTGAGTGCCCGGGCAGCCTGAGTTCATCTGCACAACTGCAGCAGGCGTGGCGGGAAGGAATGTTGCTGAGGCTGCACCTTGCGTGGCCTCCACCCCGGCTCCGGCTCCTCCTGGGAGAAAGCCCATTATTCCTGTCTTGGTGGTTTCACACCCACGGGCACCGGCACGCTCTCATTTACAGACGGATGCTTACATGCTTTTGGGGTCACTGCATGGACGCAGCTGGCACTGAGGGTTTTGTGTTTAAATGAAGTGGCCGAGTCAGTCTGGTTCAGCTGCACTGGCCTTCAGCAGAGTGACATCACCATCCCCCTCGTTCAGCACAAGGTCATTTCTGTCCCCTGTCAGCCAACATTCCCGCCCCTGCTCCGGGTACCGCAGGACCCGCCTCTGCTCTATTTGGGAACCGCTTCACTGTGGCCTCTGGTCTGCCAGGACTGGTGACCTTGATTCTTCCTCATGAGGGATCCCAAGGTCAGTCCCCTCAGGGCTCATGAGAATGACCTCGATGGGCTTGTGGGTCCCAGTAGGGAGAGTGGACCTCTGTGCTCCTGTCCACACCTCCCCACTGGTAGCACATCCGGGGGTTACACCTCCCACCCTGCCGTCCCACCAGGCTCCCCCACTGACCCTCCTGCCCAGGCAGCCCTGTGGAGCCTTTCTTTTCTGACCCAGCTTGTCTTCCTCTACTGAGCCCTGCAGAAAACTCACACCCAGCCTGGCTTCATCATCTTCTTTAATTCTGTGTCAGGAAGGCTATAGGGTTTGGTGGAGCCTCGCCACTCTCATTTTACCTAGTCTTTCTTAAATTGGGAGAAAGAAGGAAAGATAATAGGAGAAACAAGACGTGGCAATGAACGCCAGAGTGAGAGATTTGCCAAGTATCTGAACTTTGTCCTCCCCACACTCCCTGTTCCGCTAAATAAAGAAAATAGAGGTGCCTCCGGGCCTTTCTTAAATCAAGATTTTATTATTTATTAAAAAGAGATGTAGTTTCAATCACCAAGCAAACAATTCACAAAGACATTTTCTGGAATAATGAGAATAATAAAAGCTATCATTTTGGAGGGGCTGAATCCATGCCAGGCCCCGGGCTGTGGGTTTGGCCATCTATCATTCTCACCCACCCCATGAATTGAAAGGTTGATACCATCCCCTTTTTACAGATCAGGAAACAGGTTTGGAGAAGCCTGGCGACCTGTCCAGGACACAGCGCGCGTGAGAGCTGGGTCTGGGGTTGGCACCAAGTATGGGCGGCTCTGGCACTGTCTTCACTGTCCCTCACGGTGGAGCCCCACTCAGACCAAGGCAGGTGGCCAGAGGCCACACCAGAGCTTCCGTGGCCGGAAGCTGTTGCGACTCCCAAAGCTAAGAGAGCACAGCAGGGGGATCCCTACATTTGGTTTCTGCTTCGCATTTCAGAGCTTCCTCTCTGGGTTAGGGCTGTGACCATATCACAGTATGTTTGCCCAGCCCAGTTTGAATCCTAAGCTGGTGAAACAGAAATATCCTTGTGAAAATAGGAGCACACTTTTATTTACCAAAGGTAAACGAAACCTTTCACTGGTCTGAAGGGTTTCCGTGTTTCTGCCTCCCGTCTCCTCCCCTCCGCTCGCTTTGATTGCCCATAACATTAACCTTCAGAAAGAAACGAAAGTAAACAAGCTGGCAAATCCAAGTATCTGATTTCCCGGCTGCATCCTTCTCCGGCACGGCAGTGGCACCTGCCACAGGCCCTCTCGGGAGTTACCCGGCAGGGAGACCTCCGTGGGCCTCACGTCCACCCCACACCTGCCCCTCGTGCTCTCGGGGTAAGGGAGCTCCTTGCTGGAATTTGGTCATCGTGAAGCTCGCATATGTATCAATGCATTTAGCTTTCCCTCGGTCCAGTTGGCCTTGGCAAGGCTCGGCCGCAGCTCCAGGCTCGTGGCTCTCTAATGGGAAAAAAAAGGAGGGAAAATGCATTCCATGCAGGACTTGTTTTTGCGTTGGGTCAGTCTTGTTTTCAGGCATGTTGTCTTAATAGGGGAAGGCTGTTTCTCGGAAAATATCACCTTCAAGTCCTGTGACTCTTTTTCAGGTTATATAAAAGGGCATTAGGCAAACACGTGGATATCCAGCAGCTTCCTTTCTTGGGAGCTCAAATGGCGGGGGAACGGGCTACAATGCGCCTCTAGCAGCAGCCATGCAGAAGAAGAGTAGGCAGCAGTTACCTTCCTCATCAGCCTTCAGCCTGGACAATACCTGCAGTACTAAGGTTACGGCTTTTTCTGTGACGTATTGCTTCTTCAGAGAGTATTAAAGATGCTTTCAATCTATTTTTTAGGAATCTTGAAACCACCAGTGGAACATTTTTGATGTCGTGGGTAATGCATAAAGCAGCAGCTTGGGAAGGCTGGGCAGGGAGAGGTACCAAGGGTGTTGGAAGCACAAAAGACACTGCCCATTATAGTTTGAACAGTTTGGAAGCAAGCAAGGTGGGGCATATGCTGAGATGTGGGAGTAGATGTGGCTGGGAAGTGGCATTATTCCTTTTATTTGCAGGGGGATGGAGAAGAGGCAGACAGACCCTGCCTCTCCTGGGAATGGGCAGTATTTATTGGGAAGGGAGAGCCGGAGGAAAAGTTCCGTAATCATGGAAGGAATTCTCAAGCCCTGCTCCGCATTCTTATTGTTTTGGCTTTTTTTTGCTGCCTGGACTTTCCCAACCCAGAGAACAGATTCATATAAAAATTGCAACAGGAAGTGATATCACTGTGGAAGTTGTAGTAGAGGGTAAATTTTATGTGTCAGCTTGACTTGGCCGGGGAGGGATTGGGGGGCAAGATATTTAGCCAAATGCTATTCTAGCTGTGTCTGGGAGGCTATTTCTGGGTCAGATCACCATTTGAATCAGTGGGGTGAGTAAAGCAGATGGCCCTTCCTGGTGTGAGTGGGCCTCATCTAACCAGTTGAATGTCTGAATAGAACAGAAAGGCTGACCTTCCCACAAATAAGAGGGAACTCCTCCTGACTGACCACTTGAGCTGGGACATAGGTTTTCTTCCCGCCTCCAGACTCAAACTGAAACATCATCTCTTCTTAGGCCTCGAGCCTGCCAGCTTTTGGACCAGAACTTATAGCATTGGTTCCCCTGGGTCTCCAGCTTGCCAACTGCAGATCTCGGGACTTCTAGGCCTCCAAAACCCCATGAGCCAATTCCCTATTAATTAATCAATCTCCTATTGGCTCTGTTTCTCTGGACAACGTTGATTGACTAATACACATGGCATTAATAAAGCAGGGACTGAAATATTACAATCTTTCCTGAATTCATAACCTGACCATATCAGTTGTGTCCACTATGAGAAAAGGGTCATTGAATCCCCAAAGTGTTCAGCATGTGGCCAGTGGCCCCAAAAGCTCTCTGGCCACACCTCTCTGCTGAGACTATCAGAGGCCATGAATGGAAATGAGGAGAAAGCAACACAAGGGGGAGGGAAACGGCCTCACCTGCCTGTCTCACCTGGCACCTCCCAGCTCCTCCCACCCAGAATGCCCCTTGGAAGAGCAAAGGACTCAAGCAGAGTTGGCCTGATACCCAAGCCCAGCTCCACGTCCCCCACTCCCAGCCGGCCTGGCCTCCCAGGGGTGGGTATGGTCCTGCTAAACTCTGGGAAATAAAAGCTAACATTATCCACATGCTGTTGACACTCTTTTACTGTGATTGAGACCCAGGTCCATGGAAGAGTCCCTCCCACCTCCTCAGAACTGCTTTGGTAGGAAAACAGAAAACCCTCTAGCACCCTCAGGCAGCTGTCCTCTCTCTAATTGCATCTCCCCAGGTGGCCCTCGGCCACAGAGAGGTCCTGACTCTTTTCTACCTGCACAGCCTCTGTTTTTGCCCAGGTGACAGGGCCCTGGGGCTGGTGGGAGGGGCAGGGAGAGGCCACAGGGCTCAGACCCTGGACTGGAAACTGAGAGGAACTAAGAGTCCTGCCTGAGAGACTGGGTATCACCTGGCACCCACACCCAATGGTCAGTTGTGGTCTGGGGGTTCGTTTATGGGGTCCATATGGGGTGGGGGCCCCAGTTGGTCCAGATTCTACTGCCCACCCAGGCACTATTACCAAGAATGAAAATACTGCTGGGCTTTATAGCTCAACAGTTAAGCACACAGGTTTTCTAATCAGACCCAGCTTCACGTCTCAACTCTACTTTGTTAGCTGTGTAACTTTGAGCAAGTTAAGTAACCTCTCTGAGGCTCACCTGTGAACCTGGTTATGAGGAGTAGATTAGATTATGAAGTAAAGAATTTGGTTCTGTACTTAATAAAGTTAGTGCTCAATGAAATTTTGTTATCATTTTCCTATTTAGATTATCAGCATTTCTCACTAGTTATATTAAGACCCACAAGATTTGGAGTCTCAGCAAATAACATCATCCCATCCATGAAAATGGTGCAAAAAGTAAGTCTGAGTGATCCACTGAAACGTGCTAACTGGGAAAAATCCAAGAGCAGCCCTATGAAGTAACTATTTCATTTGTACCCTCATTCATTCATTCAACAAACATTTATTATGCCAGCTATGTCCCAGCCCAGGCCCTCAAGGAACTCACGGCCTGGAGGAGGAAGCAGGCAATACTCTGATGAATCCCAAGGTCAACTGTCCTGAGCCCCATCACAGCTCATTGGAGGAAGAGACAGTCTGGCACACAGAGTGGTCAGGGAAGGCTTCCTGGAGGAGGTAATGCCTGTGCTGAAGTTTAAGTTCCACTTGGGTGAGCAAAGAGGTGGTGGCAGAGAACTCCAGGGAGGACTGTAAATGCAAAGCCAGGGAGACAAGAAAGAGAAAGACTGGGGACCAAGAGAGAGGATGCAAGAGTGTGTGAGGAGCGTGGTGAGGCATGAGGTGGGAGACCAGACTGGGGCCTGGTCCTGGAAGGACTCGTCAGCTGTATGGCTGGCTCAAACTCTGACCTGAGGACAGCGGAAGGGCCCTGAGGATTTTGAAGCAGGGGTGGCATGGCCAGGTTTGCATTTTTTGAAAGCTTAGGGGGGCCTGCTGGGCTGCCTGCCTTGGAAAGTCACAGCCTGGGATGCAGCAGTGATTCTTCCCTATAAGAACATCACAGGGGCCCCTCCCACCAGGAGGACACTTCAGACCAGGGCACGGCCAGGCCTTCACTGGAGCTGCAGTGAATGCCCTGTACAAAGGGCAGATCTCCCTCGCACAGTGCCCACTAGTCCTTGTGGTGCCTTTGTGTAATTTCGATAAAGGTGCTTTACTAGTCAGAGTTCTCTAGAGAAACCAATAGGCTGTGTATATATATAGTGAATATTTATGTTAAGGAACTGGCTCATGAGATTATAGAGGCTGAAAGTCCAAAATCTGCAGGGAGGGCCATCAGGCTGGAGACCCAGGGAGAAGTCGATGTTGCAGTTCAAGTCCAAAGGCTGTCTGCTGGCAGAATTCCCTTTTGTTCAGGGAGGGCAGTCTTTTGTTCCTTCAGCTGATTGGAAGAGGCCCACCTACTTTAGAGAGGGACAATCTGCTTACTCAAAGTCTGCTGATTTAAATGCTTTTTTTTTGGAGGGGGTGTTAGTTTAGTTTTCTGCTTTATGAATAAAAGTTTAAATGGTACATACTGTTGGTCATTTCATTCTTATTCTTTTAGTCATCTATTCAAGCACAAACTTGGAATTTCATAGCCATAAGGTCAGGACATAGACTTAACAAATGAAACCCTGGGCCAACTGTGTTAAGAATTTACTTGCTACCTCATGAACTATACCATGTTAATTACTTCCTTGACACGCTATGAAAAAATGATAAATGTTAATCTCATCTAAAAACACCCTCACAGGAACAGCCAGAATAATGTATGACCACATATCTGGGCACCATGGCCCAACCAAGCTGACACATAAAATTAACCATCCCAGACACCCTTCCAGGCGGACGCGACCCTTTGCCCTAGGCACATGGCTTAGTGGGCAGAGAAGGGCACTGCACAGCCACATACATGCAGTAGCTCGGCCACACCCCATGTGCTCGCAGGTCTCTGCTCCGACCTCTTGCCTGCTGCCCCACTGGCCCTGGACCAGACCTGAGGCTGTTCAGACACACCTGCAGCAGCTGCAGCTCCTTGGCCTCTCTACTGCAGGAGGCCAGTTCCAACCAGAGCCCCTGGTCCTTGGCCCCCTAGACTCAGTGACTGCCCCTCTGCTCACGCCCGGCTAGAAGGGAAAGGAAAATGTGAATGGCATGCTTTAAAATAATGGGTCTGTGATTGTCCTCACCACAGGTGAGGCTCTGAGTCTAATATGTCACGCCTAGGGGCATCTCCAGGGCTGAGCTGAGAGCTGGGGCTCACTCCTCCTGCAGCGTAAGTGCCCGGCCCCGGCCTGGGACAGTGGGATATTTTGAGGGTAGTGGGCGCACTAAGGGGGGTCTGGGGCCTCGACGTGACTGGGGCATGGGAGAAATGGATCTGGGAAATGGGTCCGCTCCTGCAGGCCTTGGCTGTGGCTCCTCTTGAAATCCAAGCATCCCAGGGACAGGAACCCTAACACTGAATTTAGAAAACTTGGTCCCAGGGGCCCAGGAGTGGGCCATGGTCCGCGATGACGGAAGAGATTACGATCTACAAATATGAACTGACTGCCGACGCAGAATGCAGAGGGGAAGCTGCCTCCCCTTTGGCGAAAAATCAATGCCTGGTGTCAGGACTCCCTATTGACAGCTTGATTAGGAAGGACTCGAAACTCACTCTGCCCTGGAATCATACCAGGAAGAGACAGATGGAGGCATTTCTGGGGCCTTGGTGAAGCCAGCAACTGCATTAAATGCAGACCATCCCCACCCCACCCTCTCAAACATCATGGAGAAGCTTCCTTATTAAGCCTTCATTCACACCTCAGATCTTTACTGAGGACCTACTATGTGCTGGACCCTATCCTGGCGATAAGGCAGAGTCTTGACTTCCAAGAATTCATGGTCTATTGGGGAACAGATATGCAAATAGGAATTACAATCCAGGAGCACATGGGGACTCCATCCCCGTGAGGGGGAGGGGTAGAGAGCGTGTTAGAAGACCCCAGGTGATGCATATGGCCTGGCTGGGGAAGGAGGCTGTTCAGGGGAGGCTTCTACAAGGAGAGGATGCCCAAGCTGAGTCTTCGAGGGTGAGATGGAGTGAGCCTCGATGAAGGGGAGCCCACTGGACACACAGAGGGGAGGGTTTGAGCCAAGTCATGAAGACAGGAAGCAGCAAAGTGCCAGGGTAGGAGTGGTGAGAGATGACACCCAGGACACCAGGGGAGGCTTTGGGAACTACATTGGGGAGTTTGGACATGACCCCTTAGACTTTAAGACTTCGGGGTTTTAGAGGGAGGGGTGATGTGGTCATATTTACATTTTAGAAAAATACCCGCAACACAAGGATCAGGGTAGGACAGACCCCACAGTGACAGGAAGGCCAGGTGGAAGGCGGAAGCGGGGGGCAGGGGGACAGGGCTGCTACAGAAATATTGAGGCGAGCTTTGGCAAAGCTGCTGGCGGGTGGAGAGTGCAGGGACAGGGACGGGGCTGTGAAAGCTGAGTCCCTGTTCCCGCCTTGACCACAGCGCGTGGGGGAACCAGCTCTGGGACCGAGCCCACAGCAGAGACAGCAGGTCTGGGCTGGGGAAGCAGAGATGGGAATCCAAGGGGACGTGCTGCGTTGGAGGTACAGGTGGAACACCCAGTGGAGGTGTGCAGGAGGCATTTGAATATGTGGGGTCTGGAACTTAAAGGTGGCAAAGATTTGGCAACCAGGTGATAATGAGAAGAACGTTAAAGAACCCCAAGAAACACCAGCAGTTAAAGAGAGAAGGCCAAGCCCCCCGAGATGGACCTAGAGGCCGATGTATGCCATGCATGAGAACCACCCCATGGGCAAGCCTTGCCCTGATCGTGGCACCCGCATTCGGGGGGCTACTGGGATGCTGTCTTATGTGGTGCTCAGCCTGTCCACTACGGGGACAGCCTTGGAGGAGGGACCAGAGCGCTCCAAGTCCCAGTCCCCTGGTGGGGAAGAGCGAGCGGTTGCCTGTGAAGGAAGCTGGTCCTGCCAAGCAGCCGGGTGGGTGGTCTCAGGCCTCTCCCAACAAGAGCAGCAGCAGCTGAGGCACTGGCTCTGCAACCCAGAGCCCCAGGCGCCCCCTCAGCCCACCTGAGTGAGGCGGCCCAGGGGAGAGAATGGAAGAGGCCTCCAGGCTCAGACGCTGCCCTTTTCCAAATGCCCATTTCCCCAGTGAGACCCAGAGCGGAGAAGGGTCTAGGCCAGGTTACCCAGACCCCAGGCCACCCCGACTCCCAGGCTGCTGCCCTCCTGGGGAAGCTTGGGAAAGGCCGTGTATGTCTGGAGCATCTGGGAGGAGAGGAGCGTGCTGGGCCCCGGTGCTGACGGGAACGACTCCTCCAGGCTGGGAAATGGGCAGCCTGGAAAGAATGTGAAAATGCTGAGCCCCCAGGACAACAAGGGGAGCATTCATACATCTTAATACAGAAGGCGCCGCCACAAACAACGTGCAGCAGAAAGTTGCCCCCATGCACTTGGGGACTGCTCCCCAGACAAGCTGCCTGATGCACATTTGTGAGTGACAGGCCCTGGGAGGGGATGGGAAAGGAGTAAAGTCCTACCCTCCTCCCCTTCATCCTGAAACTTCTGCAGCCTCCTTCTGCTTAACACTCAAAATGAGCTCAGAATGATGTCACTCTGTGATGGTTAAATGCAGCTCTTGGCATCCAGGGCCCTGGCATAGGGGCGGCCACCGTACGTCCCCAAGGGCTAGAGGCTCAGCAGAGTCCAGCAGGCTGGGGGAGGTGGGAGCACGTGTCAGGACAAAGGGGGAGATACGGGGCATCAGTGCGTGCCAGCTGCTGTCTCTCTGTACCCTTGTGTGTGAACTGTGGGCGGTTCACGTGTGTCTTAGCTCAGGCTGCCGTCACGAAATACCATAAGCTGGGTGGCTTATAAACAACAGACATTTATTTCGCGCAGTTCTGGAGGCTGGAAGACTGAGATCAGGATGCCAACACCATCAGGTTCTGGCGAGGACCCTCTTCAGGGGTCCGACTGCCCCATGTGTCCTCACACAGCGGAGAGCACGGGGAAGAAGCAGGCTCCCTCATCGTCTTCTAAGGGCACCGGTCCCTCTCATGAGGGCTCCACTTTCATGACCTAATCTCCTCCCAAAGGCCCACCTCCTAATGCTATCACGTGGGGGTTAGGATCTGAACTCTGGGGGGACACACACATTCAGTCCACAGCCGCGTGTGAGGAGTGCAATTACTGCTGCGCTCAGGAGTGTTTACGCCGTGTGCAAGCTTGTGTGTGCAAAGAAGGCCAAAACAGCGGCCCCTTGCGGTGAGCACCTCACTGTGCCAGGAGTCAGCCGGGCACTTCCGCTGTACATCCTTACACAGACCCTTCCTCAGGCCTGGGAAGGAGGGGACTCTATCATTCTCCTTGTGCAGGTGGAGAAACTGAGGCTCAGAAACATTCCATCCTTGCCTGGGGGACTTCGGAAATGAAAGAACAGGGATCCAAACTCCCCACTCTGGACGACCTTATGTTCTGACCCCAAAGGCATCGTGTTCCCTGTGCCCAGAACAGCACATCACCCCCTGCTTTCACCCCCAACACGCCCCTCCTCCTCTGGCTCAGGACTCACCCCCTCCTCCAGGCAGCTTTCCTGGACACACACGGCTGGGGTAGGTGCCCCCCTCTGTCACAGCACTTGATCTCCAGGTTGGACCCATTTCCTTGCCTGTCTCTCTGCCAGTCTGATCTGCTGGAGGGCAGAGTCCTCGTCCTACCCGAACCATAAAGGGTGGACAAATGGTGGTCCCAGAAGAGGGAGGATGGCGAACTCCAGCTCAGGACCCTGGACCTAGCCATCTGCTCCCAGACCCTTGCAAACCGCACTCCAATGTGGGCTGATCCTCTCAGCCCTAACTGCAGTGTTGGCTTCCCCTGCCTGGAAAGCCCCCACCTTTCAGGACCCAGCTTCAGGCCCGCCCCCTCATCCCTCTGCCCTGCAGGCCTGTCCGATGCTATCTGAGTGCCAGACAAGAAGCCGGCTGTCCGCATGGGTGATACCAACAAGACAGCACCCACACACAGCGCCCTTGTGTGCTAGGCATGGGTCTAAGTCCTTTGCACTTATTAATTCATAATCCTATGGTGTAGGTTTAGACTTACCTCAGTTTTAGGGGTGAGGAAAGGAGGGCATGGAGAGGTCCATTAGCTTGCCCCCAGCTCACCACACTTGTAAGTGGCAGGACTTGCATTTGAACGAGGCCACCCAGCTCTAACTACCCCCAACCATGAGAAACCCCAGGCTTCCCTGAGGAGCTCACAGACTGGAAGGTAAGACAGACTTCTGCTGTCCCAGTGGGCCCAGTGTACAGGGGAGAAAGCCATCCCACACAGACCTCAGGCCTCAGACAGGGCGTCAGAGGTAGTGAGGCTGCCTGGAATGTGCTGGAACGTCTATCCCTCCCTCCCTGGAGAACTGGCCATTGCCAGGTTCCAGTGGGCCTGCTCTGTGGTGCCTGGAGGCCTTTGCGGCCCCTCCAGTGCTGGCCTGTGCCCTGCAGTGGGGATGGGCCCTGGAGCCCTGCGCCCAGGTTTACCCAGCTGTGGCCTGGGGATGATGCACTGAGACCAATCTGTTTGCCTGCCCCTCGTAGAGGGAACGGGCTGTTTTCTCCCTCCTGTAATTGTTACCATCTGTTTCCCTTCCTCGTGTTTGTTGATGTTTTCTTGTTTTAAAACTGAAATGAGTCAGATTGGAAACTGATTTAGGAAAAAGTGTCTGGGAGGGAAGCTCAAAGTGGCCATGGGGGACTCTGTGCTTCAGAGCCGGCGGGAGAAAAAAGATTCCGTGGGGCAGGCCGGGGGTGTCTGCCAGCATCACCTGCCCTGTGGGGGGCTGGAGTCTCCCGGCTGCCCAAGCAGGCTGGGGCTTGGGGGGTGGGGAGGGTGTCTGTGGGGGAGTGTGGAAGGCGTGTGTGTAGGTAGGCAAGTGCGTGTGTGTGCACACTTGTGCACCCACGTGAACGTCCAGCTGCCGTTCTATTGGGGATTTTAAGTCAGTGCCTGTGCCTCTCCCTTCCTGTTCTCATCCACCAGTCACCCTAGACTCTTGGTTCCTCATTGCTGTTATTTAAGCCAAAGAAAGATGCCCTGGGATCCTGCCCCTGGCTATCTGGGTCTACAAGCCCAGCCCAGCTCTGAGACCTTGACCTGCAAGTCAGACCAGCTGCCACCAGACCTTGTAATACCCTGACTTTGGTCTTATGGCCAAATGGCTAGGCTTCGGTAGATGTGGCATGTGACTCACAATCCAGCCTGCTTTCCTCTCCTTTGTCCTTTCTTGATAATTCATAGCCTGGGGGGTTTCTCTGGCTCCAGCAACCCAGAGAAAATGGATATGGAAGACAGATGCCTTGAGCACAGCATCCTTCTTGCATTCTTGGGTTCCCCCAATAGCAATAATAGCTGCTATTGCTGAGCCCCCTGCTTTGCCCCAGGTTCTGTAATAAGCCCTGGAAGTGGGAGATTTCTACTCCTCACTGAAATCCGTCTTTGGAAGGAGGATTACCAGGCCAGTTTTCTAGATGAAGAGGTAGGGGCTTGGAGACATAAATTGACTTGTGCAAGGTCACAAGGCAAGTTTGAGGTGGGTGCCAGCTCCCACCTGCGGGGCCAGAGCTCTGATCATTATGGAGATGGGAGGCACTTCAGGAAACCCTGTGCTGTCAGCTGGACGATTCCGTGGGTGGCCACCCAGGCTGGCTGGGTTTCCACCAGAAGTTTTCGGATCCTGCTTCTGCCCTTGTACCTTTGATTCCAAGCTCCTTCTTCCTGGGAAGCCACCTGGCATGCCTCACTGCACGAGGCAGGGCATGCATCTCACTCCACTTACTGTGATGTTTAGGGGCGAGCAAAGGAATCTTCTCATGTCTGCTTATTTAAGCGCTTTTATTAAGTGGAACAAGCTATTTCTGAACACAAGAGTGGCCAACAGCCTTAGAGGAAATTAAAATGAACCATGACAATGGAAAATTGCATAGGGGCATGGCAGATTCTCCGGAGATAAATACAACAAGGCTTTCAACAGCATTCGGGAAGGACTAGAGATCAGGGAGATTATGTTGTGAGAGGAAAAATCAAACCACCGGAAAATTAGAGCTCAGGCTGGCGGGAGGACCAAGCGCACGCTGGTCAGGCCTCTGGGTAGCCCTCCATTAAGCACCCCTGGAGTCTGGTGGACAGAGTGGGGCAGAGGAGCAACGGGCAGATAGAGCTCAACTCAACTAGGCAAGCATTTTCTCAGCATCCATGGCGTGCATGCTATGTGGGTACAAGGGACTGAACTGTGTTCTCCCCAAATTCATAGGGTTGAGTTCCTAACCCCCACTGAGGTGGTCTTTAAAGATGGGGCCTTTGGGAGATTATTTGGTTTAGATGAAATCATGAGGATGGGGGCCCCCATAATGAGACTATTGTCCTTATAAGAACAGGAAGAGACTAGAACTTTCTCTCTGCCGTGTGAGGACAGAGCAAGAAGGTGGCTGACTACAAGCCAGGAACAGAGCCCTCAGCAGAACCTTGTCATGCTGGCACCCTGATCTCGGACTTCCAGCCTCCAGAACTGTGAGAATTTCTGTTGTTATGTCACCCAATCTATGGTATTTCGTTACGGCGACCCAAGCTAATACAGTGAAGAATGGAGGTGGACACACTCTTCTGGGACTCAGAGAACTCTTGGGACTTGAGTGTTGTAAACTGGCACATCTAAAGGTTTGACAGATATTAGCTGTTATAATTATGATTTCTCCTATAGCCTGTGCACTCCCCTAAGCCAGAGGCTATCTATCGTTGTCTCAACCACACGATAGCTTCTCAAGTAAGTGTGGGTGAATGAATGAGTGAATGAATGATGCATCTGAGTCAATGGGCCCCAGCACCAAATGGATGGAGTTGTGGTATCCAGGCAGCCCTGCAAGGAGGTGAAAGGAAGGGAGCATTGGCCCAGGTAGTCTGCTGGGGAAGGGGTGCCAGTGCATGGGGTTTGTCTGGGACCCTCTCTGTGACCCAGGATCCACAGCGAGCAGCCACAGGTAGAAAGCCTCTCAGGCCGTCTCCATGGTGGGTCCAACCCAGTGGCCCCAGGGGTTGGTACAGTGCCTGCCGCATCCTCTTGCAGGGCAGGGCCAGAGCGTCACCCTGCTCTGGTCACCCGGCAGCCCACTCCTCCTCCCATGTCACCCCCCTGGAGAAGCCTATCTGTCTGTCTACACCAAGAGGGGCTGCTTCCCTCTCTCCTGCCCTTCCACCACCTCTTAAGGATTTCACCGCTTTCCCTTTCACACCTGGACCTCCAATGAACTTAGATAGAATCTGTCTGCCCCAGCAAAGCTTTCTGAAGACTGAAAAGATGAGGGAGAGCTGAATGATGCCATTTCCCTTAAAAAAAAAAAAAAAAAAATCACTTGAACGGCCTCAGTCCTGAACTACCGTAGCTGAGCCAGACCACGGCCAGAGGGCACACCCCTCCCTCAGGACACTGCCTGGCCGCACACTGCTCTCACAGAGAGCCTGGGCAGGAGACAGCAAAGAGAAAGCACCAGGCAGCGGGATGATGTCAACTGAGTGCCTCTTCAAGCGTTCTGGAAGATTCCACTGCAGAGCTGGTCCACCCCCCGGGCTCCCAGCCCTATGCTGCCTCGGAATCTAGGCTCCAGTGCTGAGACGCACACTCGGGCACTGACTGGCCGTAAAACAGCTCCTTCAGCTGTGCCACCCCGTCTGAGGAGCCGCCTTGTGGCCACATTTGTGCTCTGTTGTTTGCTTCTTCGTCCTGCCTGGCCTCGGGGTGGCCCTGCCACAATCCTCCCTCTGATTAGGCTGCTAACGAGGTCGCCGAAGATGCCTGTGTCAGGACCGCCTTACCAGGCGTGAGAGTCGAGCTCTCAGTCGACTTCTGCCCAGAGAGTCACAAGGCAGAGCGCTCAGAAGTCGGGACTGTTGCCTCTCACCGGCGAGCCTCTGTCTGTAACGACAAACAAGGAGTGCTCCATCCAGACCCATGACTCAAAAGGTGGACGGCGGATTTGAATAGGAGTGTCAGGTGTTTGTTGAAGAAAGGACCCCAGGGGAATCGCAGACAGTCGGCTACAGCTCATTCTTGGGGTCCTTTCTGGCTCCAGTGGGTCCTCCATACAAGGAGAGCACAGTTTGTCCTAGAATGCTCTCTGGGGAGGGGCTGGGAGGGCCTTGGGGTGCGGAGGGGCCAGGCTAGCCCCTGGCCAAGCCGTTCTTGAGAGCCCGCTGCTTCCCCCGCCTCGGGTGGTTCAGAGCCAACTCCAGGAACGCCTGGTCCCAAATTAATGTCGGGCGCTCAGAGTACAGGCATCTGAGGGCCAGGCCGGGTCAGCAACAGACCTGCGCGTATCCCTGCACCCGCTCTCAGCTCAGCTGCCCTGTGCAGAGGGCTTTTCCTCGCCAGACTCACTGAGGATTTCAGATCTGAAGATAACAGAGGCTCCTGACGTGGCTGCTGTGTGATGTGCGTCTGTGAGTCTGGAGCCAACCCCCGGGGAGGACGAGCGGGTCACAGGCTCTGAGGCTGGGAGGTCGAGGGGTGGCCCCAGAGTCATCGCCTGCAGGGCCAGCATCTGGGAAACGTCCATCACAGATCAGAGCAGGGCCGCCCCTGCCTTACCGACCTTCCCGCCCACTCTGGTGACAAGAATGAAGATGGGTCGCTGTGCTCCGGAGGGAGCTGCGCTGTCACCGGTGTGGAGCTGAGCGGGAACAAGCAGGGCGGCTGGGCCTCTGAGCAGACCGGGCAGGTTCCAAGGAACACAGCTGTCAGGGGGGCCGTGAGGGCCAATTGAAGGGGGCGATGAAAGGCCTGGCCCAGCACTGCGAACAGGTGCCCCTCCCTCTCCTCCCCGTGCCCACCCATCCGTCTGGGCCACTGGCTCCCCCACATCACAGGTGTCTGCTGAGGGCCAGGCCTGCCCTGAACCTTTCAGCAGAATGAAAGGGAAACTGATATCAGAGGGGAGCTGAAGCACAGGGAAGGCCTCTTTCTTTTCAAAGACTTTCATCTGTGATGGGCTTTTTTTTTTCTAGGAGATCTTATTTCAAAGCCCCTTTGAAAATTTTGTGGGGTTTTGTAATGGATGAAAAGTTACTTGGAAATGGGACTAAGAAGTTTTCCGTTCAACGTCGTTAGAGGAAAGTTGAAAGCTTTGAGTTGTAAGGTTCCACCAGATTTATCATTTCTTTTGTCCGTGAGGCCCATCCACTGGGAGGGGGTCTGGGGGAAGGGGCTGGGGGCCTGGACAGGGCACGCGAGGGAGCGCGGTGGAAAAACCAGCCCCAGCCGCAGTTGCCTTACGTTTGCAAGGGAGGCCATCTGAGCTGATCTTTCCGCAAAAATGTTTCCAAGGTATAGACTTTGATGTTGGAACAGGGAATAGCAAACATACTTCCAGAATACTATAGGAAGCTAGGCTCTACCAGAGATGATGGCTACCACACAGATGTTTCATATCAGAAAAATAATTTTTAAAGAAGATAGGGCCCAGATGGACCTGAGAGAAGGGGCCAGAGCCAGAGCGACACTAGCGTGAGCCCTGGAGCATATCCATGCTGGAGAACCAGCAAGAGAAGAGGCCAGTGAACAACACAACAACCAGAAAAAGCATTGGTATAGAAACTGAAGGGAAGAGTTTCAAGCAGGAAGGAGGAGGAAGCTGGTGTCAGGGATGAGAGCCTGGGGAAATGCTACTGGGTTTGGCAATAGGAGATGACTGTCCATTTAAAGGGGGTGGTTTCACTGAAGAGCAGGGGTGGGAAGAGTTAAACAGTGAAAGCTGAGGGGTAACAGGAGTGGGTACCAGGTGTTCCGAATCCCATGGAGGGGGTGACCTCAAAAGGTGGAGGGGGGACAGGGAAGGTAGATGGATGCTGGAATGGCAGGTAAAGTGGTCGAACAAGGATTTCTCAGTGCCTGTGATGGAAAGCCAAGGGGGAGGGGCTGATCAGAGGGAGGGAGAGGGGACGTGAAGGGTGGGAGTGCATCACTGGCTTTGGAGAAGGGTGGAGATGTCAGTCTGTGGCCACAGGGCCCTGTGGCCCTGGTCAGATCTGGTCTGAGACTGAAGAACTGGCCCCATTGGAGAGGGAGGGCCAAGACCTCACTGGCAGGGGTTGGTGGAACATGTCAGTGGTGGGTTAGAGTCTGGGGGTCTAAGGGAGTGGGAGAGGTGATGGAAGGACCAGTAGATCTGGCTCCCCAACCCCAGCGTGCTGTCAGGGTCAGAGCAGGAGGCCCACTTGGGCTGGACACGGTGGGAGAAGGAGAGGCCGTGGCTGGTACTCCTGTGACCAGGGATCCTAAGTGTAACCCCAAAAGGGTAGTGTGGGCACGGGCTTGATAGGACTACGCCCATTTATGGAGTTGCCAACCACGACAGGGGGGGCCTGGGAACATTCCAGCCATCACAGAGCATTTCTGAGGGTCTTAGGATAGAACAGGCCTCGGTTAGCACCCCAAGCCTGGCAGGCTTTAGCTGTCATTGAAGTTCTCTGGGCCTTCTTACTCTCGCCTGTAAAATGAAGGTGAGAGCACAGATTTCCTCAGGGAAAGAAATCCCATCCTGCCCATGCCTGGCATGTAGAGGGCGCTCAATAAACGTGAGCCATTAGGATGGGGGCAAGCTGGGCAGCCCCGCCTCATCTGTGCCTGAATCCATTTACGGCTGGGGTTTGTTGGGTCCTCGTGGTGATTCAGTAAGAGAAAGAGGCACAGGAAGTGCTTGGTGGTTTCAACTTAAAGTATTTGCCTGGAATCACAGGGCCAGGTTAGAGGCTGACCACTGGCCTCTGCAGTGCTGTCTCCCACCCCAGCACATGTTGGCCCTCGCCACACTGCCCCCTGGGGTGGAGACCTGCTTTCTCTGCTCCCTTACCCCTCCTCCCATCACATGCTCTGCCCCCACCCAGCTCCTGGCAGGAACACTTGCCCTCCAGAGACATCATCATATTCCATAATATGATTGGAATCTGAATATATATTTAAAATGACAAGTTTGAAATTAAAATTTAAATAAAGAATTACTTTTCTGTAAGTTGCTCCGAAAGCAGTAATTTAGCAGCAAATTGAAAGAGAAAGGTAAGCACTGGTCCTTTAAACCATCGTGCAGTTTCCAGAATGCAAGCCAGAAGTGTCTCAATTTAACACATCATTGGTTAGTATTATTAGAAATTTCATTGGGCTCCAGAGCGCATTATGGCACTGCTCCGAAGGGGGTGCCGGGGGCGCGGCCTGGGTTCAGGGGGCCAGAGAGGGCAGCCTGTTTAATGAGGGCAGAAGGGGCTCAGGAGAGCCTCCTCCGGCCCCAAGTGGGGATTTAACTGCAATTATTTTCTTGTTTGTCGTTCAGTAGCAATCATGAAATGAGAACTGAGAGACCCATAAATGTCATTTGCTCTTCCCAGAGGTCACAGACTTACAGCTTTGGTGTCTGTCAACACGTTTTACTGACCCCTAGAACCTACGCTGGGAACAGGAGTCCATGAAGACGGTGTCACCTGTCTGGCTCCCATGAGCCACATGAGCAGGACCATAAAGTCTGTCCCGATCGGGACCTGCCCAGCAGCCTCAGCCCCTAGGTTCCCCACACTGGGGCACAGGGGTCTGAGAACTTGAATGTCAAGACTGTCCTTACCCCCACCAGAGTGAAGTCCATAGACTGCATCACCTGGTAGGCCTGTTAAGGAGCCACATTTTGGGGTCCCCCCCAGACCTACTGAATCAGAAGCTCTGAAGGTGGGGTCCTGAAGCCTGAATTCTTAACACCCTGCCCCCCGGAATCTTCTTATGTGCATTCACACAAGTCAGAGGGCCCCTGCCATAGAGGGGGTCAATGCTCTACCGGTGTGATCTTGGAAGCCACGCTCTCATGGATAACCTGTAAGACCTAGAAAGCCAGACATCTGGGTATAAACCCCGGAGCTGTAATCTAAAAAACTCAGACACCAAAATCTCTCTCCCTTACCCCCAGCCTGAATTTCCACCATTACAACACCGTTCCTTTAAGTAAGAATTGCTTTCCTGGCCTTTCACCTTTGCAGTGTGAGGGCCCCTGGGAGGTTCCCAACACCCCAGTCTGAATAAGTTTACCAAAAGCTGGCCTCTGTCAGTCCCCACAGTTGGACCTGAGCACCATGAAGCCCCTAAGTGCCTTGCAGGAAGAGGGATGCTGAAAAGGAGGTGAAACATCTACTCTTTTCAGGGAGCAGGCTGCCCAGTTATGCTCAGTCCTGGAGCCGGCAGCCTCCAGGAGCTGATTCCCAGGGCAACGCAGGGTTTGGTGGTCAGAGATGCCTGGGCATTCATGTCTGCTAGGAGCCCTGTGGGAACCTGCCAGAGGAGCTCTGAGAATGCTTCAGAGTAAGAAGAAAAAGGAAATGAGAGCATTCACCACTGATGCTGGGCCCAGGACACCAGAACCAGCATCATCCTTGTGCTCCCAAATCCGTGTGCCTCTGCTACCAGCCTCTGCGGAGCGTGGACTCGGAGCTCTGCTGGCTTCCCCACACTGCCCAACCCCCAGACCAAAACCTCACCCCTGTGTGTCTGAGCAGGTGGGCACATGCCTGTGCTCCAGCCGCAAGGGAAGCTGGCAGAGCACGTGTTCTGGCTTCCGCCTCAAGATGGGGGCAAGATGGGGGTGTTCACAAGGTGCCAGGCAGGGCTTCCCTGGTGGCGCAGTGGTTGAGAGTCCGCCTGCCGATGCAGGGGACACGGGTTCGTGCCCCGGTCTGGGAGGATCCCACATGCCGCGGAGCGGCTGGGCCCGTGAGCCATGGCCACTGAGCCTGTGCGTCCGGAGCCTGTGCTCCGCAGCGGGAGAGGCCACAGCAGTGAGAGGCCCACATACAGCAAAAAAAAAAAAAAAGGTGCCAGGCCATCAGGAAAAACATTGCCAAAGGTCCACTGCAGGGCTCAGGCCACACCAGCAGTCCCTCGGCAGAAGGGGCTCTCAGAGTCCAGAGCCAGGGGGGTTGTGGGGATATCTCACCAAAGCTTGTCTTTCCCAAATTAGGTGGGGATCACGGGAAGCGGTGACATAAAATGAGGCTGCAGGTGAAGCTCAGAGTGTAGTCAGCTCCAGGCTTCCCACTACTGTCCTCGCTGCTGCTTCTCTTTTCATCACAGGCCATTTCCCAACACCCCACCTGGCTGGGGTGTGCCTTGGTGTCCAGTGGTACTTCTGGCCCAGAGTGAGCATGGGAGTATTGTCTGATCGATTAAAGCGAGGTGAGGGCTGGGGGGGGGGGGGACTCTGGGCTCCCTTGGGAGAAGGGGCTCACTGCTGTGAGGGATAGGGGCAGCTGTACTCAGGAATGCTCAGCAGATGGCAGTCCCCGCTAACACTGTCACACCACATGAGTGACAAGAGTGTCAAGACTTGCAGGTTCCAATCTGTGGAGGCAGGTTCATGGGCAGGAGAAGGACTCGGACACTGGCACTGTCATTCCCCCGAGAGAGGCCCACATGAGCCCCGGAAGTGGACCCTGGAGCCTGGCTCTGTCCACTGTATCTAGGCTGCAAATGCACCAGCTGCTGTGGGGTCCTTTGGTGGCGACCTTGGCCAGAATCATCCACCTTGTTGAACCCTGCCCAGCTTTTGTGGTCCAACGTCAGCTCTCCCTAACTTCCAGGCTCCATTGAGTCACTCTTTTCTGACATCTTTGGGTGAACAGTGGAAGAAGCTGAGTTCTGGTTTTTCCACCAGCCCCATCGAGGCAGGAGTCAACCTCAGCATCCCACATCTCCGACTATGCTCAGGCACTGGGCGAGGGGTCAGCGGATTGGGGCATTAGGCCTCCAGGCAGCCTCCAGCAGCATTCAGGGCAATGATGTTGGGGGTCCCGGCACACGAGGCCTCCACGGTCTGGAAACGTCATCTCCCCAGTGAGAGGAACACATTGTATCAGGCTTCCCAGGTGCACTACGCGATCCCACATCTCTGTTCTCTTACTCCCATCATTCCCTCTCCTGAAGTGTAGGCCATGCATTCATGCACTCGTGAACCAACAGTGATGAACACTCCTACTGTTGGCCAACACTGTAACTCAGAGACCTTGCCTTCCCTGGGCACCTACACCAGGCCGGCAGGAGCTGGGTCAGGTCCTGCCACGCGGGTCCCTGCCATCATGGAGCCCACCCACCAGTACAGGTCAGTACCAGCCCTGAAAGGCAGTGTTCCGAGGCTGTGATCCTGATGTGTGCAGGGCGAGGGGTGAGAACAAGCGAGGCATGGCAAGGCCCCGGGGAGTCCCATCCCATCATCTTTCAAATTTCCCTGACCACCTGGGATGCTGCTGGCCTATATGGCACCCTTGTGCAAAGTAGAAAAAAGGGCTCCCTTTGGATGGACAAATTAGCAAAATCAGCCCTTCCGGGCTGTCACAGCTCCACGGGTACACAGGCATCTTCGCACCGTGCACCACCTGCGGCCCCGCACGTCAACCCCTAAGTGGAGCAGGGTCCCCAGTGCCGCTCTGTAGGCGACGTGTAACTGGCTCTCCCCATGCTGACAGAGCACAACCCAGGGGCCTCGGGGGGCTTGTCGCAGGTGGAGCTTCCCAGCCCCCCGACCAGCAGGCGCTTCAGCCCATGGCGCCCCTCACAGAGAGCTTCATCCATAAAGGATCGGGGTCCTTAGTGTTCTTCAGCCGTTGAAAGAAGCAGGATGCTGTCAGCCACCGTAAAAATGTGACCTTTGAAAATTTACAAGAGCTTGGGGTTTAAAAGCTGCTGCGTTAATGATGCATCCCATTAGCATCTCATTAAAGGGAAGCAGAGAGAAGCCTGCTTGGGCCGATGATGGGCAGATAGGGCCACTCGGAGGCACCGGGCAGGAAGAGGGCTCTCTTCGGCTGCCTCTCTGTGCTGAGTGCCATCATGTCACTGGAGAAGAAGCAAGGCCAGGAACACTGGGGAAAGGCCAGATGTCTTCGTGGCTTCAGTGATATCCTCTGTGATGGCAGTGGGAGGGGCGAGGGGAGGCTCCCTCAGCCCCGCCCTCCTCCCCGCCGGCCCAGGCTGTCCTCCTGGTTGGTGTCTGTACATTCTTGAGTTGGCAGCCCCCTGAAAGGGGGGGTGGCCTGGAGAGCCTTTGGTGGAATTGTGGACCTCTGGGGACTCTGAACCAAGGCGGAAAGTCTTAGTAGGAGCCAAGTTCGAAGCTGGAGGCGCAAACCCACACACGGTCCCCTAGAAGCCTCCAGAACCTGGGAACCTCGAGTTTACCTTGGGCCTGGAACCCGTTTGCAGGAGGACAGGGCTCTGGTCAGGCCGAGCTGACTCACATCACCAGCTGCAACATTCCTCACCACCTGGGCATCCAGGCGCCTTGGCGAAGCGCACAACCCGTGTCCATGTTTTTTCTGGAGGGAGTGAAGGAAGGAATGTTCATTTCTTTTTTTCAATAAAATGAATAAAAAGTCCTGAACCGCAAGTTGCTCATAGCTTCAGAAGTTGCTAGTGCCAAATAGAATGAGTGTCCTTATTTATCTTTCCTAAAGAAAAAACAAACAAAAAAGGCTGCTTTCCTTCTCACAGCAGAACCTCTTTCTTGTACGTAAGAACTCGCTTGTCATAGTCATGAAAGACACAGGCAGACAGCAGGCCTATTGTAGCCACAGCTCAATCACCCCGGAGCCCTGGGCCCACCCCAGTACCCCCTGCACCCCCAGCTTCCTTCTGGAGTGTGACTCATAGCTGGGAGCAGCCCCTCGAGGGCAGGGCTGAGTCTCAGTGACTGCCCGTCCCCAGCCCAGGGGGCCCAGTTTGGGCAGGGCCGGCCACAGAGCAGGGGCCCAGTTTACTGAAGAGCAAACCCCCTGACCAGCAAAGGCGCAAGTGAGCGAGCTGGCAGGAGTGTTTTAGAATCAAGGGCCTGAGGAAAAGTGTACAGTTTTTCAAGTTCAGAAACTCTCCCAATTTTAGGGCAAAACCCCGAACGCCTGAAGTTTTAGAGTCTGATTACCTGCTCTCAAGCAGGAGACCCCGACCACCCCTTCTGGCCGCAGCGGCTGCTCTAAGGACCAGGCCCAGGGCCTCCAAGTTCCCGGAGCCCTTCCCCACCCTGTCAGGTTACCAGGCCTGGGTGCTGATTCAGCCAGGACAAAGGGCAACTGCAGGAGGACCCGGAAAACCAAACCTGCCTCTGGCCTGGGAGGCCTCTGGGAATTCCAGGCCGCAGAGAGGGGGCTGCAGCACCCCCTACTGGCAGAAGGGGTAAGGAGACCGGGGTCTCCCCATTCAAACTTCACCCCAAAACAGGGCCCCAAATGGGACAGCACACTGGCTTCTTTCCCCCCGGATGCCTCTTATTGTGGGAAAAGCAACCTCTGCACCTCTGACCCACCAGCTCCCCAAGAGCCTGGGAATACAGAGGGGGCTGCAGGCAGGGCACCCTGGAAAGCTGTCTGTTTAGAGAACGCTGTACAAGCCACGCTTCTCTTTCCTAAGTTCCCTAAGACTATTGGTGAGTGTGGCTAGATCCCCAACCTCCCCGCCTACCCTGTCTCATCTGTCCCACAGACAGAAGTGGGGCAGAGGCCTCTGACAAGGAAGCTTGTCCGCAGAATTGTTCTTTCCTCAGGAGATTCACTCTTTTCCTTTGTTTCCTGCGCTGTTCACAGAAGTGAAGCATCTGAAATGCAGGCCGGAGATAAAGTACAGCCTAATGCAATTAGCTCAGCACAGCTTATGGTGCTAATAGGATGCGCTCCCGCTTCTCCCAGCAGGCCCTGATGCAGGCACTGTTTGTCATCTGCGTAAGGCATCAAAGCCCCAGTAAGTCCAAACCCCTTCCCACCTGCCAGTACTCTTCAGCCAGCCTGGTAAGGAGAGTCCCGCTGCTCAGAGATGCCCAGAAAGGGGCGCTGCCCACCACAAGCTGGGTCACTGACTTAGCTTCCAATAGGAGGCAAGAGCACAGTGGCCTCACCTGAGAGAGGCCTGCAGATGACCCTGGAGGCTCCTCTGCCCTTCTATGACCGTCCCCAAACCTGGCTGGGTTCTGGCTACACTCCTGCAAGCTGTGGTCACTGCTCCTGGAACCATCTCTCTTGAGACTCACATCCCAGTTATCCCAGTACCAGGCCCTCCAATGTGTTTTGGGGATTTTTTTTTTTTTTGCTTATTATAAATATTATAATGTTATAAATAATGGTAATGGCCACAGTAGAAAATTTGGCAAATACAGAGAAGTATAGACAAAAAGAATAAAAGTTTCCCTTAATCCCTTCACCCAAGAATGACATTCCTGCTAATATTTTGGGATTTTTCCTTTCTGCACATATCATTTTACATGATAAGTTTATATGCGTGTCATTTTATGTCCCGCTTTTCTCATTTAACATTATAGCGTAAGCATTTTGCCACCTCATTAGGAATTCTTAGTAAACATGATTTTTTTCTTTAAACAAGTCTTAATCTCCAAAGACTTTTTTTTTTAATTTATTTATTTTACTTTTGGCTGCATTGGGTCTTCGTTGCTGCGCGCAGGTTTTTCTCTAGTTGCGGTGAGCAGGGGTTACTCTTCTTTGCGGTGCGCGGGCTTCTCATTGCAGTGGCTTCCCTTGTTGCAGAGCACGGGCTCTAGGCACACAGGCTCAGTAGTTGTGGCTCATGGGCTCTAGGCGCACAGGCTCAGTAGTTGTGGCACACGGGCTTAGTTGCTCCGCATGATGTGGGATCTTCCCAGACCAGGGCTCGAACCCGTGTTGCCTGCATTGGCAGGCGGATTCTTAACCACTGTGCCACCAGGGAAGCCCAGTAAACATGATTTTTATTGCCTACATAATATTCCATGGTAAGATGGTAGCTCAGGGAGACCAGTGCTGTCCTAATGTTTGTTTTCGCCCTGAGGTTTGTTTTCTCATTGAGTATCTAAACTAGCAAGTGAGATCCTGGAGCAGAGAGCCTGCCTGCTTCCTGCAGGGCGGAGCCGAAGGTCCCAGTGAAGATGCTCCCTGCCTTCCAGCCCTGCAGCAGGACCTGCGCTGTCCTCCCAGGGGCCCCAGTCCACCCCCTCCCACGTCTCCTCTGTGGAGTGGGAAGTCTGGGGCCTCAGAGGCTGGTGTGGAAGCAGGATGGGGCCCGACGGTAATGCTTTGGAGAGCCGTCGTCTCTCATGTCAAAGGGCTGGGCACATGGTGGTACTGGGCCTGGGCTGAGTATACAGTTGGTGCTCAGCACATGCCCGCGCATATTGTTGCAGCTTATTAATGACCCAAGGACTGGGGTGATGTCATTTCTCATAGCACAAAGCGCTCGTTCCGTTTTGATGGCTCAGGTAGAGTGGGTGGTGGAGGAGGCACTGGGTTAGGTTGGGTGTCCCTGGAGGCGGGAGTCTAGCCGAGGCCACGGCTGCTGCTACTGCACCAAAACGCTCTGCGATTCTCCCGTGGTACTGGGTGCAGGGCCAGGTCTCTGCCTCTGGCCCCGTGGCTCAGGCAGCAGGAGTACTGCGGGGGATGGGCGCCAGGGCAGGACCGTTGCCAGGCTGTGCTCACCCTCCTGCTCTGCTTCTCCCCAGGCCCCCGGCATCTCCAAAGCAGACAATCAGTCCCAAGGACTCACGACCAGCATCCGGTGGGGCCAGACGCCCATCAATCAGTCCACGCCTTGGGACACCGATGAACCGCCCTCCAAACAGATGAGGGAGAGCGACAATCCAGGTGTGTACTCCAGGGCAGACAGAGCCACCTACACTGGGAGCTGGAGGGGAGGGCGAGAAGTGTCTGAGACCTCCTGGGTGCCCCAGCTCCTCAGCAGGTCCTGACCCACGGTCTGCAGCAGCCCAGAACTCAGGTTGCACTGGGGGCAGGGGGATGGGGGTGGGGCACTGGGCGTGACTGTGTGTAATTCCCTGGGCAGTAGCTGTGTCTCCACCCCTTTCTCAAGAAAATATTGGGAAGGACAAGGGAGTGAGAGTGACGTTATAGGAGTGACTGAATCTGCTTCGAGTTATTTTGAATAGTTAGTCATTCCGAAACCTCAGTACTCTGATTCATAAATTTCCAAAATCACCCATTCCAGTGAGGTCTTGCCTTGCCAACAGTTACATGAGAACTGAGAAGCTCCCCCGCCCCGGGGACTGGGGGTTTACCACCTTCTACAGCACCGGAGGCCTTCTTACACGGCTCTGACCATAACAAAAACCTTCCCTGCTATCTCCCTTGGATCCCAGACCTCCCATTGGGATACATAGAACACGTGGGCTTGGCCATCCACACCATTGCCCTACAGATATCTGAAGACCCCTGCTCATCCCCCCTCCAAGTCTTCTGCAGGACAAACACCCCAAGACTTCAGCCATACCCTCAAGCCCATGGCTTCCAGTCCCTTTACCTTCTTGGGAATTGTTCCTCTTTCTGCATCCTTCAGTGCCCGGAACCCAAAACAAAGAACCCACGAGTGGTCTGTAGCACCTCCTTCATTCAGCCCCTCTACCTTGATCATTGCAGCCTCACATCACTTCAGCTCTGCTGGTAGCCACATCGCATGCTGTCTCAACAGTAAGACCCCAAGACGGTCAAGGTGGCTCCTCTGACCCCTGTCCATCTCCTCACAATCTGGCTTAAGCAGCTGGGTGTGGGGACCCAAGGGCAAGACCTTGTCAATATCTTCCTGTATGACTCAGCATCTTTTAGATGCCTGCTTTTATTACTGACCTTTACCCAACCTTCCCAATATGATGTCTCCTGCAGACTTGGTCATACGTCTTCCATATTGTCATCCAAATCATTGATAGAAAATGGTGAGCATATCACTAGAGACCTCCCTTTATGTCTCCTTTATCCTCTGGGCCATTCCCTGGCTCACGAAGCAATCACCTCTGTGGCCCTAGCTCTCTATATGTTCACCTCAGAGTTATCTGAGAGCTCGCCAGCTGTACTCTGAAGTTCGAATGCATCCTTCCAGGCTCCCCGGCCGGTCCTGCAGAGGACTGAGCTTCAGATGGCGTGCCTTGTGCTTAAGACACCAGGCCAGCTCACACTGGTGCCACCTCCTATTCTTCAGGCTTGGGGACAATCCCCCTTAGCAGCCAGTTCTATAATTTTGCTGGCACTGCTTCACTGACATTTGTAGGCCTCTAGTTTGCTCCAGCCTCTCTCATAATCGAAATCAAAACTATTTGTTGCACAGCTATTATGTGCCTTGTTCTGTGTGTCATCTCACTGCTCACAGCAACACTACGAAGTTGGCATTGTTGTCCCCCTGCAGATGAGGAAACTACTCGGGGAAGGCTTTGCTCTAAGGTCACTCAGCTAGTGAGGGCAGACCCGGGACTAATATGCCAAGCCCAGCCTGGCTCTCCACCACCATGCCAAGTGGCTCCCCCTTTGGACAACTCCTCAGAGACAGTACCCACTGGTGGTTAGGGAGTCACCCCACCATCCTGGCTCCTGCCCTGCCTCGAAATTGTACTTCTGTGAGAGAGCTCCAAGCCCCACCTTCTAGCCTCTGGAGCTGGTGGCCCTGAGTACCCTGTGGTTCCCACTCTCCTTCCTCGGACTATGCCACCACTCCAGGCATCATGACAACCAAGGTGGCCTTCAGAAGACAGAGTCCTAGACCCAGACTTATTCATCAGAGGTGACCCAGATTGACCTTCCCAGTCACAGCATCTTCCAGCTTCACTCACAAGCCCACTTGGGTCACCTCCATGTCAGCTGAGCTCAGAGGGCCCTGCTCTGCCTGATCTGGGCACAGCTGGCTTTGCATCTTAAACTGGGGTCTCAGGAGGTGTGACTGACCCCTTTGTTCAGCCAAAATGGACTTCTCTTGTTTCCACCAGGGCTAGCCATGCAGAGGTTGCTTAGGACAAACCCTGGCCTCCCAGCAAGGCCGTGAGAGCAGCTCCCGCCAGCCGCCCCCACTGCCCCCACCCCTGGCTCTCCCTTCCTGTGCCACAGAACCTTTGCAGGGCTCCAGGCTCTGGCCCTCTCCTTTTGCCCAGCAAACACCTACTATCTTCACAATCCAGATTTCTCCCCACCTTTCTCAGACAGTGATTCTCCAGAAAGGAAGGAAAAACACCCACATCTATGGAACATGTAACGCATGCCAGACATTCTGCTAATTTGGGGAGTTTTTGTCAAATACATCTTCATCATTCAGTTCTTCCCGGGAGACCTATGAGGTGGGTGTTGCTAGTTCCATTTGACAGAAAGAAAGAATGAGTCTCAAAGATGATAAGCGACCTGCCTAGGGCTCTTAGGTAGTAAGTGGCAGAGCTAAGATGTGAATCCAGGTCTCTTGGAAGGTCTCTACTTTCTCCTCTCTACTTTGCTTCTTCTCAGCCTCTCCCTGGCAGGTTATGGTCCCCCCTCTGAGACCCCAAAGCCATGTTTATCTACTCCTAAAGCACTTATTTTGTGCCACTGTAACCACAGATTCTTAGTCCATGAGCTCCCGGACACAGGCCTCTTGTTCACCTCTGTGACGCCGGCACTCGGCCCAGGGCCGGGGCAGTCGGTGTTTGTTGAGTGAAGATGTAACCGGTGGGTGACATTTCTTCCATCTCCCTTGCAGGCACAGGGCCGTGGGTGACCACAGTGGCCGCCGGGAGCCAGTCTGCCCTGATCGCACACTCCTACGGAGTGGCCCAGCCTCCCACCTTCAGCCCGGCTGTGAACGTCCAGGCGCCGGTCATTGGGGTGACCCCTTCACTGCCTCCCCACGTGGGGCCCCAGCTCCCGCTGATGCCAGGCCACTACTCACTCCCACAGCCGCCCTCTCAGCCGCTGAGCAGCGTGGTGGTCAACATGCCCGCCCAGGCCCTGTACGCCAGCCCGCAGCCCCTGGCTGTTTCCACGCTGCCCGGCATCGGGCAGGTGGCCCGCCCAGCACCCACCACTGTGGGCAATGGCCACATGGCAGGGCCCCTGCTGCCTCCACCGCCGCCGGCCCAGCCGTCTGCCACTCTCCCCAGCGGTGCCCCTACCACCAATGGGCCCCCCACATCAGACTCGGCCCACGGGCTGCAGATGCTACGGACAATCGGCGTGGGGAAGTATGAGTTCACCGATCCCGGGCACCCCAAAGGTAAGTCCTGCTGCCCACACGCTCCTGCGTGCCCGCATCTGTGCTTCCCTGTACGGTCACTACCACAGCGCAGACAGGAGTCTGGTTCCTGGCTTCCGTGCTCCCCAGCAGCCTCTCACTGGTTTCAATCCAGGCTCCCTGCCAAAGGCAGCCTGGCCTCAGCCCAAGGAGGCAGAGGGGAAGGTGGAGGGCAGGACAAGGAAGGCGGGGAAACGTGAGTGCGTAGGAAGCGGAGGGGAGGGGAGAGCCTGCAAAGTCCAGGGCCTTCCGCCTTCAGCCCGAGCCCTGGGCCATTCTCCCCTCCGACCCAAGGCCAGGCCACGTGCAGAATGAGCAGGCATCCTCTGCTCCTCTTAGGGCTCCCTTAGAACAGTCCCTTTGGGGGCCTTCTCCATTTCCACTCACGAGGACAGTCAGAACATGAGCTGTCTGTGTTCCCCGTCCCCACTCCGGAAAACATCTACTGCCGTGCCGTGGGGTGAGAGCAGCTCAGGGGCATGAGGTAAGGCCCAGGAGCCACGCCCAGACCATCCTGAGCCAGCTGAGTGTTGGTTCTGTGAGGTCCCATGGGTGGCTCTATGAGGCCCCAAGAAAGAGCACCTCCGGCCTTGGCCTTCGTTTAACCCCCCTTCCCCGAGCCCAGGGCAGTTTTCATTCAGGGGAGCTCCAAGGCAGATCCTCAAGAACAGAGCCAGGGGAAGGAGGACACCAGGATGTGGTTTTAGGTTGGGCGCCGGCCGGAGGGTCAGTGCAAAGGGCTCCAGCAAACCAGCCTCACTCCTGACGACTGTCTAAGGGATCTGGCCAGCTGGGATGAGAAAGGGAGTGGGAGGCTGAGGTTGGTGGGGCTTAACTGCCCCAGGCTTGTCTATCCCCTCCAGGTCCAGTCAGCCGGGCCTCTCCTCCCGCTGAATGGAGAGGAGGGTCAGCAAGCCCTGGATCTGGGTGCGGGCAAGAGGATACTTAACAGGTGGTCTGCCCTGCTGGGCATCCAGGCCTCCTTTGAAAGGGGAGTAGATGGTCTAGGAGGTGTGGATCTCAGGCATGACTTCTCAGCCTCCCTACTTACAACCACTTGAGATGGCAGAGTTGGGGGGTGGGGACACCTGCAAAGCAGAGTCTTAGCAGAGCAAGGACTCCAACCAGCCATGCTTGTCCAGCCTGCTCTCTATCTTTATCCCTTCCAGCAACTTCCAGGCCTTGTCAAGCGTCCCAACACCACCAAAGCCATGTCTAGATCTCTGATGGGTTTAATTCCCAATCTGATTGTGCCCCTGACTGCCTTTGTTTGGGAAATCAACACTAGTTTTAAATGACAAAATTATAGAAAATTACATCTACATTTTGGTAAACTCTTGCTTTAAGATCTTTTTTAAAAAAAAATTGACTAAATTGATTTTTTGTTTGTTTGTTTGAAGTGTTTTGGTTAAGCTCCCTCCCCCTTTAAACAAAAACTCACTCCCAGTTTATATGCCACCAACTCTGACACACTGGGCACTAGATGTCCCGGCTGCTCCTAAGGCTGTGCCAAAGCCTGAGGCACTAGGTGGGCTTCCCTCTCCCCACCCCATCCCACTGCCGCATCCCAGGGGGCCTCCTAGGACTGAGCAAAGGTCTTGCTTACTTGTCAATGTCAGGCATGCACCTAGGAAAAGGAGTTGTTCTGTGTAAAAAGGTAACTGGCCCAGCCGGGGCTGCTCCCTGGTTTAGGGCTTAGCACGGAGCTGGGATCCACCTCCTGGAAGCTGCCAGGCATCGGCACATCTGATCGCTGTTAAGCATCTGAGTCCCTAAGATCAAGAAGATATAGGTGGTAGAGGCAGGTCCCTGCTGCACCCCTGCAGGCCCTTACAGAGCCACACCTGTAACATCATCAGACGGCGTGAACCATCCTCTATCGCAGGCCTGAGCCCACGCACAGGAGGGGAGTAAAGAGGGGGCCCCTGGTGGGGTGTGCTCTTCCAGCCCCTATGGTGTATATTCAGCACCAGATGAGGGCCAGGGATGGTGTGGGCCTAGAAAGTGTTCACAGGCCCGCCTTCCGGTGACCTAGCTAGATTCCCCCAGTTCCAGCCGGTGACCCAGTGACCCACCCATCATGCTGAGTTTCGTAGGTTTCCGGTGAGCTGGTTGTTTCCCCAGAAATTACATTGAACTTGCTTCTCTACTTATGGACCCCATCAGCTGATTTATCCCCTTATATTTGCGGTGAAGAAAGACAATGAAGCATGCACACACAAATGCCTCCCAACTCAAGCCTGGGTGGGTTTTGTCTTTTTTTTTTTTTTAGGTAATTTCTCCTTTCATTTCTAATCTTAAAAGCCTTTATTGCTAAAGCTATAATTTGTCTGTCAGATCTAATGTCAAACAACTGCATATTTTTTAAAATAAGAAACCTGAATTTTGAAACCAAACCTTTGAAACTTGCTATGTGAGACTCATCTTCCTGACAAGACCACGTGGGTTTGGATTTGGGTCACTTTTAATTTTGCCCCTAGGGATTTTACATCTCCGAAGCCCAATTGATTTCACACTCCGAAATGACAGGCAGCTGGCTCCGAGGGGGAACCTGGAGGCCCTGCGTGACAGCATCAACACTAGTCAGAAATCTACTTAAGAAAAAAAAAAAGAAAAAGAACTTTCCTTTTCTCCTGTTCTCTGTTTGAAAGCTTGCCCAGCATTATAATAAGATCCACCATAGAACTCCTTGAGATCTAGCTCATTAAAGTCCCGTGATTTTTCGTACTATTGTTTGACATGACAACCTGGCCTCTCGCGGGGCTGAGTAATTATGAAGAGATCCCCTCCATGAAGAAAAGGTCTAGCCAGCCAGAAGGATGGGGCCACTGGTATTTTTAGACTTCATTAGTGCCCTGATTTTAAACTTCACATTTTGTTTCTTGTAATTATCTTCCCATCGACTGAGCTGAAATTTCAGTTGGGGCTCTGTTAGTCTGCCTTACCAAGAAAGGGTGCTGGGGCTTTCATTTAAAACTTAACCAGTTGAAAAATAAAGGTGGTGTGGAAATGCTTTTTGATTTGCAATAGGTCAAGCAATTGTCTCTCACCTTTGACTAGAGAAGCTGGGCTTGCATGCAGCTCACTGTAATGAGTGTTATTTCAATGCAATGAGCACACACAGATTTTTCTTAAGAAACTTACAAGATAAACCTTTCTTTCTCCAAGAACAGTTTGGGGGTGGGAGGAATCTGTAGGATTTCTTTTCTTTTTTTTTTTTTTTTTTAGATTATATATTGAAAGCTGATTAAAATAGATTTTATGTGTACAAAGTGATAAGAGGGGAACAAAGATTTAGTTCCACTTGAATCCTGTTATAAAATACCTGAGCCGTTGGTCTTGTTGCGTCGGAACCCCTGAGCTAACCCATGGGCGGAGCTGGTGGCCAGCATCAGACCTCGTGAGCCGTCGAAGTCCAGTGTCACTGCACTGGTACCACATGAGCCCAGCTGTGTGTCACAGCAGAGGTGCAGGCTGTTGATGTCATTCTTTCTAGCCCCTACCTTCTTCCACAAAGGATTTTTGGTGGCCAGGAGGGTGGCCAGAGACCCTCTAAAGCCCCAGACACTAGGCCTAGTGGTGAGCTGCAGAAAGGCTATTATATTTTCACCTGCATGTCAGGGAGAGAGAAGCCAGGATGCACCTGCTCCCTCTTGCTTCTGGACCGAAAAGCAAAGTCCAAGTTGACCAGAAGTGAAGAGGCTTGTCTCTTTTGACTTTAGATTTCACAGGCCCAGGGTGAGGGACCACAAGGATTCTCAGGGCTGGGGAGTCATGCGGTGGGGTGTGTGTAGCCCCTCCCAGTGGGTTTTGCCCCTGGACCTCCACCCTGCAGAATTCTGTCTGTCCTCATGCCACCTTCTGCTTGGACAGCAGCTGCCCTGGCCTCCACAAGTGGCAAAGACAAGATCTGGTAAAGATACTTTGAGACAGAGTGAACAGCTGTGTGACTGGGGCAAGTCTTCTGACCTCTCTGAGCCTTCCTTTCATCATCTTGAAAATGTGATGACAGTACCACCATCATCGGGCATCGAGGAGGATTGAATGAGATCGTGGGTTTGACCGTACATGACACTATACCCACTTGACATCAAAACAGTTACTCCTGCCGACACAAGCCCCAGGTCCGGGGAGTTCAGCAGAGAGAGAAGCTGGTGAAGGGGCAGAAAGCAGGGGCCTCTCCCCAGTGCAGAGGAGATGGAAGAAGCCCAAGTTTGTTCACAGGGCTGGCAGCCACTGGTCAAGCTGCTTAATGGGAATGCCATGTCCCCGTCCCTAAAAGGGAGTGGGATGAGTCACCTTCCTGGCTGGGGGATGCAGGACTGCTCCCCCCAGCCCCGGCACCCAGCACAGATCTCACCTCTCCCTGCGCCAGCCTCTGACGTGCCAGGGCACACTGCTCCCTCAATAAACATTCTAGAAGAAGCTGGGGATGCATGATAACGCTGTTTGCCCACACGTGGTTAGCCCAGAGACACAAAATGTCCAAACCGAAATCATCTTGCCACAGAGCTGCTCTCCCTGTGTCTCTGTCTCAGAAATGACACCATGAATCCAGGCAGGAGTCCGGAGTCAAAGCCTGTGGTTGTCCTCGTGCCTGTATGCAGGGAGTCTGGAAACGCCTTTGCTTCTGCCTCCTCTGGACGGTCCTCTCCTTTCCACCCCCACCCCACGCCTCCTTTCAGGCCGCCATCACTCCAGGCCTGCATCACCAGACCCACAGTACAACCCCTCCCATCCAGAGTCCATGCTGCAGCCAGAGTGGTCTTTCCAAAACACAGGTTTGGTCCTGTCACTCCCTGGTGAATGACTCCAACAGCCCCACTGCTCTCAGGACAGAACCCAGCCCTTGACATGGTGCTTCAGGATCCGGCTCCTGCCTGCCCCCCCACTTCGGCTCTCACCCTTCTGCTTGCAGGCTGCCCTGTAGCCACTCCACAGCCTGGGTTCTCTCCTGTCCAGCTGTGCTCTGGCCGAGCGTCTGCAATACAGTTTGCTTGGCCCATTCTCCCAACTAGACTGCGAGCCCCTGGGTCGCGGGCAGGCACAGACTCCATCCCATTCCACCCCCAGTATCCAAGCCAGTGCCTGGCACTAAAGGATGCTCAAGAAGAGTTCGGGAATGAAGGCATAGAGCACTGGGCTGGGAATTATCCAGCGAGGTTCCCTGACTTCTCTCCAGCCACCTCCTCCCTTTGTGTGGTGAAAGCAGGTTAGTACTTGAGGGTCCGGGCATATAGGAAAGTCAGTGGGAGACTTCATTCTGCAGCTTCATGGTCACTCCCCCCGTACCTGTCCCACACTTCTGGGAACAGAAGTCCATCTAATTCAAAGTTCCTCCTGTAGCCAAGCACCTCCACCAAAATACTTACCCCTGAGCACATGGGATCTAAAACTCTGCTTCAGTTTCCTCATCTATGTCAAGGGGATAACAATAGAATCTGCTTCTTACTGTCGTGAGGATTAAGCAAGTTATTTGACATAAAGCCCTTAGTACTTTGTAATTACTATAAAGGTATTTGCTATGATTATTTTCATTCCTGGTACCAGAACCATCTTTGTGTCCATGGCCCTTTAGGGGCCCAGGGTAATGTGAAAAAGCCAAAAACCACTTTGCCTTCCAGAGTCTTAGGATGTTGCGCTAACATCATGATGTTTGAAGTACCTAGTTCCCGGACGTCCACTTTGTACAAAAGAAAATTGCCTTCTCTCATCACATCATTTTACAATCCTCCACCATCACAGTCACAACCAGAAGGAACCAGCCCATTGCTGGGAACTTCCCCCTAATTCCAGGAGCTATTTGTCTTGGGAGGGCTCCTCCTAACTACCCACAGGGGCTCTCAGCATCCTTTGACATTCAGTTTGATATTGGGGTGCCAAGGATATTGCAGGGGTCCTCCTCCATGGCCATATCAATAGATGGGACAAATAGAATTATGTCACTCATGCAGACCAACCAACCAAGGCTGCAGGTGAAGAGGGGGTTAGGAGCATGTGGCTGGAAGCATGGAAAGTGGCCAGGAGCCCGGGTTCTGCACCAGAATGCTTGGGTAGAATTGAAACTCCACTACCCACTAACCCAATGAACTTGGCTAGAAACCTGGTATCGCTAAGCCTCTAAGTTATCTGTAACATAGAGATAATAATAGCGCCATCTTCTTAGATGTGCTGTAAGGATTTAATAATGTATGTAAAGTCTTAGCACAGAGCCTGACACATCGTGTGCTCACAATAATGTTAGCTGTTGTTATCACTACCATTACTGTAAATTCTAAAGAATCCTGGATCCTGGGGTTTTGGGGGGTGGGGGATACTGTCTGAAGCCCCTTTGGCTCGGGATCTCTGTTATTTTTAAAGCAGCATTGTTCAAAATAATCTCCCAGATCTGGCTGACATAACACTCAACACAGATCTGGAACCAAACCCCCAGTCCCACCATCACCCTAACTTTCCCCTTTCCAGCCCCCAAGCCAACACACACACTCTCCCCCAGGAAATAGGTGTCTCGGAGCCTATGGAATTTGAAAGTCCGTCTACACGAGGTCTTCCCTCCTCGCGTGGATGGTACCTGCCCCCAGCCTGCCTTGGAAGGCCCTCCTTCCCTTCACAGGGCTCTGTCCTCGAGGGGTTTGTTAATCATTAATTGGAGGGTTGTCCAGGGCTTAACAGTTTTGTTAACAGATCATTTGACAATGAATGAACCAGGCAAGCGGAAAGATGCAGCAAAGCGGCTAGACCACCCAGAGATCGTGTCATGCCTGGAGCAGGAAGTGGCCTGTGAGCCCCAGCCTGTGTATGTCCCTCTCCAGACCCCACTGCTCAGCAGGGCACAGGCAGAGCGAGGCTCCCTGGGCCCTCTCCTCACTGAGCTGGGAGTGGCACATGGGCTTTCAGCCCCGAAGCTCCGCTGAGCAACTTCCGGTTCAGAAATCCCACTCCGGCCCCAACTATCTGACAGGCAGGGCCAGAGGAGTCCAGATGCCGACTGCAATGAGGGGGCTCTTCAAATGGGAGCAAAGGGAGGGAGCATTTCCTTTCCAGAGGTTTCAGGAAATGGTGCTGACCCACAGTAGGAAGCCAGCCGCCCTGGTCCCAAGCCTTGTCTTCTCTCAGGAGTGGTGGCCCAAGCAGACACCAGCAGGGATGACCACTAGGTTCTAGACCACTGACAGTCAGAAGCCACTGACAGGCTTGAGCCATGTTACCGCCCTCCGTGCTGCACCACCAGGCGTTTATTGAGCAAGTGATGTGTAGTATTAGGCACCTACTGTGTGCAGAGTACACACTTGGCTTCTCCCGGGCAAAAGATGTGAGGCAGGGCTTCCCTGGTGGCGCAGTGGTTGAGAGTCCGCCTGCCGATGCAGGGGACGCGGGTTCGTGCCCCGGTCCGGGAAGACCCCACATGCCGCGGAGCGGCTGGGCCCGTGAGCCATGGCCGCTGAGCCTGCGCGTCCAGAGCCTGTGCTCCGCAACGGGAGAGGCCACAACAGTGAGAGGCCCGCGTACCGCAAAAAAAAAAAAGATGTGAGGCAGTGTGCCAGCTGCATGCCCCGTACAGGTCTCAGCTCCTACTGAAGCTGAGGCCCTGTGGTGACGCCCACAGTGTTCCAGACACCACGCCGAGCGCTGGGAGGGATGGACGTCTCCCTGGAGGAGCCCGAACTCCACTTGAGGGGGCCGTTGGGGGTGAGGGCAGTAATAAGAGCTAAGGGGCTGGAAAAGAGAGGCCAGTGTGGACTGGGCCTCTAGAGGCAGTTAGAATGATGCAGAGGAGACAAGCAGAAGGCAGGTAGTACTGCAAATGCCGGATCTTAGGAAGGATGTTTGAGATAAGTGCCAGGGACCCAGACTTGTGACTTCTCTACCACAGAGTTACACGCACACGCTTCTACTCAAATGGTTCTCAGGGCTCGTCCTGATCGGAGACAGATTCAGCTTGTGGTTTATACTGATTTATGCCTGTGAAGTCCATTCTCTGAACCCTTGACACATGAAGTCGAGACAGCCTGGGCTTTCCTCGGGCTGCCTGGCTCTTCTCTTTAGCCCCCCACACCCCCGTCAGTGATGACGCTATAAGGATCCGGGATCTTGGGCGAGAGCCCATTTCCTCAGTCCCCAAGGCCATTCTGGTCTTACAAGGTGAAGACCCCTTGGTCTTCAGGGGCTTTCATCTGGGAAGGAAGCGCTTGGGGGCCATTAACCCCCAACTGGGGAATCGGTGCACACCCAGGGTCCAGGAAGTCTTGGTAAACCTTTCTCTCTCCTATCGTAACAGACATCAATGGCTAGTTTCCTGTTGCCTGATCACTATTCAAAGAGCCAGCATGTGCCTTCTTGCTAGGAAAGTCATGTCCTGTTGGGCTGACCCCTAGGGCTTTTCAGTTTTCAAGGCTGGGGATGAGTTTCAAGAGGAGGAGAGCTGGGCAGGTGTGACGCATCTGCTCCCGTCCCTGAGTGATGGGGAGGTAACAGTACACCAAACCATGACACCGTGGCACAAACCTGACTCAGACCATTCGGTTGAAAGTGCATTCCATTCAGGAGCACACTTACTATTCTAAAAAGGTAAAAATAATACAAGCACAGTAGGTAAGGAACACACAGCATTGTGTAAATTGCTTGACGAAAACAATGGCCAAAAGGTTGCCATCTACTGAAATTGTTGTCATTGCCTGTTTTCTTAGTGTACCTCTCTTTAAAAATATACATCTTAGAGGGAAGCCCAAGCGTTTCCGGTGCAGCACCAAGAAAACGTTCTTCACTTTCTAGGTCTCCCTGCAGCCTTTTGGATGACCAAGCACAGCGCCGTGAACTGTCTGGTTTTGCCCACTGGCCTCTCAATGCCTTTTCGTCCCTTCTCCCAAGAGACCTCTCAATGTTGCTTTGGCTCAGTGTCTCAGACCCAGGTCTACACACGTCCCAGGCAAATACATATTAGTTTTTTACCACCTTCTGCAGGACCAATTTCATGGGCTATATATTACTCAGCTCAGGCTGCCGTAACAGAATCCTGCAGACTGGGTGGCTTAAACAACAGAAATTAATTTTCTCACAGTTCTGAAAGCTGAAAGTCCAAGATCAGGGCGCCAGCAGGTTAGTTTCTGGTGAGGCCTCTCTCCTTGGCTTGTAGATGGCCGTCTTCTCACTGTGTACACATGTGGCCTTTCCTGTGTGCGTGGGCTCCTGGAATCTCTTCTTATAAGGTCGTAATGGATGAGTCCCATCCCTATGCCCTCATTTAACCTTAATTACCTCCTTAAAGGCCCTATCTCTAAATACAGTCACATTGAGGATGAGGCTTTCAACATAGCAATTTGGGCTTGGGGGACACAATTCATTCTGTAACAGGCTATGCGTCAGTCTTGTTGGCAAATGGAAACGGTAGCCCCTTACCACAGCACAGTTACTAGATAGTAACAATGTAACTATGGATATTTTCAATGGTTTACAGTTATCTGAACCTTTTCATAAACTTACTATCATCATTTTTACCAGTTTAACTTCAAGCTGCTCACCTATTCCCTGTTAAGTGAGCACTGTCTCTATTTTCCATTATTAGAATCATCCACATTTGGGGTTAACTTTTTAATTCCACAGAACCTTCATGCTGGGAGGGATCTCAGAGCCGTCTAGTGGAAGCAGGAATCCGCCCTCCACCACTGGGGACTAAGCAGCGGCCACCCACAGCTAGATGGTTTATCCTGTTAAATGATCAAGAGCTGTCTTCCTGTAACTTCCATGGTCCTGCCCTCTGGGGCCCTCAGAGCAAAGCTGGCCCCTGTTCTACATGACAGCCCTTCAGATTTGTGATGGTGGCAGAATTTCCTTTTCTACAAATATCTCCAGTGCCCTCAACAGTTCATCCTATGGGTCCTTCGGTACTTTACCATGCTGGCGTCCTCCCTGCTCATGCTCCAGCTTGTCAAAGGGCCTCTTAAAGGGACAGCAGGCGACACGGGACAGTCACCCCCTTGGTCCTGAGCGTCACACTGCAGATAGCCTAACATTTCTGCAATGATCATGACTCATTTGTATAAAACACACACTCATACACACACAGGCACACACACACTCCAACTTTCAAATTTAGAGAACAGAAAAAAATCTCACAAAAGTCCTACTGTCCACTCCACTGGTCCTTTGGGGCCTCCTCCCTCCTCTTTCTCATCAGGCTCGGGATTGTTGGTCATTCCTCTGAACCCCCTTCATTCCTGCACCCTTTTGCCCCCAGTCTTGGCCATAGCAGCAAGTTAACCTTTCCACCGAGTTTTCAAACTTACTTCCTTTGGTGTCTAAGTGTTAAGTGTATCTCAGCCCAGCCCACCGCAGCCCCACCTCCCAGCTGTGCTCTCCCAACAACACCATACCCTCCCTTCCACCCGTCCCCTCCCTCCTCCACCACGATAGTGAATTTCAGAGCAGGCCATTACCTTAAAGCTCATTTAGAGACTGGCCCCCCTCAGGTTACAAGTGGGGAAACTGAGGTTCAGAGGTGTCACTGAGATATCGCAAGAAACTTCCTCTAGCAAATTCCCTGTGAAACCTCCCCCATCCCCTAGGATTATCTGCTGCTAGGAGTTCTTCTTCCTAGAAGCTTCTCTCTCCCTGCAGACTGAACACCACATAGAGACAGGCCCAGTGTCTGCCTTGGCTGTACTTGGCCTGATCACCATGCCTCTCCAGGCCCTGCCCAGGGGACGCACACTGCCAGGCCACTGTGATCAAAGCGGCACGGGCCACAGGAATGCTGTGCTCACCGGCAGTTCCACCAGGCCTGAATGGGAGGAAGAGAAGGAACAAGACACCCACACACTTAAAGGGGGGCCACGTCATAATGGCACCACAGGGGCAAGGTCCATGGGAGTGACGGGGAGGAGACGTTGTCCAGCAAGGAGAGGGAAGGATGACAGGGGGAAACTCTGTAACTCGGGCTCCGGACCCTCACCCCATCACCCCCGTGGCTGGGGGCTTGTCCTGGAAATGCCTGCTTAGTGCTCCCCTGAGCAGAGTCCCACCCTCCAGGTCTCTACAAATATTAGGTGGTTTTGGTTTTTGTTTTTGAACTTGGGGGCTTTCAAAACTGCTGATACACTGTGGTTATTTCAGTAAATTGAGACCCATTTAAAGAGCCCAGCTCCTTCCTAGAAGCATGGACGCCTTTAGCGGTCAGCCACGCTTGTCCATTAGGGGCCAGAGCACCTTCAAGGGCCAACACAGTGGCCCAGTTCACATGCCCAGGATGCCTTACACTTGCTCAAACCCCAGAACCTGTTGCCAAGGACCTCACAGGTCCCTAAGTTGAGGAACCGCCATGTGGTGATTCTGAAGGCTCTTGGACCATCTGGCCATTTGAACAGGCAGCTTTCAGAAATTCTCATTGATCCAAAAATAATTCCTATATTTTCGGTCTTTCTTCTATATGGAGACATTCATTAGCTTCTTAGACTAACCAACAGTTATTTGTGAGGCAAGGGTTTTGGTGTGGCAGTGACTCCAGAATTCCTAACTTAATGTCATTCGTCCCAGAAGGCAGGGGATGAGTAGACTTGTGGCCTCCCCCTGGGTGTTTGCAGTAATGACACCAACCCGGGCTGTAAGGCTGGCCCTGCTGCGTGGTCTCAGCCATTCCAGGGGGGCTGGTGGGCAACGCTGGTAGATGCAGCCTTCCAGAAGGGCACAGAGTGGGGAGTGGATGTTTCATTTTCATCATCTATTCACTCTGTATTTATGTAATCCTTGCAGCTGTCCTGTGAGGCAGATTCATAGGTGGAAAATCAAGGCCTGGGTATATAATCAAGGCCCAAGTATAAGTGGTAGAACGGGAAGGGAGTCATATCAAAACTGCGTGCCTCTGATGCCCACCCCTTTCCACCGCACCACAGTTTGAAGCCTCCGGTTGCAGCCTATATTGTCACTAGGCATGTTTGGGCTAAGGATGGGCAAGTCCCACACTGGCTGTCTTATGTCCCCGAGAGTCATGCATCTGGTATTTCTCAATATAAATTGATGATTCTTGGGTTCTTTCCTCATCCCCAAAAGTGTCGTGTGGATGGATGGCTGGACCTAATTCCCAAAGTTAATTACGGGGCACATCGGGCCCTTTCAGGAAGCCGAAGACAGGGCATTCACTGGCCACCACAGAAGCCGCTGGAGCTTGAGAGTCAAGCAGATCCCTTCCTGTCGCTACACCTCCCACACGTTATACAAAGTATTACCAGCACAATAAAGTTAATGGAGCCCGTCATCCTACGAAAGAGCCAATTCCGTGCAAAGATGATACATCCTTGAAGTTAATGAGGTCTATTAATTGAGCTTATGCCCTTTTAAATGAACGAAATTTTTGATGTCCACCAAATAGCAGCACACCCATTTAGAAGTAGTTACTGACGCCTCATGTGTCGGTCACCAGTGGACGAGGAGCCACCAGGGTAGAGCTCTGGGAATTGGCTTCCCACCGACATCTAGCACAGCCTTCACCTCCTTGGGAGCTCAACAGATATGTCTGACCGACCATTCTTGCCTGAACCACCCCAATAGAGCCACCGGGACTGGACAACGTATGGTAAATAGCTCAAGGGAGAAAGTGATCAAACTGAACCGTGGATCTCTTGAAGAGCAGCCGCCCTGGCCCACAGCTTCTAGACCCTTTAGACCAGCCTTAGGATTAGCGTGGAGAGCTGCGCAGAGCACAGGTAGAGGGCCACCCCTTCAAAAACAGCCACTGCACAGGTGGGTCTTGGGCTGGGTGGTCCTTGGGCTCAGGGAAGGTGAGCAGACACCATTCCCAGGAAGTACAGACCTGTAACTGGCTGAGCAGAAAGACAAGTTCTGGCTCAGACCGAACGGGGCCCGTCACACCATGGCCCCTGGGCCCCTGAATACATACCGATGCTCTGCCCGATTTCAGTCTCCTCCCCAGCTAGCACCGCTCACAGTTGCTGAGGAGCACAAAGTGATACTTGTTGTGCCCACAGAACATCTGCTGAAGGCAAAACTTGTGTTTATAGCTCTTCACTTCAAAAGACTGGCCGTGTTATAAAAAGAAAGGGACCATCTGTCCCTCTCCTGGACCCCGGCGCCTCTTGGAAAAGATTTCTATGCAAGAAGGCAGTGAGAAGTCAACACTGACTTCAGGGAACTATTTTGAGGCCAGGAAAGAATGGTGCCTCCCCTCCGAGGGTAAGTTGAGGCGGCAGATGAAAGCTGGCTTTGTGGAGGCCAGGAGATGGAGGGCGCCACGGGAAGGAGGCGGGCAGCGGCCCCGCCGGGGCTGCCCAGATGCTCCGGCTGTGCCAAGGGCCGGCTGGGAGCACAGAGAGGTGTGGGGGCAGAAGGGGAAGGGCCGAGAGGCCCTGGGGCCCCAGGAGGAGGCAAGAAAAAGTCAACACCGGTTTGCTGCTGTGCAAAACCAGAAGTCATCCGTCTGCATCCATCCACCCCGGCTTGTCCAGCCTTTCTTATCCAAAAAGCCCTTTAGGACAGCATCCGTTTCTGCATCTTGGGGACCACCTTAGGCTCAATGATTCCCTCCCAGTGGCTGGTAATTGAGGCGTTCTTACAGGGCGCACGGGGTTCCGATCTGTCTGTGAGGCCTGCTGGGCGCTTGTCTGCCTTAAGCTCTTGGGCACCCACACGGAAAAGTCACAGGAGAGGCCGGGTGGGCGCTGCAGTGGAGCTAGGTGAGCACCAGGTGGGGCTGCAGAGGAGGGGTTCCCCGGCCTCCCGGCCACACTCTCCCAGGCTGGGCCCCCACTAACTGAAACTCCCCAACAAGGCTCTTCTCTCCTGGTCTACATGCTGGAAATTTCAGCTCATTGGTTCTGAAACAGTCCTGCCCCTTCTTCCTCCCTCCTCCCCACCCCAGGAAAAAGTTGGTTTCTACCAGATTCCAAGCAGATTCTAGAAAGCCTTGGTCTGTGAACCTCCAGCTTGAGGCTTATTTTGTTTCAAATCAAAACCTGCTTTCCTTCTTAGCTTCTGTCCATGGGGTGGACATGGGGGAAAGGAGCTGGAGGTCAGAAGTGGGGTCCTCTGAGGACACCCCTTGTTCCCTTCCTGCTTGTCTCTGACAGGGCACCCCCGCCCCCGTCAGCTCATCCAGGGTGAATGAATTGAGAGCTTCCGCCTCCGTCCTGGGGAAGGTGCTCATGCACGTTCTTAAATGCACTGAATTCCCCGCACTTGAGAGCACGCATTTAGATTCCAAGGACGAAGGCGGTTCCTGGAATAGCATATTCAAGGCTCCCAGAATCCTAAAAGGTCACACTCCTTTTATTCTTGCCTCTTTTCTTTTCTTTTTTGTTCTTACTGATTTCTTTGGGCACATAAAACACAGTAGGCAAAGCCTGCTAGTTCCATTGAAATAAAATATTCTGCAGTCAAACCACACACCATAAAGAAATAATTGCAGTCTGTATATATTGCTAATGGACATCTCTCAGCAATTCTCTGTCTCATAAGCTTTAAACACAGACATTAGTATAAATATGCAGAAATCCCCACTCGAGCAAATTACCCTGCATTTCTGAACAGAAGGAAGATTAACCATGTGCTGATATCTTTGAAGGAGCTCAGCAGAGCCGGAAAAATGCACTGGCCCTCTCTGGGAGCCAGCTGGGGACTCTGAGGGGGTCTCAAGGACACCGCTGCAGGCCTGGCTGCAGCTCCTTTTCCCCAGAGCCCAGGCTCCCCTGGAGCACTGAGGAGGGGACGGGCTCCACACTGGCCGGATCAGCTCACCTGAGCTGCTTGGTCACCTGGGTGTCCTGCTTCTGGAGGCTTCCAGGCTCTGGCAGGTGCAGAAGCCAAGAGGCTGAAGATGCATTTTTTTTCCCTGGCCTCTCAGCTGCCAGACAAAAGCCCTCAGGGATCATCAGGCCTCTGAGGTAAAAGGCCCAGGAGGAGCCTGGGGAGGTTTGTAGAGGTGGCATCACCATTGGAACCAGGGCCCACAGATCTCCCTTCCTCTGGCCTTCACACTTGGCCTCCCCTGCTCACTCCCGCCGAGGGTCCCACACTCCCTGACAAAGGCCAGCACGGGGATAAGGGTCTCTGTCTTCCAGGGCTCAACAGCCTGTGCCACCGAAGCCGAACCCCAGCCTCAGCTGCGAGGGTCTGTGAGGAAGGCCCCTCCCTCACTCCTGGTCACCAGGGAAGATGTCCCATCAGCACAAGTTGCTAAGTCTGGGGTTGACATGGTCTGACCTCCACTTATGGCTGATTAGAGGGGTGGCAGCAGACGTGGGGGCGGGGGGTGTCCTCAGCCTAGGCCACATGCCCTCTCTACAGATAGAGGCTAGGGACTTGGTTTTGCCTGGGCTGACAGCAGGGGAGGTGGGCCAGGTGGGAGGCCCACCTCAGGAACTGTGGGCCAGCCTTGCTGTGGGATGTAGGAGGTGAATTATGAGCTAGTCAGGAATCACCGCGGAGCCAGGGGAGCCTGGTGTGCAGAGGTCTTCTGGTTATTTATTTTGTGTTCGCCTGCCTTTCCCACAGCAGAACTGAACGCGGGCGGAGAGGAACATTTACAATCTGAGGACGAGGATAGGGAGTTGGGCCTCTCAGAGCTGCAGCCATAGCCTCATGGCCTCACCTGTGGCAGTAAAGTCTGGACAGGACGTTCAGAGGGCCTGGGAGCAAGGCTGTCCTCAGCCTCAGGCCTCCCATGAGGCTGGGGTTCCTACAACACCCGAGCCTTCAAGTCAGAACTCTGAGGCACCAGCCTCAGCCAGAAACAGAGGAGCTCAGGACCACCAGATCCTCTCCTCAGTTAACCCCGGCACGCGCAGACTTCACTCGCCCAGCTCACCAGCGAGCATCTTGATGGTCTATTTTCATGTCTGTCTTCCCCACTCGACTGTGAGTGACTTTAGATTTAGCAACTTTATGTGAAATTTTTAAAGATACCCTTTTCTCAAGACCCTTGCCTGCCACCTACCAGAAAACTGTCACAATAACTAAAGATATCTATGATGATGCTATGTGACTGGCGCCCCCTGGAGGTGTGCCGTGTGCAACGTGAGCAGCCTGTTAGGAACTTATAGATGGTATTACCTCCCGTCACCCTTAGAAGGTGCTCTTCTGGGCATATTACTCCTGTTGACGCGTTTAACTCTTACAGCAATCTCTGAAGTGGGTGCTATTATGACTTATTTACAGATGAGGAAAGCTGGGCTCAGAAACATGAAGTAACTTCCCCATGTTTACCCAACTGCTCAGGGACAGAGCTGGGATGGAAACCCAGACTGTCTGGCCCCAGAGCCTTGCCCTTTGCCCCATATGCACTGGTATATCCTTGGCACCTAATTCTGGATCTGGCCATGAGGATGCCCAGCAAGTGTGTGTTTTCTGGAACAACACAGAAGGGGCCTGGCTTCCAGCCTAGTCCAGCCTGCCCTGCCCTCCCCCCACCCCCGCACTGAATCTCTGCCTCCCAGTGTGAGAAATGAGGAGCTGGATGTAGAGTCTCAGAGGTTCAAGGACACGGAGACCCGACGGTAGCTGAGGCAGGTTGCCATGCAGCCAGGCCCAAGGAGGTGCCCAGACGTGGGCCCAAGCTGTGCTCAGGGCTGGGGAGCCCCAAACCTCCAGGAGGACTTCGGGCCTGTCGGCCGTTCTTCACCAGGGCCTTTCAACCTCAGCCCACCTGACCCTCCACACCCAGGCCCTCCTGCCCACTCCGTCAGCCTCAGTGTGGTCTGTTTACCTCCCCCGCTCTGCTGTGTCACCCGTCCGTCAGGGCTCCCTGGGTGGCCATGCGGCCTCCTCCTCTCCCCCTGGCCCCAGGCCTGCCCCCTCACTGCTACTCTCCGCTCCACAGTTAGAGCATCTCTAAAGTGCCCGTCTGAGCAGGCCCTGCCCTAGTCAAAACCCTTCGGTGGTCCTCACTTCTCACTAAGCTCCCTCCCCCGTCACTGGAGGTGACTGCCCCCTCCAGCCACCCCAGGTGTGGCTCTGGTCAGCCCCAGCTCCTGCCGCCTGCTGCCTCAGCCGGCACTGGCCCCGTCTCTTCAGATTCATGCCGGGGCCTCCACCCGAGCTGAGGCAGCTTATCCTCCTTGGGGAAAGTCAGGTGTGGTCTCAGCAGGGTTTCCCAGCAACCATCCCCAGAACCCCTGTGGCTGCCAAACAGAAACCAGAGGGCCCTCCTGAGTAACTATAGAAAACAGTATGTATGTGCCTGCCCGAGAGTTCCCAGAAGGGCAGAGGATTCCAGGAAAGTGGAGCGTTCCGTCCCAACAAGAGCTGGTTCCTGCAGCCAAAAAGGGGAGAGGATCTCGGGTTACTGTCCCCCAGCCCTCAACCCTTGAGGCTCCAGCCCCCTGGGAATCCAGCTCCTCCCCCGGGGGCAGGTAGTACTAGGGCTGGAATGAGAGTTGGTGGTTGATCAGGGGCATCCAGCCAGCCTCTGCCCTGGTCAGTCAATAGGAAAGAGAGAAGCCCAAGCTCTGAATGTTCTATACATCTAGGAGACCCTCCTGAGAAGGCTTCACCTGTACGGACGCACCTGCACACGTGTGCAAGGCCTCCGACCACGTTCATCAGAGGGCCAGTCCTCCACCCTGCCAGGCTCTAGTTGTGGCTGGGCTTGGAGTCCTCCTGGCACTGGAGCAGGGGGAGAGGGGAACATGGGTGTATAATCCCCATCCCAGGACTAGGTCATTTATCTGGAAGGATGTGGTCTTCCCCACCTGGGAGTAGAGACCCCCACACACACACTGACCTTTGGCCTGGAAGGATCTCCAAAGAAACAACCTCCCCAGCAGGCTAGGAAGAAGGGCAGAGAGAAGATGAGTCAGCGCAGCTTGAGGCTCAGAAAAGCCATTTGCTGGGAGCTCTGGGACCAACTGCAGCCAAATGCATGAGTGAGGATGCCTGTCCGCCTGGCTGCGCTGCCCAGCCCTCAAGAGCCCGCTGAACCACACCAGCCCTTGAGAAGGAGGGACAGAGAGGTCAGCAAAGATCCTCTAGGATCTGTGCTCCGTGGGGGCAGGGCTTTGGGTCTGTTTCCTTCATTGCTGTATCCCCAGTGCCTGGAACATGGTAGGTGCTCAATAAATATTTGTTGAATGTACGAGTGAATAGAATGAGTGAAGGAATGAACGAGTGTAGCTGAAAGTGATCGATTATGCTCACAGTACTGAAGCATAAACCTTACCGCAGTGCTGTGGACACAGGGTGGGAATCTGGGGGGACGGGACAGCTTGAGTAAAGGCATCGAGGTGGCTCCAGAGTCAAGGTGTCTTTTAAGGCAGAAGTCATCCTGAAGAAAGTTGTCCTTTTTCAGTCACCTTCTATGATTTTATATAACTTAATTCAAATGTTCTGCCCTTTGTCACATTTTCTCTTGTCTACTTTGGCAGGGTTTAACCTTATTATCTTATTATGGCCCACTGCCCATAGGTAACTCACTCTCTGAGGGAGCCTTGCCTTGTGCAGGACCACGTCACGCTTCTGGGCAACGAGCAGAGTTTCTCCTGAGGCGTGGTTGTGCTCTCAGGGGCTTTGGCCATGTAGGCCTTGGCCATTTCTAGGGTTACCTGGGGGTAGTGCAGCTTCTGGTCTGTGGCCATTGAGTTCACCAGCACCACCTGGGGCCCCGGCCCCTCCCAATGGGTCCATTCTGCCTTCCTTCCCTTCCTGAAGGTCTGAGGTCCCCTCACCACCTCAAGTCCAGAGCCCAGGCCCCCAGCTGACTCCAGATGCAAGGCCTGGGCTTCGCCTTGGCCCCTCCCATCCCACCCCAGGGCCCCTAGCAAGGATCTTGCCCAGCAGGCCCACCAGCCAGCCCTCCAGCTTGCCTCCCCAGCCAGCTCTACCCAGCCTCCATCATCCACATTCCCCCCCTTTGTCTACAGCACGACCGTTCATGGTGCTCCTTGGACCCTGAGCCTCACCTTCCCAAATGACCCCTAAATATCTCTAGGCCCCTGGGCAGGCCCTGCCCTGCCCTGAGAAAGCAGCTAGGGCAAGCAAGAAACAACAAACTATAGCAACTTAAAATTATAAATGCGGGGCTGCGAATTAAGCAGAGTTTGATTCAAATCTTGCTTCTGCCACTCAGTGGCCAGGGACTCTCTCTGAACCCTATTTTTCTCATCTGTGAAATGGGGACCTTCAGCCATAGAGTTGCTGGGAGAATAAAAAGCGATAATGTAATCCGTGCATCTCAGCGGGGTAGCAGGAAGCATGCACGCTGGGGCCTTTTCAAAGCGCGGGTGCTTCCTCCCCTCCCCTCAACGAGATGAAGCCGATGGGGGCGGGGTGGCCATTGGGTATATATGACTTAAGGAATCAGTAAGATGGCTGAGGGCGGCAGATGTAAAGTGCCTCTAGACCCAGTAACTGACACGTGGTAAACAACCCAGAAAGGCGCTAGCTTTGGGTTTTAAGGTTGGGTTCCTACTCCTCGCAGGCCGTGAAGCCCAGCACAACACCCAGACCTAGCCGGTCGCGCTGACTGGGGTACAGGTGCCCGCGCGCGGACTTGGGCGCGCCGCCTCCGGGAGAGGGGAGGACCCGCCCCCAGTGACGTAGCCGGGCCCGCCCCCCGCACGTGCCTCCGGGGAGGGAGGGACCACGGGAGGTTCCCGGGCTCGCGGGGCGGTCGAGCGTCTGCAAACGCCTATTTGCATATGCGCAGGCTGGATATTTATAACTTCTCTTTAGCGAGTTCCAAGTTATTGATGTCTTCAAGTGACTTTAATCGGAGGCTTCTTTTCTTCAAATGGGCTTTTGATTTCCGGAGTGATATTATACATGGCTGTAAGCTATTGACTGAGCGATCGCCGTTGTGTTCTCAATGTGCTGATGCTGAAAATCTGCGATATAAATAAACTTCCTCTGGTAGAATCATTATAAAGCACAAGCAGCAGAAATTTATGGAAAGAACAGATTAAATGCTTAGACTTAAATTCTTCAGTGTGCTGCTTGCCCTAAACTGCTGTGTCTGGAGTTTGGGCTGCTGATTCAGGTGGAAAAAATCAAACGGACACATCGCTTGTCGGTGCATTTTTACTATGATCTATAGTGTTGCCAAAAGAGAAAGCTCAAAAGCTGCCATTGATAATCCTGGTTAAAACTTGGAGCATAAATTATTAAGACTTGTAGTTTCTTTTCGGAGTGGTTGGGGATTGGGGCGTGCAGCACAGTAAAGAAATATAACGTCAATATGTGCTTATACGTTGTAATGTGGGACATTTTTATGCCCATAATAAAACATTCCACCTACAACTATGTTTATGAAAGCAACAGATAGGAGATCCATAATGCCACTTAATAGAGTTAATCACCTCCCATCGGTATGGTTTAAAAGGCTTTTTATTGCATGTTGAAAAGCTCTGACCATAATTAATTCTTCACACACTGTCAGGTGCCAATCAGAGGGCTGGAGACAGCGAAGGGAACTTTCTAGCACACTGGTGCTGGGAGGGTTCTCAGAAGTGGGTCCAGTTGTCTGAACTTCAGGTGTTTACATTGATAATCTAGCCTCTGTGTTAAACTGGGCTCTGGCTGGGGCTTGAAGTTCTAGATTTTAAGCTCTGGGCTCTAGATGTAAATTCTCAGTTTGCTCTAGGTCCTGGGCTCTGGACCGGTTCTACCCTCTTAACTCTAGACCCTGGATGACCCACACTGGGTCCCTGGGACCTGAGTGAGATGATCCCACAGCACATCTGTACTGAGAGAGCCAAGAGAAGGGAACGGATGCTTCCTAACAGTCCTGGTTTAGTTGGCTGTCAGCTTGGTGGATCAGGTTGTCCACAGAAATTTGTGCTGTTTGTCCTCCCTTCACCTCTGACCATTCCAGCCAGTTTTCAACAGAGAGGAGGGAAGCCATGGATGGCCTGCCCTAGGGTCAGCGTATGGGTGAAGGCTGGTCCCTCAAGACAACAGCCTGCCATGGAACAGACCCAGTCTCATTGGCCAGGCCCACAGCCAACCAGCCACGGAGGCTCCGGAGCTAATCTCTCCCCATTTCCTCCAAAGGAGATGGCTTTATCTCCTTTGTCCCTTATCACACAGTCACTGAGTGACTGGAACCACAGGGAATCTCCCTAACAGCCCAGAAAAGCTGAGGAGGTGAAGGGTTAGCCCGAAATAATTAAAGAATAAAATCACCCTTTACAAGCTCAGTTCCAGCCAGCAAGAGTGAAGCAGGCAGCAGGGAGACAGTGCTCTCCGATGGGGGCGGCGGCGGCATGGCGGTCTCTCAGGTGCCCAGGCAGCAACTCTGCGGAGGCTGGGAGCTGAGCTGAAGCCAGCTGGTACTCTAGCAGAGATTTTTCCGCGTGTGAAAGCTCTTTTTTCTCTTGGATGGTTGGACCACCAAGAACTAAGAGTGGCCCCTGAGGGCAGGAAGTGGAGGGTGGATGAGCAGGAAGGCTGAGCTCTGTCTCCCAACATGGCCTGGCAGACTTCTCTTCGCTGGACTCACCTCCCAGGGCACATAAGAGCTTGGTGGGTAGGTTGTCACCAGAGGCTCAGAGGCTTTTGTCCTTGCTGGGGAGGTCGTCGTAAGAGCTCTGCGTTAGACAGAATCATACCCGAATGGACTTCTGGCACCCCACTGGAACACCAGTCACTGGGTTTTCCATCACGGCCTGGAAGGATTGACATCCCTCTGCCACCTCCCTACCACCAGCACCACCCAAAGTGAGAACTGTGCTCAGGTGAATTGGCCTTTCAGCTCGGGAGGCTTTTCCTGACCCGGGCTGAGCACTGGGTCCATGAAGGGCACTGTCTACAGCTGCCCTCCCAGAGGTGAGCACCCTCCTGGGGACAGGCCACACCTCACCCATCCCAAGTCATGCACAAGTCACAAGGACGACTGGGAAGATCGTCAGGCAGGGGTGCTGTAGGGGAAAGGCTCATTTGTGCCCTCAGCCAACAAAAATGTAGTGAGTGCCTACCATGCATCACAAACAGAACGCTCTGCCCTCACAGAGCTCACATTCTGCCTCCCCAGAGCCTCCCAAATGGCCATGGCCTCCACCCCCTGGATTCAGCAGTGAGAGAAATAAGAAATTGGATGTGACCTTTCCAGAGCTGTGCATAGCAAGCTGAGCTGGGAACCCAAAGTGCCGGGGCCTGGTTCTCTGGTGGATCTTCAGGCTCACATCCCAGGCCCCCTTGGGGAACTCCCTCTACCCCAGGCAGCCACTGGCGGAGTGTGCCCAGCTTAGGCAGGACACCCTGACGAGTGCTGAGCCTGCAGGAAGGAGGCACTGAGGTTTCAGTGCCTCTTAGTCCTTCTCAGGGAACAGAGCCAGAGGCCAGCAGGGGGCAGAACTGGCTCATCCTTGAGGCAGCAAAACAAGGGAGACTGAAGTTACAGAGGCCATAACTGTTTGACAAGGCCTGGGAGAAGGGGTTGCAAACCAGAGCTGGAGGCACGGTCAGCGTCTGTTGAGGGGATGTGGGGGAACGGTGCCAGTCTCTCATCTTGACCGGGCAAGTTGTCTTCTGAAATCCAACGTCTCCCACCGGGTTTATGCGAATGAGCTGTAGGACCAGTTGGGCAGACAGCACACATGGAGCACCCACTGACAGGGCGGAGTGGAGTGCCCAGCCACGGGCCAGCCCACCTAGACCGGCCCGGCCCTCGGCGATCAGAGCTGTCTTCCAGCAGCTATCAGGCCCCCGCTCTCTCTGCCCACGGTGCTGGTGGCCTTGAGGTCCCCACCAGGCAACTGCTCCTGAGCCCTCCTGGTCTGTGGCCTTCAGCGAGTTGGGGACGGGGTTTTGGTGCACAAAGCTGGGCTCTGTGAGTGGAGGACTTCTAGGATGAGTTTGCTAATAGAGATATCTGTTCTGGGAGGTCGTGTTACAACCTGTCGCTAACCGGAGCACCCTGCCCGGGGTTCTCACCAAGAAATCACAGACAGCTGCTTGCAGGCGGGTGAGTGATTTGCAAGGACCACAAGAATATTTGCATAAACATATATATGGAAGTGTGTGTGTTTATTTGCATTCATTTGCATAAATTCCTGGCTCTTCGAACTGTCGTTCCTTATTTTTATTTTATTTTTTTCACTAAATTTCGTTGAGCTCTGGAGATTTCAGTAATGAGAACAAAAAAGCAGAAACAACAGTGCTGGGGCAGGAGACCAGAAGTTTTCAACTTTGCTACACATTAAAATTTCCTGGGGAGCTTTTTAAAAATCCTGGTGCCTAGATCACCCCCAACCCACTGCGGGTTGTGGGGCCCAGGCATCAGTATTTGTTTTTTGAAGCTTCCAGATGAGTTCTTCGATGCACAGGCCAAGGCTGAGAACTGATGCCTTAGGCAGGGCAGGCTCCTGTCAGATCAAACCCGCTTCAGCTTCCAGCGGGAGACACTGGGCACCTCACCTCGCCTCCCTCATATGTAAAAGACACTCGAAACTTAAGAGCAGTGACGTGCGTGAAGGGCCATCTCAGCACACACGGGCTCTCAGTGAAAGATCGCCATGCCCTTCGTCATCATCACCATCTCTGTGCAGTGTCACCAGGCAGAACCAGAGCACCTGGAGACCTGCCCGCTCCTTCTGGCCCTGCCACCCAAGTCACCCTGGACCGCCTGGGCCTCCGATCCACCCCTAGGAATAGCGAGTGCTCCAGGGTGGGCCTGGGTCTGTTCTGGCTGACGTGCACGGTCCTTTCTTCTTCTAGATGACTTCCAGGCAGATGGTCTGTCACTGCTCAGATGCCTGGGGAGTGGGTGCTGGCAAGGGAGAGAGTGCGCTCGAGAGCATGCCCGCGTGGCCCTGCTCGCCTCCCTCCGCCCTCTCTCCAGGCTGGGAGAGAGCCAAGTGCTGGGGATTGCAGGGTTTTCTTTCCCTGGTGGGTGCTGCCAGGGGAAGAAAGATGCTGGAGATATGGAAATGCCTACCGTACTCGGCGCGGTTGTTCCCAGGGTTCTGCGGCTTCTCGCTCTCCCTGCTTGATGCCATCGCTCTGCCTGCCCACCAGCCCACTGCTCCACACTCCGTAGAGTCTGTGGTCCCTCCATGGGCTTTCCTGCTTCTGTGCCTTTGCTTGTGCCGTGCACTCTGGGGGCCACACTTCCTCCATGGAAGGACTCAGGATTTGTTGGCTCAAATCCTATCCATTCAAGACCCAGCTCAGTGCATCCTATTCCGTGACACCTTGTCTGATCCAGCAACTATTCATTCATTCCATCAATCACTTATTCAGACCTTACCTGAAACCTGTTCGGAGCCAGAAGCTATGCCAGGCACTGGGGTACAGAGGCTAGTCAGATCCAGGCTCTGCTTTTGAGAGCTTTTCTTAGCAGTGGGAGCTTTTCGGAGCAGGGATCAAAATCGATTACGTTCTCCTCCGCAGCAGCTGCCAGAGAAGCTCCTGTCTGTGCAGACGCACCCCGTCAAGAGAGATGCTCAGGGTAGACAGCACAGATCCTCCCAACAGCGGACAGGCGCAGCCATACCTTGGCCTGCAGAGCCTGAGGAAGGAGAGAAGTGCTGGTTTCAAAGCCTCCAGGACGTAGAGGGGAGAAGATGGGAGCTGAGGGAGCAGCTTCTGGGGGCAGCCAGCCCACTCCAGCCAGCCCTGGATCCACCTTTGCTAGGACACATGCAGTCATTCCCAAGGCCTCGGGGAGCTCTACAGCTTGATTTGCAGACCTGCCCAAGTCCAGGTCAGCTGTGCTGGGGAGAGCCCTCTTTCCAGCCTGCCCCAGGGCCTGGATGCTTCTCCCTGGGCCCGGGGTTGTAGATACCCACCCAGACCCTCCTACCCCATGGATTCCCCATCACCTCCACCCACCCAAGGTAAAGTTCACCCCAAGAAGGAGCCAGCCCAGACCCCCACAGGAGAGTTGTAGAAGCTCCAGGCCCACAGGTAGCAGAGACAACTCCCAGGTCAGGACCAGCATCACCTTCCCCATCCCTGGGCCCGAACGGGAGGCTACTGCTGGAGCCTAGGAGGATTCTCCATCAGGTTCTGTGTCATCCCTGGGAACTGCAGACCCAGCTGGTCAGGAGCCCTCCACGTGGCCAGGCTGCAAGGTCTCAAACCCTCGAATCCCGCAGGACTCTGCTTTCTTTCCCTTTTGGTCAAAGCCATTCACTCCATCAGCAAACACCCTCCCCGCCCCTCCCAGTCCCCCCACGGGGGTCCCATCTGTGGGCACCCACAGTCCAAGGGCTTGAGAGATGAGAAAATAACCTTGGCTCTGTTGTGAGCCCAGTGTGGTGGGACAGAAGGCGGCATCTGAACCTGGTCTCGCGGGATGGGTAGACGGGTCCTGCAGAGGAATAGGACCCGATGAAGGGAAGGGAACAGCCTGTCCAAACAGCAGCTGGGAGCTGCCCCTTCAAGTGCATACCACACCCTTCACTACCCGTCACTGCCATCAACCCCCCAGTGAGTGTACAGTTGCACCTCGTGCCAAGAAGGCTCTCAAGGGCAGAAAGTGGGACAGCAGGGTCGCCTTGGTCTCCTCCCCACCTGCACACAGAGACACTCCATTCCTGTAGGTTGATTCCTGCTGGACACGGCCCATGCAGGAGACTGGGCTAGGCTGGGCTTCTTAGCCTTTGTGCCATGCAGGGGGTGGAGCCACCCCTCATGCCCACCTTCAGTCAGCCTCTGAGCACAGTGGCAGGTGCCCAGGGTGCCCACCCCCTGTGTCCAGCCCGCCCGGAGCAGAGGTACACCAGAACCCAGGACTGCAGCTGAGACACAGGCCCGGCCCTGTCTGCGCAGGACGGCTTCTCTTGGGTAATTACTTCCAATGAGAGTTTGTGAAAAAAGTACTCTGGCTTTATTATAGAGTCTAATAGGTTCAGCTTCTCAAGAAAAATAGACTGTCAGGCTAAATAGCTCTGGGGAAGTGACCAGGCAGAGAGGGGTATCGTTAAAGCCAAGAGCTCAGCTGAAATCATGAGAACAGTGTGAAAGGTCCTGTGTCAGGGAAGTCAACCCAGAAGGTCCAGGAGCACGGCCTGCACGTGTGCCCAGACAGGACTGTCTTCCTGCATCAGGGTCTTGGCTGCGTATGTCGCCACTGGGAGCCCAGCATGTGTGAGCCACCCCGGGACCCAGTCCTGCACCAGGCTCTGGGAATGCACCGGGCTGCACCGGGCTGCACCGGGCTCTGGGAATGCGGGGAATGAAAGGCACCAGAGCTCACAGTCTAACCAGAGACAGAATTCATCAGGGGAAGATCACATACCGAAGAGGGAGGGCCTGGCAGGGGAGAAGCCTGAGCTGCAGGCAGGACGCGGGATCAAAGGGGATGTCAAGAGAGCCCACCCGGAGACCTTTCCGGGGACCAGGCCTGGGGTGCCTCGTCCACGGGCTGCGTGCACCCAGGACCCCACGGCCAGTGTGACAGGCGGGAGTGCAGGACACCTGGCTGGTAGACGGGGCACCGAGGGTGGGCCCACCGGAGGCAGGGCTGGGGCCATGGTGTCTCTCAGGTGTGACACGGGGGCTGGCCTGGGCACACTAAGGCAGACCTGGCCCTCTGGCCCTGCAGCTGGCCCCTGATCTCCTGGGGGGCACAGCCCCACTTTCTTCATTTATGCTAATTTTCTAATTTTCCTGGAATGATGGTGGCGATTAAAGACCATCGGCAATAGGAAAATTGAAATATCGCCTAGGCTTTCACCTCCCTTGAAATGACAGGAGGCGACGTGTTGCCACAGACCTGACCCTGCGCAGGCCCTCAGGAGGGGTGAGCACGGATGGAGACCCGGGGCAGACGGCCACGGAGAGACACCCCCTCCGAGAGGAATATAGAGGGACAAGTGCGGTAGAGAGGGGTCCCCATCCCCCCAAACACACGCACGCACGCTCCTGCCCTGCCTCCTCACCCCAAGTCCTCTCGGCCTGTGAATCCTCTTCTCCTGCGATGTGATTCACAGAGCTCTGAGCTGCCATCAGGCCCTGGCCACAACACGCACACACGCACGCACACACGCACGCACGCTCCTGCCCTGCCTCCTCACCCCAAGTCCTCTTGGCCTGTGAATCCTCTTTTCCTGCGATGTGATTCACAGAGCTCTGAGCTGCCATCAGGCCCTGGTGGCACCTGGGGTCTCCGTTTCACTTCCTTGTTTACCTGGGTAACCGAGCTGATTGTACTCCCAGCTCCGGTTCACTAATTCTCACAAATCCTTTTAAACGATTGATTGATTTGCTGGAACCGTCGGGGAGGGCCATGAGTCCCCCGCTCCTTGTCTCTCTCTCCTGTCTGGTCCCCCATCCTCCCCAGCACCTCGTCCCGCCCCCTCTCTGTGCCATCCTGCCCCTTCCTCGGGCAGGGGGCTGACTGTCCCAAAGCCCAGCTGGCCGGAGCCTTTGAGGGACTCCCTTCAGGAAGCTTCCAACACAGCAAGGTTCCACGGAATATAGCCCATGACAATTTAGGCTTGTTGCTCTTCTGTTTCCAAAGCATGCCCTCCTCTGGGGTCTGCAGTGTTGGGTGCAGAAGCTCTGGGGCCCCTCGCTCGCCTCTCCCCCACCCAGCCCCTTTGCTCACCCACACAAGACAGCTGTCTCACCCAGGCTTCCCAGGAGCCTGGTGGAAGGCAGGTCAGCAGGGCCTCTGGGTGAAAGACGATGGGGCCATCATGGTGGCCAGTCCAGGTAAAGAGCCCAGGCCCCTCTGGGAATCCAGGGCAGTGAAGGAGGGAAGCAGGGCCCCCTGTGGGCTCCCCCTGCCCTGGGCTGCCTGCTGGCCAGGAATGGAGGGTAGGCAGCCCTCTCCACGTTTGCCCCAGTTGAAGAAACCAGGTGGTGCATTTTGTAGACTGGGCACCTGGAGTCGCATCTTCTCTGCTGGAGGCTGGGCTGTGCTGGAGGATGAGGTAGCCGCCGCCGTCAGCTCCCCGGTTGCTTAGTTGAGCTCTGAGTTCATACCTCTCTGGGGGTACACGCAGGACTGACACCTCTTTATTCAAATTCTCTGGCGGGTCCCAGCTACAGCTTCTCACATCTATTCAGAAATCTGATGTCTTGCCCCTAAGATAATGAAAGGTAAAACAGAAAGCTGTAAACTGGTAGTAGCAGAGCCCAGGACAGCACAAGGGCTGATGGCTCTGCATCAGAGGAGGGCCTCTGTCCTCGCAGCCCCAGAGGCAAGGCCTGGAGACCATCTGTTTGAGGGGCTCATCCACCGATGCAGAAGGAACCGAAGCAGCACGCAGCACCTGGTTCCTGAATGCCATGCTCCAGGCCTTACCCGGAGGTGGGGACCCTGGAGCTCCGAAGTCAGCGACAGTGGTCAGAAATCCTCCCCTCGGTCCCAGCCCTACATGGACTCTCAAAGCCCTGTGGTTCTGCTTCCCCCTAGACCCCAGAGCCCCCTCCACCGTCCTCCAGGCTCTAGACCAGGCTTCACCCTCACCGCTCACCAGCCCAATAGCAGCAACCCCTAGGGGCAGGGTCTCACCACCTCCAGTCATTTGCCCCCCATCCAGCCCACCCCTCTGTGCCCCAGGGAACTGGGACAGCTTTTCTAAATTTCCCTCCCAGGCCTACAGTCTATAGGTTCTAAGCACAGCTTATCCAGCCTGTCATGGGGCTCCAGGCCTCTGCACAGACAGACCTCCCCTCACCCACTTGTACACTGTGCTCCCCCCACGCCCTCGGCAGCTCTGCTAAAGGGGCATTCATCACGCCGCGCACGACACAGTGTAACATGGGTGCATGCATGTCTGTCCCGCTCGGGTCCTGGGACGCCAACCACAGCCCACAGCTCTGACAGAGTTCAGCCGGGCAGATCTTCATTTGAGGCTAAGCAGTTGGGCTGGGAAATGGGTCAGGGACAGAGGCAGTACAGAGCAGCCCCCAGCAGGACCTGTCTGCTTGGGACTCTGCACTGGCAACATCTCCCCCGCCAGTACTCAAGTGCCACTGAGCCACTGACTCCGCCAGTCACCACGGTCACCATCGCCGGCTGGCCCTGCCGTGCACGCCTCCCTGGAACCTCCAAGTCCAGGGCACGAGCATCAGACCAGCTGAGCCCAGGTCTCCTGGTTACATGCCAGCTGCCAGGGAGCCACCTCCACTCCACTCCCACAGGGACAAGGCCCAGTTCCCCAGGCATCTTGGGGTTCTCCCCAGTAGAAAGGGGGTTCCAACGTCAAGCAACCAAACTCACCTGTGTTCACTGCAGCGTCTACCTCCCCCATCAGACCGTGAGCTCCTTGAGGATGGAAACTGCTTTCATCTTCTTAGTCCAGGGCCTGGTACATAGTAGGTCCTCAGTAAACCCGTGTTAGACTGTGAGCTAAATTAGGAATAATACCTCTCCTCGTGTGCCTTTGGCTCTCCACGGTGACATAGCTAGCCATCCCCCTGCTCTTCCTGGTCATCCCCAGGCCACCCATCTCTCCCTCCTCAGGGGGACTTCAGCGCCCCCGCTGACTGCCATGGAGCTCTTATCCGGCTCTTCACCACAGGCGCCTTGTGTCCCCACTGAGCTTCACTCTCCCCTAGGACGGGGATGGTCTGGCTCATCTACTGCCCCGGCTCCTCTGCAACTCCCAGCCCCGACCCCAGCTCGCAGCCCTGTGCCCTGCACCTTGAAGGTACCTGACAAATGTGCTTCAGCTGGTTGACTGTGTACCTGGGAAATTCAGAGGAGGGCATCAGAATGGCTTGGAAGAGCAGAGTGGCCATCGGGAAGAAGGGAAGGCCTGATGGTGTACGAAAGGCAGGGGCTGACGCGGGCGGGTGCAGGGTGAGGGTGTGGGCCCCGGTGTGGGGTGTGAGACCACTCACAGTTGATTCTGAGCATCCTTTTTGAGTGTAGGAGACAAAACTGACTCTCTCGCTCCCTCTCATAAAATTCACCCATGGCACCCAGTCTCCTGTGGGACCAAGACCTCGGGAGGGTTTGTTTTTTCACAGCCTGATATGGGCTTGCCTCTCACACCGCATGCTCAAACACACATATTCACACACACATATGCTCGTACACATACATGCATGCGTACATACATGCTCATACACACATCACGTGCTACACACGCCATACGTTCCTGCCCACATACTTATACACACTACTCACTTAAACACACATGTACATACGTGTGGTTCACACCTTGCCCCTCCAGCCCACCTGGTCAGCTCCTACTTATCTTTCCAGTGTGCCCTTAACCATCGCCAGCCCCGTGGAAGCCTCCCTGCTCTCCATGGAGCAGAGCCAGCCCCCTCCTCTGCCCCTCTTCTGCCCGATGTTCGCCCCACTAAAACTTCTCACCCGGCATCACAGTTACTTAGTGTGTCTCTCGCTAAACAGTGAGCTCCCCAGGTCTCTGAACATGTGCATTCATGTGTGTCCCTGGGACCCCACCCAGTGACCAGCACACAGGAGACAACACCCATTTGATGGATAAATGAGTGGGACAGACACAAGGTATCTGAAGTTCCCAGAGTCTGCCTCTGAAAGGGGATGTCCGCGCCTCAGCCTCATTCAGCTGTGGACTTAGTCTCCTCCTCCAGGGCGCCCCTAACCTTTCTATATCCCTCCCTGCTTTCTGCCCTGACCCCTGGACACTTAGAGCTCTCCAAGGTGCTGAACTTTGTTCTCTCACTTGGCCCCAGCTATCTGTCCTGGCCTCTTGACTCTGGTCCCTGTAGCCAAGAACCAGCCCCGGCTTCCAAGAATCTACACGCTGGTGGAGAAGAAACAGTGTCTCTAAATATACTATAGGCAGAACACAGTTCACAGAGGCACAGAGCATTATGAGAGCACAGAGGGAGGGGGGTGCTCCCCACCCCAACCCCAGACATCAATTTCAACTCTGTCCCTGCTGCCAGACCCAGTCTCATCCTCCCCTGATCCTGAGGACCAAGGCCCCTGCGGGCACACACCTCCCTGAGGGAGTTCTAACCAAGTTCTAGCCCCTGAAGGAGGCCACCTTCCCTCCAAAATCCTTGACATCTGGGCTGCTCCCAGCTCATCTGCCTTGGCCTCCCACCAGGCCCTTGTGAGCCCCACCTTCAGCATCCTGACCTGAATCACCTGGATGCTTAATTCACTGCACATCAGCCCTCCCCACTCCAGCGTGTCACCCTGGAGTCCCAGCTCCTTGCAGAGCTCTCTGCACACCGGTCTTGACCTCATTTCTCACCCAAGCGTCCTAAGCCCTGGCCTTTTCCTGAGATCTCTCTGACCGCCTCCCACCATGACATTTTCACCCTCTCCTGCTCAGAGTATTCCCGTCAACCCCTCAGCTTCCAACCTCAGAGCAGGAGAAGGAGCCAGGCAGAACCTTCTTTACTGGGGCAGGAAGGACGAACAGCTGCCAGTGTTGACCTAACCAGGCACTTCCCTCCAACTACAGCCTCAGGGTTTGCTCAGTGACCTTCCTGCTCAGCCAAAGGTCTGCCCCCACTTCTGCAGTGACCACCCTGTGGCCAGGCTCCTCAAGGCTGGTGCTGGGGTCCTAACACTCCGCCCCCAGCCTCACCCATCCCTCCCCAAACAAAATACCATTCCCTTTGCCTCCTACCCCAAGGTCACAAGGCAAGAGCTGTCAGTGAAGGTGGCCAGTTATTGGCCTACATGTGGGCAGGTCTTACCATCCAGGCAGCTGGGAACCTGGAAAGTTGAGAAGACCACCTCTCTCTGACCACTGCGTGTGAAGCCCCCTGTTCTGAAGAGTTGCCTTGAGGGCTCCAGGTTGCACCTGTGCTCAGCAGAGCTGGTGGGGTGGTCAGTCTTTCCCAGGAGGGCTTTTTAGGCTCTTCAAAGCCATTGGCACTGAACAGAATAGATAAATCCCTCCCCAAGGAGGATCTAATCAATGTAACCATGCTTTAGCAGCCATAGATGCCATACGAAGTGTGGGGTCATCATCGTTATTATTAACACTGGTGTCTCCTGAAGTTAAAAGGGGCTTGATTTTTGCATTCTTTCCGTCTGATTCCACACAAGTGTGACATTTCAAATGGTTCTTTTGGATCATGTTTTGGGGAAGTTATTCTTACCACCCAGACCATGTCTGCATCTGGTCTGTAACACACCCTGAATTCCAATCAGAAAGGAATTTTTGTGAAAAACATGGTGTCTGGTGTCCAGGGGGGAGGGGGGCGGGGGGGGGCAGAGAAGCAAGCCCTCCAGGAGATCACAGCCTAGAAAGGAGACAGACAGATAGACATTCCTCTGAAATTAGGCAGCCAGGGATCTCTACTGCAATTGAGACACCAGCAAAGTCTCGTGGGACCACAGGAGAGGTCTGTGATCCAGGAACTCAGTAAGAATTCTTATAGGATGGAATTTAAGCTGAGGCTTAGGGGATGGATGAGACCCTAAGAAACAAGTGTTGGGGGAAAGTTGGCCAAAGGGGAAGAGAGAAACAACCAAAGTGAAGGAACAGGATACAGGGGGCATGAACTTAGAGAAAGGGCTGAGGGGTGTGTGGGGACATGAATAGAAGTGAAGCTATAAACAAAGGTTACAAACAGGTCCTAGAAGGCTCTGGGAGCCACTGGGTAGGAGTTTAGGAATGAGGGATCAGGCATTCCTTGCCTGGGTGGGCCTGTAGATGAGGCAGTCATGGTGATTCTGTGGCTTGACCTAGGTCTCTGGGTCATGCTGCCCCCATGCCCAGGCTGGCAGCTGGTCAGTCCTTGACTCTAAGAGACAGAGGAAGAGAGGGGGATGTTTCTGTTAGTGTTAGGTGTGTTTCAAAACAACTGAAGGGGAAAAATTTTAATGATTTTTATATCATCTTGGAGGGCATAAGAATGTTCCAACTGAAATGTAAACTTCATTCTGCCGAGCAAATGCTCAGTGAGCACCCGCTGGTAGGCAGCCCTGGGGCGGGGACTGTAGGAAGAGAAAGGACCTTTGGTGCTTGAGAAATAGGTCTGTCACCCAGCATTGGACGACATGGAAAAGCCAGGCTGGTGAGAGGTGGCAACTGTTCTGAGGGCTTTTGTTCCCTTTCAGATAGATGGCAGAAATTTCCATTCGGACAGCAGGACAACCAGAAGGTCTCCTTGCTAAAATGCTAAGTCAGGCAGGAAGCCTGAGTCTTTCATGCTTCCCTGCTCTAGAGAACCCCATTTCCTGGGAGGGTTTGCCCGCACATTGGTGGGACTGGGACTGGGTGACTTCCCCGTAGAAGGCCCATCCCTCCGACTCAGGCTGGTCGTGCAGCCCACGGGGGTTTTTATTCCATCTTACGAGGAAGCTGGAGCCCAGCTGGCTCTCAAGGCTGATTCTGAGCCCAGTACTTCTTTGGAAGCGGAGAAAGGGGTGGTGTGTATATCTGATGGGTGGGAGAGGGAAAAGGAGGAAGGGCAGCATCCAGCTTGGCAGCCCGGCCGCTCCCTGACCGGCTATGGCAGAAGCAGCAGGAGGCTCTGTTTGTGTAAAGCCATCATTCGTCCCCACAGTGTCGGCACATGTCAGGCTCCTGGTCCCGAATGAATTATCCTCTGGGTGTGCATGAGAGTCTTCGCTGTGCTCTCTCAGTATATTTCACAACTGCTCTGAGTTTATAATTTTTTCGGGTCCTTTATCAAATAGGTGTCATAAATACCAGTGGAGTCAGGTGCATTTATCACCTAGCTGGGTTCTTACTTGAGCTCTGAAAAAAATTATTTGGCCGCACAACCTTTCTCGGGGCTCTGATTTAATGGACTCCACTGCAAAGCCACTGAAATTCGTTGCCTTTTAATATTTGACATCTCTTCCTCTTTATTACCACCTCAGACAGCCCTTCTAGTCCAGCTGGAACGAGCCCATTAGTCTCTGACAAATAACTTGTGTCGTTTGGTGAAAAATATGCAGAAGTTTGGCTGCAACTTCATCTCCAGTGTTGGTTCTGTTTGCGGCCTCACTCTCCTCTAAGCAAAGCATCCAGCCCCGGGCAGACCCTTCCTAGTGTCTCCTTTCCCTCTGATGCCACTTGCTGCTGGATCCACAGAGCGGGTTTACCCTAACCACATATAATGGAATTTGAGACAGGGTGTTTAGAGATGTCCGTGTGGGGTTAAGAATTAGCCTCATAGCAGCACTCGTCACAAGAGCTCAAAGGGGGAAGCAACCCAGGTGCCCACTGACAAATGAATGGATACGCAAAATGTGATCAATACATACAATGGAATCGTATTCAGCTTTTAAAAGGATGGAAATTTTCACATATGCTACAACATGGATGAACCCTGAGGACATTATGCTAAGTGAAATAAGGCAGTCACAAAAAGACAAATACTGTGTGATTCCATTTATATGGGTTGCCTAGGGTAGTCGCGTTTAGAGACAGAAAGTAGAATGGTTATTGCCAGGTGGTGGGGAAAGAGGGGAATGGGAAGTTGTTCTTTAATGGGTACAGAGTTTCAATTTTGCAAGATGAAGAGTTCTAGAGATTGATTGCACAGCAGTGTAAATGTATTTAACACTACGGAACTTAAAAATGGTTAGGATGGTAATTTTACAACAACAACAAAAAGAATTAACTTCAAACTGCACCAGCGAGGGAGAGAATGACACAGAGGAAGTTCTCTGAGCACTTGAGTTCATCACCTGTTCATGCCTTTGATAGCAGTTAGCTCTTGCAGCATAACAAACAGTTCTAAGGTTTAGTGGCTTAAATCAACAACCACTTATTTAGATTGTGCAGTCTGGGTTGGGCTCAGCTGATCTGGGTTGGGCTCAGCTGATCTGGGTCGGGCTCAGCTGATCTGGGTTGGGCTCAGCTGATCTGGGTCGGGCTCAGCCGATACTGGTGGGGGTCTGGCTGGTGTAAGCAGCTCATCTGTGGGCTCACCTCTGCTCCGCGTTGTCTCTCATCCTCCAACAGGCATGATTATATGGTGGTGGTGTCAGGGGTCCCGAGAAAATGAGCAAAAGCAAGTAAAGCTTCTTGAGGCTGTGGCTCAGACTCAGTGTCCTTTCAACCATGTTTTAGGGTCCAAAACAAGTCATAAGGCCAGTCAAGATCCAAAGGGTGGGGCAAATAACTCCACCCTTTGATGATGGGAGGGGCTGCAAAGAATTTTTGCAATTTACCGTAACGACTATATACATATACTCCAGGACCTGTGCTCATTGTTGAAGATAAAAATTAAAAAAAAATACAATCTAGTGCAGGAGACATCCATATAAATAAATAATTACATAGTATGCTCTAAATAAGTAAGCACAGGATGCCGAGGTGGGCGGAGGGCAAGGGGATCTGGCAGGAATAGGGGAAAGAGGCAAAGAGGCCTGGGACAAAATAATACTTTAACTGGTGTTGCAAGATAAAATGGTAATTAGCCAGAAGAAGCAGGGAGGAAGAAAGATCTGGGCAGAGGGGCAGAGAGATGAGTGAAGGATGGAGGGGGACATGCCTGGGGTGCAGTGAGGCTTCAGTGGGGAGTGAAGGGCCCACCGGGGAGGGGAGGGGCTGGGCATTGTTGGGGGAGGGCCTTGTTCCCACTACCCAGCCTTGCAAAGTTTATTTAAGCAGGGGCTGATGGGAACTTCCCTGGTGGTCCAGCGGTTAAAACTCTGTGCTCCCAGTACAGGGGGTCCGGGTTCGATCCCTGGTCAGGGAGCTAAATCCCGCATGCCACAACTAAGACCAGGCACAGCCAGATAAATAAATATTAAAAAAAAAAATGCGGAGGTTGATGGTCAGGCTGATGTATGGAGAGAGCTTGGAGGGGAACAGGCCAGAAACAGGGAGACGGCCTTAGAGGCTGCTGCAATGACTCAGGTGAGGGATGGCGGCGCTGGTGGAGAATCGATGCAGAGATTTCTAGGTGGTAAAAGAGGCAGGACTGGGTGGGGAGGGGTCAGGGAGAAGCCTAGTAAACTGGTGGGTGTGAGCTTTCTGCCAGATGGTCTGAGTCAGGGGAGTTCCCCAAGGAGGGGCAAGGCAAAAGGCACAGGGCAGCCACTTGGGTGAGCAAGGCAAGGGTGTGGGGTCCCACTCAAAGCAGGGAAGACCAGAAAACAATTCCCTGATGCCAGCCAACAGGGAGGGACCTTGAGGTCAAGACTTCTCCTTCACAAGCCCAAGGCAACCAAATTCTGCAGGGCGCTGGGATGCGTGCAGCTGGAGTCAACTCTGAGGACGCAGCCCCTGCCAGGCTCTGCCCTGAGGCCTGCAGACTGTCCAACCTGGGCACCGGCATGGCTTGTCCAAAGGCTTCCCCAGGAACCCCCAGGCCTCCAAGCCCCTCAGACATTAAGGAGTTGTCCTTGCCAATATGGGGCGGGCAGGAGGGCAGTTTGGGCCCGGAGCCAATACTGGTTTCCTCCCGTGGATCCTCGGTCGTAATGTCCCGAAATGCCAGCTCTCCAGCTGGGCACTCAGGGGGCAACAGTAAGCACGTACCAGCTGATCAATACTTTGAATGTACTTGGGGCCCTGCTGTGAAAAGGAATCCCCTGGTGAGCCCTTTCATAAACTGAAAAATTCTTCTGAAACTGAGTAATCTTGCCCAGTTATTAAATCCAGATTTCCACAAAATGAGAGTAGAAAGAGCCTACAGTTATGATGACCTGGATCTCCAAGCACCACCTCTCAGATCCGGCCCGGGATTCCCAAGGCAGCAGGCGTTGAGGCTGGGTCTGGGGCTGCAGATGTAATCGTTGCTAGAACCTTGGTTTGAAATAAAATCTTCCAAAGCAATCAGAATGCTCTGGGCCCAGAAGGAGTGGCGTTCTGTGTAGCGCTGTGTTCTCCAGGTCCCCTGAGCACGGTGAACTCAGGAGGCGTGTGGGGCTGCATCCATCCCTCAGTGCAGCGTGACAACTGGGGCCACCAGAGCAGGTGCCCGTGGGTGCTTGAGGGAATTGAGCACCAAAAGCTGGAGCAAGTTGCCCAGGGTCACCCAGCCAATTAGTGGCAAAGCTGGAACAAGAATCAGGAATTCCAGCCCAGAACTCTTTGCCCCCCGCAAGGGATTTCACTCAAAAACATGACATCATCCATCTGGCTCATGGTTTGGGAATGAATTCAGTTGGTGGCTCTTTTTGGAGCTGATGTGTGAGTGCAGCAGTTCAGCCTTAACCCAGCCTGACCCTGTAGGCCCTTCCTGTGTGGGATCCACCCCGGCAATGTGCTACACGTCCCCACTGCCACCTCTCCCCAGGCATCCCACGGCCCTAACCCTAGGCCCACAACTCAACTCATCACCCCCTCCCTTCCCGATGTCCCCCCCAGAAATCCGGACATGGTCCTCACACACCCCCCACCCGCCATGGTCCCTCCAGGATGGATGGCCGTGGCATCCACAGCCTAAATACTTGTCTTTCTCTGTCCCTCTGTCACCACTGTAGTTCAGGCCTTTGTCACTTCTCACTTGGATTGCAGAGTGATCACCACCATCAACAAAAACATGAAAATTACCACCGTTGAGTGTTTACTATGTGCTGGGCCCACGGCTCACAGCTTACCGCGGGCTAGCTCCTTTAACCTCCACCAGAGCGGGAAACTGAGGCTTTGGGGGTGCTGCGTAACTTTCCCAAGGTCACACAACTGATAGGAGGCAGAGTTCAGGTTCTCCCTCAGGCCTGGCTCTGAGGCCCAGCTCTCCACAGGGTGCTTTCCTGCCCCCCATTCTGCCTCTGCCATAGCTGCTGGAGTCTACCCTTGTCACCCCTCTGCACAGAATCCCTGCTGACTCCCTGGTGCCATAGCATTAAGCTCGAGCCCCCTCACAGGGCTCTTGGGATCTGACCCCTCCTGTCCACCCATCACATCTCTGTCTCTCCCCCAGCCCTTGAGTCTCTTCCCCCGTATCTACCCCACAGGTGCCCTCCACGCCCTCGGCTGTTGCTTTGGGTCCTGCTGGTTTCCCTTGCTCCAAGGCTCCACGGGGAGCCTTTAGAGACCCCAGCCAATGCCCCCGCAGGACACACACCCCTGCATGTGCCCTGCAGCGACTCCAGCTCAGCCTGATGTGGGGTTGGTGGGGACAGTGATTCAGCATTGCCCGACCACCTCAGTCCCCCATGTGGGGTGTGCTCCAGGGCCCCCCCTTCCCACCATCTTCCCTGGTCTTCAGCAGAGCTGGAGCCCAGTATGTCCTCTCAAAGAAGGGCCTGGCTGACCTCAAAGCCCACAAGCCCTTGGCCATCCCCGGGCCTGAACATCTGATCTTCACCCAGCTCTGGGAATAGAATGGGAGCCTCCATCCCCATTTTACAGACATAGAAACAGAGGCTCAGGAAGTACCAGGGCTTGTCCACAGTCACAGTGTCAGGGGAGGGCTGGGCTCAGCAGGGCATCTTGGCAGGCACCCAATGCTGGCCCAAGAGGACAGAGATGACTGGTCAGGCTGGAGCAGGGCACACTGGAGGGTAATTCCGGAACACCAGCCAGGGTGCAGCAAACACCCACGTGGAGGGCTTGAGGTGCTGGTGGGGGACTTAGAGGGTGGGGCTCAGTTCTGCAGACCACCCTCTCCCATTCACCTGCTGAACAGTCTAGGTCATTCTGGCCCAAGAATCTGGACCTCTGATGTCCGGCAACCAGCACTGCGAAGGGCAGGCTCTGTCCATGGGCCCGTGGGGTGCGGGGACAGGCCGGCAGGGCGAGGCTGTTGGGAGCATTACTCACCTGAAGGCCTTAACTTTGCAAGTGAAAGAGTTTATATAAACTGAGCAGAGCAGCTGTCAGGCTCTCCTCCTTCCCCATTCTGAGCCTTGATGCGGGTCTGGGAGAAGCTTCTGACATCCCCAGGTTCGGAGCCCATGGACCTGGGGCACTCTCTGTGCTGGCCCCAGGTGGCCAAGCCACCAGGCAAAGGTAGGTGTGTATCAGGGTGGGAAGTCCCCTGAGGCCACTTCCTGGGACTTCCTGGGGCTGCAAGCCAGGCTCCCCTGTGCTGAAGACCCAGGTGAAGGGTGGGGCTCCTGAGATGACCCAGGAAGTGGGAGGAGGTGCAGACTATTCCTGCCCCTTGCTTGCTTCCCCTCCTACCCCCCCATCCCTGCATCTGTCCTGGAAGTGTGAAAGGGAAGTGCTCGTCAGGCCCCCACTCCACCCGTCCTTTCTCAGGGGCCCCTCCCCAAGAAGCTCGCCCCAGCCATGGCTGTGAGTGTCTAACATAAGGGATGCTGTTTTTGCAGGTTTTGTGGTTTTTATTCCTTTGAACCATATCCAGCCCATCTTACATCACAACGCCATGCTTTACTTGGTATCAAATACATCAGCACTCATTGGCATTTGGAGAACTTGTTGCACAGTTAAATTACAGTTTTTAGTTGTTTGTGATGATGTATTCTCTCTGTTTCCGGTTGTCAGTATGGGAATCTTTTCTCCCAGACTTTCAATTTCTGGGTTTGGTTTTTTTTTGGGGGGGGGGATTTCGTTTGTTTCGTTTTTCTGTATTTGTTTTTTTTGCTTTTGAAAGTCGTTACTCCTTTGGTTACGTAGCCCCTCCCAGTTGCTGCTTGTTTACGCATTATGTTTGTGACCTCTTTTGACTGTCAGTGTTGAGCCAGTCTTGCCAAGAAACAGTGTCAAGTATTCTCCTATTTCTCTACTTCTTGAAAAAAAATTTTAATTAAAAAAAAAAAAAAAAACTCTTAATGGGAACCTGGCCCTGTCTGTCTTCTCTGTTCTGCAGAAATGTTGAAGGAGTTGAACCAGCAGCGCAGAGCGAAAGCGTTTACAGACCTGAAAATTGTTGTTGAAGGCAGAGAGTTTGAAGTCCACCAAAATGTTCTAGCTTCCTGCAGCTTGTATTTCAAGGACCTGATTCAAAGGTTTGCCTTCCTTCCAGCTGTGGTCGGGTCTGTTCCTTTGTAGGACGCTTTTGTGTCGCTTTTCTCCTCCCCTCTCTTGCAGGTTCCTGAAGCGTGACTCCCTGTCACAGAGCCAGTAGCCATCTCTCCTCCGCCCCCTCCTCCCCCCACCCAGTGCCCTCTCACACACAGCCTCAGAGCAGCCACTGTCCCCGGCCCGGCCCACACAGCTTTGCTGGTCTCCAGGGGCCTCTGCCAGCAGTAGACAACACCCTGCCCCACCCCCCGAGGATCCTGCTTTCTCAGTGGCCCACAAGCCCTCCCTGAGATTAGGAGGACTGCAGACTCCACTTTAAGGGACCACTTGTACGCTGCCCCCACTGGGCCAGCACGTGTCCCCAGCACCATCGTCACTGCTGTCGATAGTGAACTTAACGCCAGGAAAGCACTTCGACCAGACCATCCCCCACCGAGGAGCACGAGGCACCCAAGGGGTCGCTTTTCCCCAGCCAGAGTCGGGGAGAATTGACTTGTAGCTAAAGCCTCATTCACGCTGCATGTCTTGATACTTGTACTCAGAGCCTAAAACCAGCGCTATCTGAGCACAGACCAGGTGTGTCCTAAACACGGTCTCTCTCAGCCTTCGCTCCCCTCCCCTTCTGCCCTCTGCCCTGGCTATCTCTACCTGAATGAGTCTTAATGGTGCATGAGCATCTTTTTTTTTTTTCCATTATGTTGATTTTTTAATTTGTCTGCTTCATACCCTTGCAAAGACGTTAGGGGCCACCTTCTAGCGCCTTAGTGAGGGAGAGCAGCCGAGGGGGCCGGCCCAGGGTAACGCTCCTGTTTCTCTCACCCATCAGCAGATTAATGCCGCTGCTCATTTTGCCTTGCAGCCTCTCCGGGGCAGACGCTGAGCCGGGACTGTGCTCAGAGTGGGAGGACAGGACCTCTGCTTGCTTCCCAATGCTGTGTTTGGACTTGCCAACTAACCCCAGAGTGACTGTGTTTTGTTTCAGGATGGCACACTGGCTGGCATCTCCTTTCCAATCTGTTGTGTCCTTTCACTTAGAGCTGAGCTGCCCGGCGTGCGAGCCCCGCCAAGCCGCGCTGGCCCCAGCCACGCAGGAAGGGGCAGGCTCTTTGTGACTTCCAGTCTCACGGACAGCTCGGGTCTCCCACCCCCAGTGCTTGGGTTCTCTCTGTCCGAGCACAGGGGTCAGGGGCATGAGCTCTGGGGTGAAGGGGCACGGCCAGTGGCCTCTTCAGGCCAAGGGAGGGCTTTGTGCTGCCACTCTTGGCAAATTCTCAACCGACGGTGACCAGCAACTGGCCACTGGATTGCAGATGTGGCATCTTAGGCCTTGGTCCCTGATCCAGATCAATTGGAGAGCACAGAGGTGGCAGGATGCAGGGACAGGTTGGTACTGAGCGATGGCCCAGCCCTGGGCTAGAAAGATGTGGGCAAGGGAGCACAGGAGCTCTTTGACTGTCTTCAGAGACCTAACATGTAAACCAAAACCTTGCACACAACAGAGAAGAGATACCACTAGCTGGGAACCCAAAGTAGTGAACGCTTCTTGGACAGACCAAAAAGAAGGAGGAAGAACATTCCAGGCAAAGGATGGGTTGTGGGGAATGTTCTGGAATGCAAGGAATATTCTGGAATGTTTTAGAATATTCCAGGCAAGGGATGGGTTGCCTGGAATAAAAATTTAAGGACAGAGACAGTCATGAGCAGTGGGGATGGGGAGATGGCCTTCTCAGAGATAGGTTGAGCTAGGTTGGGATGGGCAGACAGGCCCTGACCTCCAGGCTAGGACCCCGGGCTCAGTCTGAGGGTGTGGAGGCCGTCAGGGTAAGTGGAGTGGGGATGCCCACCTTCAGGCAGGAGAACTGCAAGGTGTGCCTCAGTAACCCTAATGGGAAAAGATGGGTGCAGGGGCTGAGAGGCAGTCGCCGGAGGAGAGAGGGCAGCCTCTTGGGAGCTGGGAGACCTGGGTTCTACGTCTGACTTTGCCACTCATCCTATGACCCCAGGCAAGTCACGTCCTCTCCCTCAGGGCTCGGGTTTTCTCATCTGTAATAGAGGAGGTTGGTTCAAATGATGTCCAGGTTTCCGTCCTGCTCTGACATCCCAGGGTGACAGTGAGGGGATGGGCAGGGCTTCCCCAGTGCAAGCACGGGGACATGAGAAGGACAAAGTCACAGGCAGGCAGGTCCATGGACCAAGGGCAGGGGAGAGCTAGGGGGAGGTGATGCATTGAGCGCCTGGCATGTCGGGTTTTAGCAGCCTGAACATACCCAAGTAGAGACACCTGGTAGGCAGCCAGACGGATGGATCTGAACCCAGAGAGGTCTGAGGTCTGCGGAGACAGGGCTGTGTCTTCAGCGTACAGGAGGGTCACTCAGCGGGAGAGGTGGCCACAGCAGAGCCCCAACGTGCCCCTTCAGTTCAAAATCACAAGCTTAATTTGCAGCCAATTTAAATTTGACTCCTCTCTTCCTAACCACGAGCACACGTCACCATCTCGGCCAATAGCTGCAAACAGATTCCTTCCATGGGGAGGAAAGCAGACTCTCTTCCGGAAGGTGGTTTCCCTTCCGGCCGTGGAAAATCCTCAAGAATTTCACATTCTTAGTGATCGGGGAGCAGCTCATGTTGCACATCATTTCAGTCTCCTCGCGACTGTGGAGCCTCCAAACCTGTGACCCTGGAGACTTAATGTGCAGTGGCCCAAATGGCCCAGCAGGGGAGACGGGGTCCTGCCCGCCGAGCCCCAGGCAGGGTCTTCCCCCTCAGGCAGCTGCACTAACACAGGCAGAGGGTGTGGGGACGATCTGTGGGACACGACACGCTGGTCCTTACCTTCGTGAGGGCCTAGGCGAGCACTGGCAGAGGTGGGGGGCCCAACCTCTGCCATCCTGGAACCCCCAGGCCTCGAGGCTCGGACTGGACTCCCTCCCACCTCTAGCCTGGGGCGGGTGATACATTCACCGCTTTGGCCCCATTGAGGACCCTGTCCCAGCACCAGCCCCAGCCCCAGTGTGGATGCCCTCACCTGGAGCCACAGGCCAGACATAGGGAGCCCAGTCATTCCCTACTCTTCGCCCAGCAAACAAGCAGGAGCCCCTCCCAGGTACAGGTCTTGTGAGAATCACTGGATGGGGTGGGTCTCTGCCCTCGGGGGGCCCACGGTCTGGAGGGGGAGAAGGTGTAAAGAAGTGTGGCTGGGAGAGCAGGATGAGGGTGGCAGTGGAGGTTTGGAGCTCCCAGGCTGAGTGCCTGACTCCACAGGGGGAGGGGCATTCGGGGACAGTCCCTGGGAAGAGGGGGCATCTGGCTTGGGTTTTGAACCCAGAGGGGAATTGGCCAGGCAGGTGAGGGCAGGGCCTCGGGACAGCAGGGGGTGAAGGCAGCGCGAGTGACCCGGTGTCCCTGCAACGCCAAGTGCGAGGTGAAGACGGAGGGAATGAGGCGGCGTGGGAGGGGGGAGCTGGGTCATGGGGCTCTGTTTTAAGCCTGGGGTGTCATGGTCAGACTTGCAATTCATAAAGGCGACACTTGGACCTTGAGTGGGAGAGCCAGGTCTCAGAGTGCCCTCTGGACCAGCCTCTGATTCCCCTTCGGCCCATCAGCCCCCCATCAGCCCCCCCCACCCCACCAGCCCCGTGGCCGTGCAGACTTCCTGCCCAGAGCCCCATTCTCCAGGCTCCGGGCCGACCTCCACTGTGTCCACCTGTTCCTCCTTCACCTGTGCTCATACTTTTGCCGAGGCTGCAACAGCTTCTTGCCCTTTGCCTTCCCTTATTTAGTTTCAAACTCTAGTCTTCTTCCTCTGACAAGGGCAAGACCCAGCCCACAGGGAGCCTTGCTGAGATGTCTAATGTCATCCTGCAAACCCTCCCACTGACCCTGAGGGGCAGGTGCCATTAGTACCCCCATTCTACAGGTAAAGGGATGGAGGCAGGAGAATTTTAGGTAAACAGTAGATCTGGGATTTGAATTGAGGTCTGACTCCAAAGCTCATGCTCTTACCATCATCCATTTGCTAGCCCAGGGAAGAACAAAACTGCACTTTTTGTTTGTGCACAAAGTTTGTAAGGAAGGGAAATAAAATCTCAGTGTTGACAGTGTAGACAGATATGCAAGGAAAAGGGACGCAGAGTGTGTGTGTGTACTCGTGCACGCGTGTGTATCTATTAGAAACACTTGTAAACTGGCCACAGGATCTGCCCAAGAGAAGACACAATCCCCCCCTGAGACAGGTACCTAAGTGGCAGGACCTCTCCCTCACACCCAGGAGGGGCTGGGTCCCCTGGAGTGAGGGCTGGAAGGGGCTCGAAGAGGCCAGGAGAAGAGCGCATGAGGCCATGGGGAAGCTCAAAGCAAAGCCCAGGCTGAGACAACTGGGCTGCCCCATCATCCATCTGTTGCCCCATCTGAGTCCCTATGAACCAGGTGAAAACCCAGCAGGAAGAGGAGCTGCAGCTCTGTCTTTGGATAATGTGAAGGCTAGTGCTGCGTAACAACCAGGCCTCACCTGCATCCCGGCTGGAGGGGGAACCCCAGGAGGACTGAGTGGAGGAGAAGACTGTGGGCTGAGCCTCCTTCCAGGTTTCAGGAAAGAAGGAGGATAGGTTTGAGCAGACTAGACCTAGTGGGGTCCTGGGGATGCAGCCCCCAAGTCACAAGAGTCACTTCTCAACCCCAGCAAGCAGGACCTAGGTCTGCCCTGGACTTTCTCTTTGGGATCATAGAGGAGAAGTCCCTTCACTTGTCCCCCAGGAGCCAAGGAGCTCTGGGGGATGCTTGGTGCCACCAGGGGCACTGGCTGCCCTCACTGGCTGGGTGGGCTGCAGGCCCCATCAGAGGGGACAGGACTGTTCTTTAGAGACAGCAGGGACACTGCCCTCCCTTCCGAGAGTGTGGGAGGAAATGTCCAGCCCCAGAGGAGCACTGCCCCCATCCCACCAGATGGGACAGAGACCTGGCATTCTACCTTCCAGCGGAAACCCTCATCTCGCTAAGCCTGTTGGAGCCACCGACGTGTCTGAACTATATCCTCTTTTCATAGTAAATGAAAACAGATGGACAAACTGATTTTGTGCAGGTTGATTTTCACAAGCCCCATGTGTAGACTCTGGGCTTCTCGCTCCAGCTCCCTCTCCAGAGGAAGCTAAAAGGATCTCTCCAATTGAGTGGCACAGACCTGGGATGTAGGGGAGCCCAACAGACGTTAACACAGTAGTCAAGCCATATGCATTTGCCCTCCTTCCCTGAGACGCTGGGCATTTGCGGGTGGCAGTCTGCCCCCTTTTCTGGGAGAATAGAGCCATGTGACTAGAAGAGCAGACAGTCACACATCCCTAATTCTGGCAGAATGACATGAGCCAGACTTATCGCCAGGAAAGTCCTCAGAGCAATGAGCCTGGTGTGTGCTTGTGTTTGTGCCCTGGAGCTGATGACACACTTGAGTGCCTCTCCATGGGGCAGGGTGGGCATCACGTCAGGAGGGTGAGGTCACCCTCCTGAGCAGAGCAGGGTACCATCCACGTTCATCCCTGCTCCGTGACTGTCCCCACCCACTACTGCCCCAACAGTTCCAGGTCCAGCTTGCAAAATGAAAGCATCTGATCACTGAGGTGTGTGAGGGGTAGATGAGGCACTCTGTCCTGAATTCTGGAGAAGGCAGTTCTTATCCCACGTGAGTGAATCGTTAATGGTGGGGTCGCAAACATCCTAATATTGGGGCTGAGGCATTCCCAGCACATCCACAGACTTAGGCCTGCCAAGCAGAGGCTGTGTCCCACAACTTAGGGACACACCCCATCTTGGGAGAAGGTGACCCCAGGAAGTTTTAGTTTTCTGATAGAACCTGGAGGCCCTGCGTGGACTGGGCAGCTCCAGCCTGACCCTCTCTCCCATGCTCCGACCCCCAATTGTCGGGTCCATAGCCCCACCCTGATAAGGCTAAGGCTGCCCGATCCTGCCCCGCTCCCCCTTCTCCAAGGTCATATCACGACCCCGATTGCCCAGCATCTCCCCAGATACTCCATGGGGCTGAGAGAAATGGGATGCTCAGACCCCCAGGGCCAGCTCAGGAGAGGGACAGAATGGTTATCTGGGGAGGACACAACTCCCCACTGGTGACCAGGGCCACCCATCAAGGGCGATACCTCCCAGGGGGTCCTTGCTCAGAGGGAAGAGGTCTAAGGAGCACAGAGGTCCCGTCCCAAGACAGTCTGATGGTCAGGGCTGGAGAGTGGCCACTGGCCTACCTCTGCCCCCACAGCTGTCCAGCCACACAAGAATGCCTGTGTGGACCATAAACATGCCTGTGCAGGGGAGCTGCACGAGGCCTCACTGTCGGGGGCCTCTCTTCCGCCAGATCTTGAACTCAGTCATGTGACAAAGTCTCCATCCCGTCCCCAAGAGTTCCTCATTCCGAGAGGAATGGTCAGTCAGCTCACAGTGTCTGGCATCTGGCCCCAGGGGCCTCCAGCCACTCCCCACAGGTTGCCCAGCGGCCCCCTCCTCTCCACAGGTTGCCCCCATGGGAAGTGGGGGGTCTGGAGGAGCAGAGCCTCAGCCGAGCATCACAGGAACAGCGGTCCTCTTCAACCCTGGACAGAACCTGCAATGGTTGACATCCTGTGAGCCTCCCCAAGCAACCCCTTGGCTCCTAGCCATGCGAGCATCACCTTGTCCCCAGGACCCTCTCCCTGGCTCAGATTCTGGGCAAGACAACATCTCCCCACAAGTGCAGCCATGCAGGTCCCATCAGACGTATAACTCAGGGCCAGGGGCTCCGCTGGCCTTCCATCTACCCAACACCCCTCCTCACAGGGTTGTTCCTTGGTTCTCGGGGTCCCATGTCACATGCATTTCAGTGCGTGCGTGTGCACGTGTGTGTGCACATCCTAAAGTCCCACCTCAGCTCTTCACTGATTTTGTGCTGAGGACGCGTGGGGAGGCTGGAGGGCTGGCCAGAGGGGGAGGCAGCAGTGGCTGCGAGCCTTGGGAGAAGGGGAGCAGCCCTCCTTTGGCCTCATCAGCCCTGCCCTGGCTGTGGCCCAACGTGACCTCTGCAGAGCATGAAGGGCGTGGGGGTGAGGGTGTGGAGGCCAGAGAGTGGCAGGTCGGAAGGAAGGCAGAGCAGAGTAAGAGGTTGACCAGATGGCCCCGGAGGCCTGGGGTGTGGAGAATGTCTGTGGTTTCAAGTGATCACATCATAAACCATTTTTATACTTAGCAAAGTCACCCAAGCATGGGACTCCATCCTGACAGGAGAACACTAGGTGTGTTAAGACACTTTAAAACTCACACACACTGTGTACATCTATGGGTTTGAGAAGGGGCTCTGCTCAGACCCTCTGTTTCGCCTGTACCTTTCCGCTCAGCTTTCTGGCCCTGCCCAGGGCTCGAGGCAGAATGAAGCCTTCAGGGCCCTGGTCAGATGAGCCATCCTACGTGGAGGTGCAGAGTGGCACCCCTGGGAGGGGGGCCTGGACGCAGGCTCACTGCTTCACCTGTTCCCTGCCAGGTCATATTTGTATTGTAAAGGCCGTGGGAGGCCAGTGCCTAACCGGAGAGAATGTTGCTCAAACGGTGGCATTTCAGGTTCTGTCGTGTAGAGCAGAGTCTCCCGGGAAGGTATCTTCCAGCCTCTGTCACTTGAACTCTATGGGCTTCGGACCTCAGCCAGTTCAGTCTTCTGCTTTGCAGATAAGGAGCCTGAGGGCCAGAGAGACCAAGGCTGCCCGCCTGTTGGTGGCAGAGCTGGGGCACCCAGGTCCCCTAACTCCCTGCTTACATGGGAGTCGGCCTCTCTCTGGGGCCAGCCTGTTCACCCGCCGGACACCTGCACACCCCCACTGCCAGCTACAGGTGCACCCAAGGGACCAGTCACAAGAGTCTCGGCCCCTGGCCTCCTCAGGACAGGGTGGGGAGGCAGGGCCAGGAACGCAGAGGTCATTTCCCAGCACGTGGCTGAACCCAGCCCCCCGGGCAGGACCAGGCTCAGTGCGGGTAGCAGGACAGGTCAGAGCGGCCGAGACCGCGTGCCAAGCCGATCGCCTCTGAGAACCCTGCCTCCCTCTTAACTCTCTGGGTGTTTCTCCTCTTGGTCACTTCTCGATTGGTGTTATTTTTGCTTCATCTTATCTGTTTCCTTCCAGGTCCAGCTTTAGGGCGCGGCTGCCAGGCCTTAGGAGCCTTTGCAATGGTTTTGTATTTCTGTAGACACCAGATATAAACATATTTATATATCTGTGTCCCTCCCCTGCTCCCCCCAGTTCACAAGCCCGATGCACACTCTACACGCAGGCCACTCTGACCTCTGACCCCGTGTTCCATGTGGCAGGAGGCCCCACCCCGGGCCAGGTCCTAGGTCATGGCTGCTGGCTGTCTGTGGCGGAAGTCCTTGGTTGTTCTCCCTCCCCTCCTCCTGGCTCTAACCATTCTGTCCGTCTATCTCGTCTCGTCCTCAGTTTCCAAGCAATGTCATGAAGGGCTTCCTTTCCATGCCTAAAAGGAAACAATATGTTTTTGGAAAGAGGTGGGGTTGGAGTCAGGGTTCCGGGACGGCTTGGGGCCCTCAGTCTTCAGGGCAATCAAGGGATTGGCTGCGATCACAGGCGTTTGGGAGCCTCAGTCACGCTGGAGATTCTCCCACTGGAGGCAGACGGGCCCCGCGGCCCGGGACCTGCCGGCCACGTTTTGTTTGGCGGAGACGCCGGGGCCAGCAGTGGAGTCGAACCGTATTGTTTCCCTTTGAGGCCAGTCTTGGTCCTCGTCCCCATCCACAGCTCATGCTTTTTGATTTGCATCTTTTTTTGCATGGACATGCCGAGTAGTGATAAGCAGGGTTTTCTGTTCTTCTGGGCGTCTCTGGTCAGGCTCTTCTCTTTCAGATCCCGTGTAAGGTCGCTAGGTTCAGGTGTGTCATTGCTGTGTCCCTTGAGTCCTAAAATGAAGGGCGTAACCAAGGTGTGCAGGGAGACCTAGCCCTGTGAGGAGGCGGCGCCGTGGCCGCAGGGCGGCAGGTAAGGACACCCTGGTCTCTGTGCCTAGGTCGGTGCAAGACGGCAGCCAGTGCGGCCGGGAGAAGCTGGAGCTCGTCCTGTCCAACCTGCAGGCCGACGTCCTTGAGCTGCTGCTGGAGTTTGTCTACACGGGCTCCCTGGTCATCGACTCGGCCAACGCCAAGACCCTGCTAGAGGCAGCCAGCAAGTTCCAGTTCCACACCTTCTGCAAAGTCTGCGTGTCCTTTCTCGGTGAGCTGCAGGGAACAGTGCTGATGTGCAAACAGTTCAAAAACAGCAAGGATTGAGAGGGAAGGGCTGTGCGTGCCCAGCCAGACCGCCTCAGGGCGTAGCTGGATTCCACAGCAGTTTTAAGGTGATAATTCGGGTAACTGTGCACAAAGGCCTCTGCTCACCGGCAGACAGAGATGTTCTCTGCATTGCTCCTCTGAGGGCCGGAAAGGCCACACCGGGACCCCGGGCAGCCTTGTGAGGACAAATGGACCGAGAAGCCTGTGTGAATGGTCTGTTCATGGGGAGCCTGTGCCCTGGCCTCACAGCCCTGCTCTCTAAACACTGAACAAACTTGCTTCTATTAGACCCAACCCAGAGAACACACTCACTTTACAGTTTGGAGCTGCCCAGTTTGGTGAGAGCAGGGAGAGGGAGGGGGAGAGACAGGAGTCACCAGAACTGGCCTGAGTGTGGAGTGAGAGAGGCGGGGATGGGAGCAGGCCAGGTGGGGATGGCCAGGGGCCTGAGACGTGACCTTGGGGGAATGAGCCATGTAGAAGAGTCAGGAACCACAGCTCCTGAGTTGGGCCCACAAAAGTGATGGGCCTCCTGGGACCCAGACACGTCTAGACTAGAATAACCATTAGTCGGATCTCAGGAGCTCTGGCCAGACTGACCCCAGGTCTGGATGTCAGGTTGGGTGAGGCCGATACCCATGGGAGGTGGTGGGTGGGCTTATAAGGGGTTTTACTGCTACCATGACTCTAAAGTAGAAGGCTGTGACCCCAGACGTGCCTGTCACAATTATGGCAGACACCATAAGCCTCAGTGTGACCCCCCAAGCCCAGGCCTCTTCCACTCACAGGCACTGAAAAAGGTCCGAGCCCGGCACTGACACCCCATACCTCAGTCTCGGCCCTTCTGCCGGGACCTGCAGCAGTAGAGGGAGGCCCCGGGGAAGTCAGCATGAGACGGGGCAGAGAAAAAGCCAGAAAATGGATCTGAAGATCCAGGAACACAGGAAACGGGCTTGTGGGGACTCTGAATGCTGAAGGCGGGTCACAAAGACATGAGCTCAGAGAGGGATCCAGAGTGACAGGCGATGGGGACGGGTGGTGACCCCTTCCAGGGCCCTGCAGTCAGTGGTCCCGTCCTGTGCTCTTGCCCCCAGAGAAGCAGCTGACGGCCAGCAACTGCCTGGGGGTGCTGGCCATGGCCGAGGCCATGCAGTGCAGCGAGCTCTACCACATGGCCAAGGCCTTTGCACTGCAGATCTTCCCCGAGGTGGCGACCCAGGAGGAGATCCTAAACATCTCCAAGGATGACTTCATTGCCTACATCGCCAATGACAGCCTCAACACCAAGGCCGAGGAGCTAGTGTACGAGACCGTCATCAAGTGGATCAAGAAAGACCCCGTGTCCCGTGCGCAGGTAGGGCCTGCCCCACCCCCACCCGGCTTGTCCCTTCTCCCTCACAGTACAGGGATGGTGTCTGGAGCAAGGGGCCAGGAAATTAGAGGAGGCAGGGCTGCCTGGTCTGACCAGCAGTGGGAGCATCTGAGAGCCAGCAGGCCCGGGTAGGGAGGCTGGACCAGCTCCTGTGGGTACAGAGTGGTGAAGGGGGATGAGAGATGAGAAATCAGGCACTAGAGGGTTCTCTAGGGCTGGCATTACACCTGAAGGAGACCCAAGCCAACCGAGAGGCCGCAGGGCCAGGTGCGCAGCACCAGGGCCCTGCAGGGAGAGAAGTGTGTGCCTGAGCCAGGGTGCCCTGGGCTCCCGTGAGCTTGGACCCAGCAGCAGGAGCCCCACCCGTGCTCGGGCTGTTGAGAGGGTGGAGAGCACCTGGACCAAGCAGAAACCACTGCCCGCCTGATGGGAGGGAGGGCGAGTCCCTCAGGGGGGACAGCTGAAGAAATCAGAGCCAGAGCCCAGGGCGGAAGGAAAAGAGAGCAGGGTCCGCAGGAGGGCCCCTGAGTTACAGGAAATCGAGCACAGCCCGGAAGGATCTCCGGCCGACAGCCTTGCTTAGAACGGAATTACCTTGGTTCTAACGTGTGAGGAGCCCCCGGCCGTTAGTGCAGACACACAGGTAGGTCTCAGGAGAGCTCAGAGGCCCCCCAGAGAGCAGCAAATGGGAGGACAGAGTCAGGGAGGCGGGAGCCCAGAACGAGCTGAGGCAGCTGAATGACACGTGACAGGGGCTACTTTGTTGCGTGTGGAACAAGAAGAGGCATGAGGGAGGGAGGGATGGGGCGGGCGGGGGCATTCACAGCCTTGGGTGGATACAGGACGCAGACATGGCTCTCCACCCCTGCCCCAGCCACTGGGCCCAGGAGAAGGCGGTCCTCTGACTGACCAGGCGGGGTCGGGGCAAGATTCATTTTCAGAGGAAGGAAGTCAGGTTGGGTGGCTGTAGTAATGACCACCACCGTCCACCACAATGCCCAAATCTGTCTCCAGCCCAGAACTCTGCCTTTGATTGTCTACTGGACACCTCCAGCCCATGTCCCCTAAGCCCCTCTAATTCATAAACCCCCAGACCTACACATCTTGTTGTGTTCCTTATTCCAGTTCTGCCCATTACCCATGGCAGAAGTTGAGAGTCCTCCCACACCTTCCACCTCCACTTGGCCACACACCACTGCCACTTGTGCCTCCTCTTACGAGAGCCAGCTTCTCTCGCTCCCCATTCAAGGCCCCTCATCTCACCAGGATGACTGCAGTCGTCTCCTGAGAGGTTTCCCCGCCTTCAGTCTCCTCCTTCCAAATTCATTCCCACCCTGCAGCCTCGTGGTCTTCCTAGGACATGTTTCGTCCTGTAATTTCTCTGTTTAAAACCCCTCATGAGGGACTTCCCTGGCAGTCCAGCAGTTAAGACTCGGCGCTTTCACGGCAGAGGGCATGGGTTCGATCCCCGGTCCAGGACCTAAGATCCCACATGCCACGTGGCACGGCTCTCCAAAAAATTTTTAATAAAACTTTTAAAAATAAAAATAAATAAAGTAAAACCCCTCGTGAGTGCTCCCATCCACTCTGCAGGAAACACTACACAGCGCTTGGCAGACAAGGCAGGAGGCCAGCAGAGGCCAGTGCCTAGCTGACCTCTCCAGTCTCATTTCCCCCTATCTGCTGCCCAACGCCCAGCAGAAGCCTCCTGCATCCAGCTCCATAGAGTCCCCCAAATGCAACACTCTCTTTCACACTCCAATGCCTCTGTGTGTGCTTTGAATCCCTCCCCCTCCCCCACCCCCAGTCGGCCTTAGGCCTGGAAAAGTTGGCAATCCTTCCACACCAGGCTCAGATGGCACCCACTCTGGGGAGCCTCCTCTCCTGCACTCCCACAACCCCTAACTAGACTCTTGCTGTGGGAAGAGTCCTTTTATGTGATGGATCCCTTCCCCACCCTTAAACTGTGTATACCTGGAGGTCAGGGACCAGGTCTTATTGGTCTTTGCACCCCCAATAGCACACTCAATGCGCGGCAAGGAGGGGTCACCGATTAGTTGTTGGACGAAACTAAAATAGAGTGGTGAGCAAAGAGTTTGCCAGACAAGAGGGAGATTCACATCAGTCCATGAAAAGCCTTTGATGCAGGTGAGGGGGTCCAGCGGATGCCACGAAAGGGGCTTGCTGGCGATGGGGAGGCACAGGTGCTGACGGTTCTGACTCGCAAGCTCGATGATCACCGTCAGCTGTCCTGGGCCCTCCCACCCCTTCCTGAGCTCCTGCCCACCTCGTCAAGGATCAGGATCCTCATTTCAGTCCCCGGCAGCCTGGTGTGAAGCGGAGGCCCGCGACCTGGGTGGAGGCAGGGAGAAGGTGCTCAAGAGACTGGTGGATGGCCCACCCCAGGGCCAGCCCCAGCACGCCAGGCCTCCCCCTTCTTTCCCTCCTCACCTCCTGCTCCTGGGAGCGCCCGTCAGCTCCGCCTAGGCCGGGGTGAGCAGTGTCGACACTCCCAAGCCAAACGCACACTCGAATTACCCCTTTTGCCCAGTCCCACACCTCTCGCTTCTTCCTTCTCAACACACCTCACAAGAGGTGGCGCCACCTTATGATCTAAGAAGACCCCATGCCCCCTTGACCCCGCAGTACTCGGCGGAGCTCCTGGCCGTGGTCCGCCTCCCTTTCATCCACCCCAGCTACCTGCTCAACGTGGTTGACAACGAGGAGCTGATCAAGTCATCGGAAGCGTGTCGGGACCTGGTCAACGAGGCCAAACGCTACCACATGCTGCCACACGCCCGCCAGGAGATGCAGACGCCCCGAACACGGCCCCGCCTCTCAGCAGGTATGGCGGGATATGCCCCGAGCCCCCAAAGGCAGGCGCCACGCCGTCAGCCCAACTCTGGGTGGTCCCCCAAGGAGGCACCAGGCACAGATGCTGACACAGTGTCAGGCTATCCCAAGGGTGCCCATCTGTGTCCCTGCAGGTGTGGCCGAGGTCATCGTTTTGGTTGGGGGCCGTCAGATGGTGGGGATGACACAGCGCTCGCTGGTGGCTGTCACCTGCTGGAACCCGCAGAACAACAAGTGGTACCCCCTGGCCTCACTGCCTTTCTATGACCGCGAGTTCTTCAGCGTAGTGAGTGCCGGGGACAACATCTACCTTTCAGGTGAGGCTCCGCAGGGCTGGGCTGGGGACCGGGCACAGACTTCCCCAGGGGGCCTCTCCCCACACCAGGGTTAAGGAAGGCCAAGGCCACAAGTGTCTACTTTGCAGGGGAAGCCTTCTCCTCCTGCCCCCGGGGCTGCGCCTGCCCAGCCTGGGACCCTTCCTCACTCCCTGTCCACTCTCTGGACCTCCCATACTGCCCACAGGTGGGATGGAATCAGGGGTGACGCTGGCCGATGTCTGGTGCTACATGTCCCTGCTCGATAACTGGAACCTCGTCTCCAGGATGACGGTCCCCCGCTGTCGGCACAATAGCCTTGTTTATGATGGGAAGATTTACACCCTCGGGGGACTTGGCGTGGCAGGCAATGTGGACCACGTGGAGAGGTAAGGAGGTCACAGTCACGACAGGGGCATCCTCTGACATCCCCCGAGAGCTAAAAGCACATCACTCCTCCTCCCCAAACCCCACCCAATTAAGACCCACTGGAGACTGGACTTTTATTTATTTATTTGTTTATTTATGGCTGTGTTGGGTCTTCGTTGCTGTGCGCGGGCTTTCTCTAGTTGAGGCGAGCGTGGGCTACTCTTTGTTGCGGTGCACGGGCTTCTCATTGCGGTGGCTTCTTTTGTTGTGGAGCACAAGCTCTAGGCACGGGGGCTTCAGTAGTTGTGGCTCGCGGGCTCTAGAGCGCAGGCTCAGTAGTTGTGGTGCGTGGGCTTAGTTGCTCCGCAGCATGTGGGATCTTCTCAAGCCAGGGATCGAACCCGTGGTCCCCTGCATTGGCAGGCGGATTCTTAACCACTGCGCCACCAGGGAAGTCCTGATGGTGGAGTAGAAGCAAGAAGGGTAACAACTGCCCAGCCACCGAGACGGGACACTCTTGTCCCACAGGGGGACTGACAAGCTGGAGGCATGAGAGCCAATGGTGCAAAAACACAGGATGGGCTTGGATGCCCTGACCAGGCAGTTAGGGAACTTACTGGGACCGGAAGTAGCAGCCCAGAGACTGGCTGGGATGTAGGGCTAAGCTGGAACCAATGGTCCAAATGTGCACCGCGCCAGTGGCTGTGCCTTCATGTTCCTGCCAAGTGGAGGTGACACATGGGGGAGCTCCCTTCCTCCCTGCCTCCCACACCTCCAAGGAAATCTGCATGTAACCCAGAGAAGGGTCGCTGCACACAGGCCTGGCCAACCCTCTAGAATTCTCTAGAAGAGAATGTAAGTCATGTGTATAAAGCCTGCCCTCTGCTGGAAGCTCCAGGCTGGCTTCCTCACCTCGGCCCTTTGAAGCTGGCCGCACCTAGCGGAGGGATCATGTGCAGGCAGGAGGGGAATAGGCTGGAGGCGGGCGCTTCTCTGGGTGGAAACAGTCTTTTCCTTTGAGACGGGGAAATGGATCATGCAGAGGACGGACACCTTGGAGAGAAACTGCAGAACGAGCTCAGATAGCTTTGTGAGTCAGCAGCAGGATGGGGGAAACTGCAGGGCAGTCCTGCTTTTGGAGAATCTAGTGCCCCAGAGAGTGACAAGTTAGGCTGAACTGGCCCCAAATTCCAACCCAGGGGGTCACGGCTAAGGTCACCGGAGCCCTTTTCCCACGTTCTTCCCGCACCCTGGCCCCCCCACCCTGGCCCCCATTATCAGCTTCCCGTGTGATAGCTTCTCGCCTGTAGAGCCACACAAACCCCTCAGTTTGTATTCTTCCCTCGATGGCTAATTGAACACTTGATAAATGTTACGGCAAAGATGGTTTCAGAGTGAGACAGGCTCTGGATTTTCACTGTGGGCTTTTAACTCCCCCAAGTGGAGCTCAGAGATGGCTCAGTAACAACGTTTAATTGTCATATTGATTTGAAGATAATGGGGAATCCCCGTGTGATTATGAAGATATTAATACTGCTGTTGAACCTGGTTCAGCCCTGACGCCGACAGCCTTCTGTGGGACCCACTGCACACCCATCACTCTCCAAGCTTTCCAGAAGCACCAGGTTCCACTCGTTTGTGATCCACTATAAACACACGAAAATGAGACATTTTCTATGTAGGAGTAAACTGAGCTAGATCTGTCATCCTGTCTTGCTCTTGTCAGCTATTTTTAATCTCCTAAGATGCTGATTACTCATTTTGCAACCTTGTTGATAAATACAGGGATTTGTTCAAGGATCGAATGCACAAAGAAGGGGAACAAACTCCACTCCTGTTGGGCCCAGGAGCAGTTCGCCCTGGCAGCTGGCTAGGCCTTTGTTCCGCTGCGAAATCAGCTGGGGCACAGAATGGGCAAGACCACCCTGCGAACCCCAGGAGATGGAGGAGCAGTCCAGGACACGGTGCCCTGAGGCCTCCCCTAGTCCACTGGGATCTGTCAGCCATCCTTGTATGGACAGGACACAGACCTGAAGGCTCTTGGGTGGAGGGTACATGGAAGGGGTGCCCACTGCTTCCCAAGGAGCATAGCTAGACCCCCTTTGGTCAAGTCAATTTCTGTGCCACACAGTGACAATGATGAGAATTCAGGGTGACAGGAAGGTTGGGGGAATGGGGACAGACACGAGGACACTTTGTTCCCCAGGAAGCACTAAGGGTACAAATTGCTCTTATATTGATAATGAATGAGATGTATGGTGCATTATAATTACCTTACTGTATTGCAGGACTAGAGCAAGATTATATAATTATAGTTTAAAACAACAGTGTAATAGACAAACCTGTATTATATCATTATATAAATAACTGGGTCTAATACTTTATAGCAATATATTGCAGTAGCTGTGGTTACTGGATAAATGATAGCAGAGCGCCGCACTCCGCGGGGTCATTTGCATGTCATTAGCATATCCTTCTCAAGCAGGAAGCTGACAGATTGAGCTGACGGGAGGGCTTGTGGCTTGGCAATCAGCCACCTGGAATAACAAGAAATTCACGTTTGGCAGAATGTGCCATTATACAGAAAGCCTGAAGACTAACAGCCACATAATCTTCCACTGTCTCCCAGCTCCTTCTGCAGCTCTTTGGATCTCTGCCACATCGGCTTAAAAAACAGATATCTGAACTTCTGATACTGTCCCAAAAGGCACTTATTCCATTGCCTATTAGCCACGTATCATTCGTCTGGGGCTTAATTGAATCAGCCCCTGCTCCCCTTTCAGGTACTTGAGCTTCTTCTCAAATCCTGAGTCTGTGCAAGCACAGAGCTGGACATCTCACAGCCAGGGGCACCAGCTAGGAGAGACCATCTTCCTGGGTCACCGAGCTGTGACCATGCAATGACTAATGCCTCAAGGAGGCTCACGAGGAAAAGTGGGCCCCGTGTGCTTCCCGGGAAAGGTGTGCTGGGAGAATCCCAAGTGTAGTGGTGCAGCAAGCCCAGGGTGGAGGCCCCGCCTTGGGTCCAGAACCCACGAAAGAGCAGTGAACAGTGTGGTGAGCCGTAGATGGAAGATCCAGAGTGAATGCTTGTGAGGGTGGCCCTCAGGGAACAACTGAGAGACACAGCTGCCCCACTAAGAAAGACCTCAAAGATCCCGGTTCAGTGGCCCATTTGCTTAATGCCAAGTCTACTCTTGCCATCCGCTGTGTCTGTTCTCACGTTTTCCCTGCCCTGCCTGGAACTCATGTTCCATCACTTCTCCATCCTCTGACTTTGCCATCTCCACGCCTGCCCTCTGGGGGCTGATTGCTGGTGGAGAAAATCCCACAGTCTTGTAGATTGGCCTCATGTGTATTGAAGTCCTCCAACCTCTACTGGATCCTCATGGTGCAGGGCATTTTTTGTGTTTCCCTTGTCAGCTGTTTCTCCCACTCTCAAGAGCGTGCGTCTCCCATCTTCACCTCTCTCCTCAAGGCTCTTACCCCACAGACTCCTCCAATACTTGACTCCTGCTTCACAGAGAAAATGGAGCCATCAATCAAGAACTCTCTCTTTTTCCTGCCATCACTCCTGCATATGTCCTTATGCTCATGACATCCTTGCCTTCCTCTCTCATGCCTAAATGGCCACCACTTCCCTGTCTACTCTGGATCCAATTTGCATCCAGCTACCAGGAGCCACCCATCATCAGCTCTCCCCTCTCTTTCATATATAGTTCATCGTTCCTTATCCACTTGGGCTCCTTCCCATCAGCATGTAAACACAATTAAAACTCCCCCCCCCGCAAATTAAAATAAAACCCATGCTGTGCTGGAGCTGGTTCATACTGGTTCATTAGAGCCCACTGTTAAATCTTCAGGAACTCTGCAAGTCAGTTGTTAGCTACAGAGATTATTAAAAATTAAGTCATATAAACTTAGAATTAAATTATTTAAAAACAAAGGTAATCCATACTCAAAACTCATCACTGTCTAATTTTTTTTCTACTGCCTATGTTCTGGAGGTTGTATGTGTCCACTGCATCTGTACGTGGGGGAGATTCTGTATCCTGGGGCACTACTGGGCATCTCTTCCCAACCCCACATTCAGTGATGTCCCATTGGTAGCTTGAAATCAGCCATGATGAGAGGATTTACATTACAGAAATCAGCAAATGCTACACACCAGGACTTTCTTCCCTGGAGAGCTGGTTGTTAAACATTTATCAGCAAAACCCCCTCTTAGCTCTATAGTCCTTTCTAAGTCCCACCTTCTCTGCTCCCTCCTCCATACACAAATAGCCCTGCACCTCCCATTCCACATATGATGCCCTTGACATGACCACCAGTGACCTGTTGGGGACTTCCTGACCTCCTGTCACATCCTCTGTGCTGCAGCTTTGCCTTCTGTCACATCACTCTTGGACTCCTCTCAGCTCCCCTCATACAGGCTGGCAATTCCCCAGTGTCCTCAGCCCGTCCTCACCCCCACACGCTCCCTGTGAACTACCTCGTCTTCAGTTTCCATCTATGTGCCCATGATCCCATAGCTGAATATTTAATCCAGACCTAAATACCAACTGCCCCTGCACATCCCCAATTTGTTACCCACAGATACTTTAAACTTCCCATGAATAAAACCAAAATCATCCTCCTCCCCAAAACTCTCCCAACCTCGATTCCCTGTCCCATGAGTAGTGCCCCCTCTGTCCAGTTTCCCAAGCCAGAGACCCTGAGGCATCCTCAGCGACTCCCTGAAATGAGACATCAATTCATGCTAAACCTTATCAGTTTACCTCTCCTTCTGTTCCCAGCTCCTTCATTGGTCCAGGCCAGTTTCCAGCCCATGGGCTGGGTATGGAGGAGACACCCAGTGCCGGGCTGCTGAATGAAAGAGTAGGACTGAGCTGCACAGAGAGGGCTGAAGAGGCCCGGAAGCTGGGGGGCTGAGAGAGGTTTCCACAGACAGACAACAGCCCCCCTGAGATTCAAGAGGGAGGCTGAGAGGGCCGGTTTGGGCTAGATCCTGGGTGGCCTTGAGTGATTCATCCCAAGTACCCTCCACTGTGTGATATCGGGCTACACCGAGGGCAGGAAGTGGGTGGTGGGGCTCCCCCATGTCTGCTGTCTTGCTTGAGGCCCCTGCCCTGCACGAGGCCCATCTGATTCTGGCTCTTCTTCTCCTCTCTCAACAGGTATGACACCATCACCAACCAATGGGAGGCGGTGGCCCCTCTGCCCAAGGCAGTGCACTCGGCAGCAGCCACAGTGTGTGGAGGCAAGATCTACGTGTTTGGGGGCGTGAACGAGGCAGGCCGAGCTGCAGGCGTCCTCCAGTCTTACGTTCCACAGAGCAACACATGGAGCTTCATCGAGTCCCCGATGATTGGTGAGAACCAGCTGTCTCCTCGGCCCAGGATCAGGGCAGTGGCCCCACCTCATCGCTTTAGTCGGTGTCAATATTCCCAAACCCAGGGGGCGGGCTGAGCCCAAGGGTTCTGCACACCCAAGTACAGGGGGGTGGGAGGGGAGGGGAGGCCCCAGCTCAGGTGCAGCTGAAGCTCCCACTACCTGGACAAAGGGCAAGCTGGTCCGTGCCAGGTGTCTCCTGGCCCCAGCCTTGTTCTTGGGCCAACCAGTGATGTTGGAGGTCTTTGCAGCTCCTGTCCCCTGCAGGGCCTGCTGGGATGGAGGAGGGGAGGGGGCCCGGCAGCAGGCCCTGACCTGCCTGCCTGCTCCGCTCTCCTTGCAGACAACAAGTACGCTCCCGCCGTCACCCTCAATGGCTTCGTTTTCATCCTGGGTGGGGCTTATGCCAGAGCCACCACCATCTATGACCCTGACAAAGGGAACATTAAGGCGGGTCCCAACATGAATCACTCTCGCCAGTTCTGCAGGTGAGGAGGCTGGGCCGGGGAGGAGGAGGGCCAGGGAAGGGACAGAGGGATGGGTTGGTTCATGATGACTGACCACCATCCGATGACCAAGGTGGTGCCGGGGCCCAGAATAGCACCAGCCTCCGCCAGCCGCGGGGGTAGGGTGGGTGGGGGGCGTTCGTGCAGAGTGTGAAGTGCCCCAAAAGCCTGACCCTGTGGCTCCAGCTGACCCTGCCTCCAAGCTGCACAGGAATGGCTTCCTACAGACACCGGCACCAGGTCCTTAAGGCCACACCTTCTCTCAGTGAGAGGTGAGGGTGGTGCTATGAGGTCAGCTTCCCCCCAGGACCGCCTGCCCGGTCACAGACGAGAGGCAGCAACAGGCCAGAGCTATGTGATACCCTACATGGGACAGGTGGCTTTTGGGGGAGTGCCCTGATGGCACATGATCCTGATGGCTCTTTGGAGCTGGACCCAGTGAGGCACGAGGCACAGCTGCCCTGGAGTCCCGCAGCTGACTGGGCAGAAACACACCCAGACCAGCCCCCCCGGAAGAGAGAGGTAGAGGTCGGAGTGTGGCCTGGTTCCCGGGGCGCTCTGGCCCAGAAAAATTAACCACCCTGGGCAGTGAGACACACACCCTGCTCTTCTAGCCCCACCCTTTCCTGGACTAAGAGGAACTAGGGAAAAAATGGGAACCACAGAGACCCCATTTGCAGCATTTCCATAACAGAGCCGTCCTGAAGACATCTCGTACCTGTGCAGAGGTGATCACTGAATCCTCGGTGTGGCAAGAGCATGAGGCATTTGTTGAGTGCCTGCTGTTTGTGTGTCACAGCTAGGAAAGCTACAGTCTACCACAGACATCTTACGTGACCTTGGGCAAATAACTTCCCCTCTCTGGGGAAGCTCTACCTATGAAACACGCCCTTGGACTAGATGAGTGCTAAGTTCCTATTAGTATGAAGATGCTACAGTTCTCGAGCCCTACTTTCATGTGACATATCCTACATGGTGGCCGTGTGCAGGGCAACTCTGAGAATACTGTCCAGTGATCAAGACAGCCGGAGTGTGGGCGCGGAGAGATGATGCCTAAGGGGATATTTAAGCTGGGTCTTGCAAGAGAAGCAGGGAAAGGATATGCCACAAGGGGAGACGTGTGAGGGGCCCAGACGGCGTGGAGCTGTGAGAGAGACAGCTGGGGGCTTCAGTGTCTGGGAGGACGTCTAGATACACATGTTCTGTCCAGGCTCAGATTTTCAGAAATGGGTGGAGACTTTGGAAGGGTTTCTGTTCAATTTCAGGGGACAGCCAAGAAGAAATGGCCATTAGAGGAAATGACAGAGAACTCGGGGCTGGAAGCATAGATTTGGCATCCGTGTGAAGGGGTAGCTGGGATGTAGCAAGATAGTAAGCGCAGAGAAGCAGAGAGCTGCCCGAGACAGCTTGACCAAGCCCATGAGTGTGGCACAGGGAAGGGCCCTTGCAGCCACGGGCAGGCGGCAGTATCAGGTCACACATGTGAAGGAGTCACAGCAGGAAGTTCTGACTGAGCACCTGGGCAAGGGTGAAATTCCCAGTCGAGTGGCTGATGCTCAGTTACAACTTAGTTCTGTATTATCCTGTCTGCTATCATTCTGGCGCATCATGTTCCCAACTAGATTTGAGTGGTAGGAAGGCTCTGTCCCAGCAACACCAAAACGATGCTCCATAGAGACCCAGTGAACTGAGCCGAGCACCTGTACACAGAGGCTGCTCATCTCCCAGCTGACTTGAGTCAGATGGGCAGGTCCTGGGACACCCAGTATGCATCAGTGTCGCCCACAGCTTGGAGGGTAATATAGCATGACGTCCTGATTGGTCCTGGAGGAAAGGTGTTTTTCTTATCCCCGCTGAGGTCAGAGGGAAAAGAAAAGCAGCAAGACCCCACATGACTTTTGCAAAAGGGGAGAGGCAGCCTGCGACAGGACAGGGTGCCGGGAATCTATCTCCAGGTCCCAGGTGGAAATCCAGTGGCTAAGTCTCTCCTCGTTTTCTCTGACAGTGCTGTGGTACTCGATGGCAAGATTTATGCAACTGGAGGCATTGTTAGCAGTGAGGGGCCTGCCTTGGGCAACATGGAAGCCTATGAGCCTGCAACCAACACGTGGGCCCTCCTCCCCCACATGCCCTGCCCCGTGTTCAGACACGGCTGTGTCGTGATAAAGAAATATATTCAAAGCGGCTGACATCAGCAGAAAGCCCACGCCGAGACTGTGGACAGACACGTCTGGTGAGGCAAATGCTACTCACAAAGATCAACTTTCAGCAACACCAATAAGAGGCCGACCAACACAATCAAGGAACTCACTACGCTACACATTTTGAATACCGTCTACACTGAATGTAGGAAATCATCCTCGCCTTTGGGGAAAATGAGGGAGTAGCCTCCGAGCTGCGGGAACCACGACCGAGCGAGCGAGCTGGGCCTTGGGGCTCCTGCAGAGGCACTTGCTCTGACCGGAGGCGCTCACTCTGCCCGGTGCAATAGTTTCACATATTTTTCAACTGGGAGAGAGAAGCCGTTTTTTCCTTCCAGCAGAGCAAGCTTGATCCCCAGCCAACCATAGATCAGTTATCCTATGACAATATCAGGCGTCAGGCTCTCTTGAAATAAGATCAAAGTGTCCTTATCACTTTGATTCCTACTTTTGTTTTTAACCAATCTACGATTTCAGTGGCCGAGGGAGAACAAGGGACAATACTATGTATGGGGCCTGAGGCCTAGGAGGCTGCTGGTCCCCACTAGGTCGAAGGTAAGTCCAGGTTCTTTGCGGAGCCAGATGTGACTGGAGCGGCGGCAGCCGTGGGGACAGCTAGGGAGAACCGTCTGTCCCTTCACAGGGTTTTCTACCATGTTTTTGCTGGAGAAGGACAAGGTGATTGTGCTAGCTTTCTCTTATCCCATATGAATTATTTAGATTTCCAAGGCATTTTCTTGATAAACAAAAGGCTATTTTTAAGTACCGAGAGAAAGAGGCAGCCACGAGAGGGATAACGCGGGAATTCCCAAAGCTCTTTGTAGGTAGTGCCAGAGTGGGGCATTTGCTCTAATTTTTCTATGTTCAGAATAGAGGATCTCTCCTGGGTGGGGGCAAATGCCCCCATTTTATTTTTAGAAAAAGTAACTCCCAGACAGCCCCGTAAAAGCCGTGCCTCATGGAAGCATTGTCATAGAGAGACAACTCTGTTCCTGAAGGAAACCAGTTCTGGCTCGTGACACCAGTTCAGCTCCCTCCATGAGGTAAAGCTGAGGACCCAGGCCAGGTTGGAAGGGAAGGAGGGAGAATACATGTCTACAAAGCACAGGAGACTATTTTTGATATTTATAGCTATATATTAAGGCACCTGCCACAAAGAGCTCTCAGGATGGGGACAGCCTTCTCAGACGAGCCGTGACAGCCAAGGCCTGAATCATTCTTCTAGTAGCATCTTAACGCAAGCAAGGGGAGCCAGGAGGGAGGCCACCCCGTGGCTCACAGAGAAAGGCCTTCCCTCTAGTCCTCAGACCCTCAAACCTCACGTGGTGACCAGTTTCCATTCCAGGGCACGAAGGAGGCAGCCGCCATTGCTGTGCTGTTTAGCTGAAGTTGGTACCAAATACGCATTTACCATTTTTATACCTGGTAAGTCGACTTGCCGTCATTTCATCATAAAAACCACTTATAAGGAGAAAAGGACTGGACACGCTCTCCATCTTTCAGTATTTGATGACACAAAGTCCCAATGTCGGGCATCAACTTCTAGCACTACAAGTGTGGCTCCCACTTGGACAAGATACCGAGCTTCGTTATGCAGTTTTTAATATTATTTATTCTTTTAAAAAGTAATAAGCACAAAACTACATACGTTGTATGTCATTTAAAGTATTTATGTCAAACAGGGTGCAAGTGTGAACCCAAGGACTGGAGCACAAGTGTCTAACTGCCTGGGGCAGGGCGATGTCAGCGTTGGTGGGCGTCTACCTCCAAAGGAGGTGCTAGTGGTCAGCGAGACTCAACACAGACGACACTGAAATCCTGTTCTCTCCTCAGTTATCACACTGGAGCAAAACTGGCTATTTCTGTGAATGATATAAAACAGGGTTCTCTGTAACGGTATTGTACATAGTATATGTTTACTGTTAAGTTCTTGTTATAATAAATATATTTATAGATCTAGACTCGGAAGCCAATGTAATGCCTCTGTGTGCCACTGTCCTTGCCACCGAGATGAGAAACCCCAGTGCAGGCCTGTGCCACCTCTCCCATCAGCTGTCCGGGCTCTGTTACAGACTTGAATGCACATCTTGGTGATCATAAAGGATAGGACTCCTCAGCAAGGGAATGAATGTACAGGGCTGAAAGGCAAGAATAAAGGGCAATTAAAGGTCAAAGCTGAAAGGGACTTGCAAACACTCTGGCATCGACTCTGAGGGTCTCCCTTCAGTTTAAGTGCTCTTATTACACTTGTGCAACCGAAAGCTTCAAAAAGTTAGCTTCCCCCTGGTCTGCTTCCTGAGCCAGACAGAGGCTGTCCTGGAGAACTGTGACAAATCCACATGGCAACTCCACGCCATCAGCCTGAGAAGAGACGCAACACCCTTCCTTCAGGAAGAACAAGTGGTGACTGCCATTCTAAAATCCAGTCGGGGGCCTCCCTGCCTTCATTCAGTCCCGCCTGAGGCTGTTCTCTAACCTGCTGTAATAGACCGGCTTTGCTCTCGTAAGGATGCCCACGCAAAGCCCAGGGCAAAAGCATAGGACACCAGATGGGGTTGCTCCCTCTCTTGCATGCAAGGACTTTAGATTTAACGGATTAGTAAGAGAAGGTAGATTTACCAGCATTTTACCCAAGGGAAGAGCCTTAATCCCCAAATCTCACCAAGACCTAGTATCTCCTTGCAAGAAAAACATCAGAAGAAGGTAGGTTGGGGTGGGTGGGACTGGGAGTTCTCAGAGAACTCGGCTGAGGCCTTATGATGAGTGGACCACATACTTGCCAAAAATACCTGCACTGGTACCTTCACAACACTAGTCCTAGAGGAAAGGATGGAGAATGTCTAGAAGATTCCAACCATGAAGAGCTAAAATTATAAGCTAAATTATAAGCTAAAATTATAAAAACCAAGCAATTGTACTTCCTGGTGGTGCAGTGGTTAAGAATCCACCTGCCAATGCAGGGTACACGGGTCCAAGCCCTGGTCCAGGAAGATCCCACATGCCGCGGAGCAACTAAGCCCGTGTGCCACAACTACTGAGCCTGCTCTCTAGAGTCTGTGAGCCACAACTACTGAGCCTGCGTGCCACAACTACTGAAGCCCACGCGCCTAGAGCCTGTGTTCCACAACAAAGAGAAGCCACCACAACGAGAGGCCTGTGCACCTCAACAAAAAGTAGCCCCTGCTTGACGCAACTAGAGAAAAGCCCACACGCAGCAACGAAGACCCAACGCGGCCAAAAATAAATAAATAAATTCGGAAAAAAAAACAACAAAAAAACACCAAGAAATAGTTTCGTTACCTCCTTCTTTCTCTACTCTATTTGCCTAAATCAAAGGAAATATGTTCTCTGGCTCTATGAAGAGTCTGTGTACTTACCGTAGAAGGCATCTGTGTTCGCTGTTATTAGGCACCCATGTAACCATGGGGAGAGTCTCTCTTGTTGGACTCAAGGCACTACCATCAGACCTGGCATGGATGGTGATGAAATTCATTGTGACAGCCACGAACAGGAGACGGATCACATTGTGTGTGTCTGTGTGAGCACTTAAAAAAAAAAAAAAAAACTCAACCCTAAAGTAAGAAGAAAACAGGAAAACTATTTGCGGTCCATATGACAAAAGATTAATATCTTTACTAAAGAGGGCACGTAATTCAATTAGAAACTGTTAAGGGATTCTAACTGTTAAATAGGTCATGAACAGACACTGCAAAGAGGAAACATACAACAAAAAGTTCAACATTTATAATTATTAAATAATGAAACTTAAATAATTAGGTAACATCTTTACCTAACTAAATGAGCTTCCCAAACCTAAAAATAAAGGGAGGGGTGAGGGGTGAGGGGCGCTGATGAAGAGCAGTGAAACTCCTGAGTAGCACCAAGGGCTCTGTAAACTGAAATGGGTCTCAGAAAGCAACGTGGCAGGTGCCATGTATCAAGAGCCTAAAGAGTACCTGACCCAGTAAATCCACTTCTGGGCGTCCATCAGGAAATAATGCAAACTATGGAAAAAGTCATATAACAACCAGCTCCCACTTATTGACACTAACTATTGCCAGACACCATGCTAAGCACTTAAAAGCACTGAATCCTCATAATTCTACTAGACAGGTACTAAAGACATGCAGCAATACAGAAAACATTAGAAGAGGGGGGAAAAAGGAAGATTCATATTTGTATATGATTGTGGTTATGTAAGATATGTATATAATGATATATAAGCTATATATATACACACACACAAAGATATGTAAAATATGTATATTAAAATGACCAGATGTACAGTCATAAAACTACTATTAATTGAACTGATGGAATTGTGGGCAATTTTCTTTCTCTCTTCTCCAAAATGTATATAAAGTGATGACATTACTTTTGTAATAAAGATATCGATATACATATATATTTTTTAATGGGGAATGAAGGACAGAAAGTAATCTTTCTCCTATATTTTAGTCTGAGAAATTCTCAATTCCTATCTTGGACACCATAATCAATGGAGAAGTTAAAAGGGTTCAGAATAATGTAACAAAGAATTTTGAATAAGAAAACAGATTTCCAGTCATAATCAAGACTTTTTTTTTAAAACCTAAAGGCTAGGGGTGAATGGATTGTATCTTTCAGTGCGTGAAGATTTGCATGAAACAAATGAATACCACCACTTCTCTGTGTTCTTGGAAGGTCAAGAAAGATGAAAAAGACAATAATAAAGAAGAAAAAATTCTAGTTCAACAAAAGGATACATGTATTAGTGCAAAACTCTGCAATAGGTTACCAAGATCCTTGTGAAGTCCTTTTCTAATTAAACCTCAATAATATATAACATAATTGCATACATTATCCCATTTTATCCTCTCAGCTACCCTAAAAGGCATAGGGCATCATCTTCACTCTTTAAGAGGAAACAATATCAAGAAAGTTAAGTGATTTGTGCGGCAATAGCTATGCCCCAGGTGTTCTCCATGCACTATCGCATTTGATGCTCATCACAGTCTTGCAAAGGATGGTTAAACCTGCTGCACAGATGAGGCCACAGGTTCCAGACGTGAAGCAGAGTCCGTCTAAGGCACATCAGTATTCAAAACCCTGCTCAGTGGGCCTCCAGAGAGGCTGCACTACATCATATGGTCTCTTCAAGGCTGCCTGGAACTGTGTAGCTCTTATGGCTCCAAGGCTAAGGCTCCTTCCTCCTCCCCAAGCTACCTCAGAAACCTGCATTAAGAAAACAGAGAATTCTGTGACTATAAGAGACATTCAGCTCTGTGTTAGATACAGTCCTCTTTAGAAGCAATTTTTGAAATATCTGGTTAGAGTCTCAATAACACACTGGCTTCCTCCATTGAAGGCTTGGCTTTACACAGGAAACTTGGGTTTGGGGGAAAGAAAGAGGCCTCTGACTAAGATATCATTTCTGCCTCATTTGAAACTCCTCCTGTGAGCCTTCACTCTGCTGTGAAGTCTTAAGGAGTTCCTTACCTTCTTGCTGACCACAAACCTGGTCAGGGAGAGTAAAGGAAAGGGGAGAACATCATTAACACTGGCTGCACCTTCCTCAGTCCCAAAGGGCATACCATGACCTTGCCACCCAAGGAGGTAGAAGGTCAAAGAGCTGACTAAAATGAGGACCCAACTCCAAGAAGTCTGCCTTTTCCACATGATGGCAAAAATTAGACAATCCAAAAATCTGTGTTTATCTTCCCAAATTTATAATCCATGTGCTCTGCTGCCCTCTATGTAACACTTGGCAAGTCACCTGGGTGTCTTTCCTCATGAAAGGTGAGCACAGCCTTTGAATGGATCAAACTAGGTCAATAAGACTATGTTCTCTGCAGGCAGGGGTCATGTCCTCTTATCTTCCCCCACAGGGCACCTCACCCTGATGAGTAGTGACAGCCAGATTCTACTGGCAGCATGAAAAATGTTTTGAGTTATGAAAAATATAAAGGCAAGGCCACAGGTTTGTGCACTGCTTTAGCCATCCCTGTTATCTACAGATGACTAAAGAAACAACAGTTTTTGTTAAAGGGTTTCTATTTACCATGTGTATAGATTTCTGTCATTCTCGGAGAAGCTAGCCACCACTAGCGCAGACCTAGGCACCACCGGACCCATCAGCCCTGTCGACTTTGCAGCCCTGGTGGTAAAAATCAGTACTTGAAGCTCTTCAGTTCACTCCCTACATTCTCTGGTACCTCTCTGTTACTACTGCCCTATTTTAAGCCCTTATTTCTCCTTAGTTGTTGCTATTATATTTTCTTTTTATAGGTGTTTTTAAAATAACAGCTTTATTAACATATAATTCACATATGATAAAATGCACCGTTTTAATGTATATAATTCAGTGGTTTTTAGAATATTCACAGAGTTGAGCAACCATCACCACTATTTAATTGCAGAACATTTTTATCATCTCAAAAAGAAACCTGAGAGTTCAGGGTTTTGGTGGCACAAGCCACCCGTCTCCTTGCATGGCCCTGCAATAAACTTTTCTCTGTTCCAAAAAAAGGGAAACCTGTATCCATTAGCAATCACTCTCTATTTCCCCCACCCCCAGCACATGGCAACCACAAATCTACTTTCTGTTTCTATGGATTTGCCTATTATGGACATTTCATATAAATTGAATCACACAATATGTGTTCTTTTATTTCTGGCTTCTTTCACTTACCATCGTGTTCTCAAGATTCACCCATGTTGTAGGAGGTACTAGTACTACATTCCTTTTTTATGGCCAAATAATATTCCATTGAAGGGGTATATAAATGGATACATTTTGTTTAACCATTCACCAATTGATCGGCATTTGGGTTCCTTCCTCATTTTAACCATTAATAATGCAGCCACAAACAATCGTGTACAAGGGTTTGAGATTAAATAAATTTGGGAAATGCTGGGTTTAACAAAGTTAAACAGGTTTCTTTATGACAGAACTTCTGTGTCAAGAACACAGTAACATTGGGGGAGAATAGATACATGTATACGTATGGCTGAGTCACTTTGCTGCGCACCTGAAACTATCACAACATTGTTAATCGGCCAGACTCCGATATAAAAAAGAAACAAACACAGTAACAGTCATTACAATTTTACTGAAGTGGATACACAAGGCAGGGTTTTCCAAGCTTATTTAGCCACAAATTGCCCCCCCCACCTCCCAAATCTAGAAAACTTTTTTTCTTTACTAAATTATGACACAAGCTCAAATAGTTACATGGGATTCTGGGGTCAATATATTCTGTCTTTCATCTTCAAAAGAAGCACATCAGAAAGTAAAGGTAATATTGTGAAATATTCTGAAGCAAATTCTAGTTTAAAATTGTCAAAATATTTCTTAAGAAAAATTGATACATTTTTATATGGCAGCAGAAGAAATGAGATCAGTATTCTTTGACATGAACAAAATACTTTTCCTGAATACAGCAAAATATGTTTCACCGCAATTTTCTAAGTTCCAAAAAGACTTTAGCATCTCTTACACTGCAATGTAAGAACACTGAAAAAATGGAAATAATCACACAATAACCATTCTACACAACTAAAATACCCAACCCACACATCTAACGATAGTTGCAAAAGTGTGACCTGACAATTTCTGGAAAAGACTCTCGGGCATTTTGTATTTTATTAATCTTGAACAACATGACAATCTTCTCAACAAGTCAGCTGCAGAGGAGAACAAAGACATCCATCATTTGTCCCAACAATATTTAAAATTCAAAACTTTCACACTAATTCCAATATTCTCATTAAAATATATTAAAACATAAAAATTTTCTATCTAATATCCCTTTAGATTAACATTTGTGTTAATAGTGAGACAAAGTTTCATCCAATTCCAGCTATAAAACCTTGAGCATGTCTCAGAAACAAAGAGCTTTTTGACGATCTTTTGCTTTTTTGTTTCTGTGGATATATGTTTAAGTTCAAACAATGTGGAAGTTAAGTGTAAAAAAAAATTCCAAAGATGTGAAACTGATTTTTTACAGTGTGATAGGCAATTACTCCTTCCTTTGCTACAAACTCCATTTAAAACAATCTTATTAAAGAAATTTCTTTATTAAACCATGGTAAACTACACAACTGACAGCTTACTGATGTTTCCTTTAAATATGTGAAGTAATTTGAGACTTCCCACCACAAGTAACTTTTATTTCAGTAACATTTTAAGTATAATGTTACTTGTGGATTGTCACATTTCTTTTTAAAAGGACATTCTGTTTGCAAAGGCTTGTTAAAATACTTTGCACTTATTAAAATGCTAAAATAGACATTTGTAATTATTTCCAACACTTTCCCAAGGAAATTTAAGCTATAAGCAAAGTAACTCTACACAATGTTTAGAAATAATGCTATCTCATATCAAAATTAATTTTGCTTTTTTGCCACAATGAGACATTAGAAAAGCTCTGTGCTCTACACAGATAGCCATAGACATATGACTCAGGCTGTTCATGTGTTTTTTGAATTAATAGCACCAAAGTTTCTTAAACCTGTGGTTTTACTGATGGCTCTTCAGCTACTGTGACAACATAAGATTTTGGAGTAATGCTTACTGATTTACCATTTGTTGAGAAACTCTAAAAAAAAAAAAAAAACCTGTTCTACCTAAGAAATCTTAAACTCTGTGCTCTGACAAAAGTCTCCATCCAATACATTCACGACTCCTCCCACTGTATTTGCTCTTTAGTTTCATTTCAGACATTCAGTCCTTAGATCCTTTCCATTGTCTCCCAATTTAGTAACCCCACTTTGGTTTCATTTCCATTCTCACCCAGGAATGGAATTCCTCTCCCAAAAGTTACCTCATCCCCCTAACATTCTGGTCCTTCAGTTGGACCAACAAGCCTAATTATAGTCCTATTCTATGAGCCTTCTCTGAGGCTTCATTCGGGGGTGACACCTACAAGGGGGAAAAACCCACATTCACATAGGCTGGCACCACTGCTAATACATGGCGCCCACACTCACCTGTGCCCTCAACTTATTCTCACCTGTTCCTGGAGAGCTCCCTTTCCTCTTTCCATCAGTGACTTCTAAACCTTCACTTCCCCCCCTTAAATTTCTTACTTAGAACCCCTCACTCTTATCAGAAGGGCACAACTTTACATCGAAAAAAGGAACGCGGAGGATGATGGCAAGTGACAATACAGTTTTTAAAATCTTCCTGAATTGACCATTAAAAACAGAGAAACTGGGGCTTCCCTGGTGGCGCAGTGGTTGAGAATCCACCTGCCAATGCAGGGGACACGGGTTCAATCCCTGATCCAGGAAGATCCCACATGCTGTGGAACAACTAAGCCCATGAGCCACAACTACTGAGCCTGTGCTCTAGAGCCTTCGAGCCACAGCTACTGAAGCCACTGCACCTAGAGCCCGTGCTCTGCAGCAAGAGAAGCCACCGCAATTAGAAGACCGTGCACCGCAACGAAGAGTAGCCCCTGCTCACAGCAACTAGAGAAAGCCCACGTGCGGCAACGAAGACCCAATGCAGCCAAAAATAAATAAATAAACAAACAAACAAACAGAGAAACCAGGGTGAAACATTCAAAGACTCCTGGATAGCATCTAAAACAAAACTAAGTAACAAGGAATCTCCAGAGCTCCAAATCCCAAGTGAGTGGGGTCAAACCGCTGACACCTACGAGACTGTGGTACATTTGTGAGGACGAAAGCAGAGGAGAGGCACTGGCATCTAAGGAAAGTAAGAACCCGCACAGGTACCCAGGCGGGGAGTGAGGGTGGGGCACTGACGAGAGCACCTGATATTGAGAGGAGTTTGCACCCTCTAGTTCTCAGGTGAGGGTAAGTGTTCTGTGGGAACTACTAGCCTTGCGAAAATTCTCAAAACAACTCAGCCAAAGCCCCGTTTCAGGCCCAAGCCCCATACTAAAACAAAACTACTAGGGACAGAATCTAAATTGAACAGCACAGGGACAAAAGAGAAATCCAGATAAAATAGGGGAGGGGAACAAAGTAACCAGATTTCACAGAAATAACAGAAGAGAGAGCTCTAGAGCCATAAAATTCAGGCTTCCTTGTAAAAGTTCAAGGAAAGTAATTTCATATAAAAAATGAGGAACTTTTGTGTGGATTGAGGGAAAATCCCACATAAATATATAACAAGAAAAAACTTTAAAAGGAGAAAGCTACCCTACAGGCAATAAAGGCCCTCCTACAAAATACATGAAAACTATAACCTACTATTTCAAAACAAGCAAAAGGACAAAAAAAAATAATAGAAAAATGAAAGAACAATGTAAACCAAAATTAGAAAAACTTACAAAGGATGTGAAATAACTCAGAAAGAAAAAAAATCATGTTAGAAATGTACACTAAAGTAGAAAGAACATAAGAGTCAATTTTAAAAAAAATAGATAATGCCTTAAGACAAACAGAAGGGAAGAAAAGGCAGGAAAAAAATTTTTTTAAATAAATTTATTTATTTTTGGTGCATTGGGTCTTCGTTGTTGCACGCGGGCTTTTCTCTAGTTGTGGTGAGCAGAGGCTACTCTTCATTGCGGTGCGCAGGCTTCTCATTGCAGTGGCTTCTCTTGTTGCAGAGCACGGGCTCTAGGCACACGGGCTTCAGTAGTTGTGGCTCGTGGGCTCTAGTGCACAGGCTCAGTAGTTGTGGCTCACGGGCTTAGTTGCTCCACGGCATGTGGGATCTTCCCAGACCAGGGGTCGAACCCGTGTCCCCTGAATTAGCAGGCAGATGCTCAACCCACTCTGCCACCAGGGAAGCCCAGGAAATTTTTTTTAAGTAACAAAAAAATGAAGACATTCCTGGTTCTGGTTAAGACTGAGTAAGCATACTCCACTGTATCTCTCCCAGTGTTTACAACTAAAAGTCCACATAAAACAATATAATTAATTGCTAAGGGCTCCGTGAAAGATAAACAAAGCATGTGAACTCAGTGGGAAATTCAAAACTCAAACAATGACCCACATGGTAGTGAGTTCCCTGGTTTGGCTTTTATCACCTATATCCCCCAGCTTACACTAGGGAAGCCAGAATCTCGGAAGAAAAATGGTCTCTCTACATCCTCCAGACCCAAACCCAGGTGAGCCTCAGTAATGAATCAGCCTCTTCATGGCAGCAGTGACAGTGATATTTTTTCTCTTTCTATCCAGATAAGCAGAAAAGGGGGCTTTGAGGAACCTGACAGTGAGGGAGAAGATCACAAAGAGTAGGGAATGGAGAATGAGGCCCTTTAAATTACTGTATGAGATTCTGAGTTGCGCATGCATAGAACTGACCAGGATCAGTGGAGCAAAGGCTGTGACATCCGAACTACAGCAGAGACCACCCCCATGTCCTGCTAGTCCAGCGGCCCCTGCATGGTGCACATAGGGAGCTACATTAGTTTCCTATTGCTGCTATAAAAAATTACTACAGGTTAGTGGCTTAGGACAACACACATCTATTATTTTATGGTTCTGGAGGTCAGAAGTCTAAATGGGTCTTATGAGCCAAAATTAAGGTGTCAACAGATCTGTGTTCCTTCCTGGAGCTCTAGAAAAAAATCTTTTTTCCTTCCCTTTTTCAGCTTCTAGAGGCTGCCTGCATTCCTTGGCTCAGGGCTCCTTCCTCCATTTTCAAAGCAAATCACTCCAAATATCAGTGGTTGTCTGGGCAGAGAGCAGGGAATGAACAGGTGGAGCACAAGAGACTTTTAGGGCAGTGAAGTTAGTCTTAATGATACTGCAATGATGGATACACGTCGTTATACATCTGTCAAAACTCATAGAAAGTACAATACAAAGAGTGAGTCCTAATGTAAACTATGGGCTTTAGTTAATAATAATGTATCTATATTTGTTCATAAATTGTAACAAATGTACCCCAGTAATGCAAGATGTTAATAACGGTTAAATGGGGGGGGTATAGGTAAGGGGATATAAGGGAACTCTGTACTTTACACTCAATTTTTCTCTAAACCTAAAACTGCACACACACAAAAGTATATTGCTTTTTTAAAAAAGCAGTGTGCAAAGGAATATCTAGAACAACTCCCTTCTGTGTAAGAATAAAGGGGGAAAATAAGAAAATATACATGTAACTTTATTTTAGCAAAAGAAACAGCAGACAGATAAAGAGAAACAAATGAGGTTATTTACCTTCCATAGTGGAAGGGATAGGAGCAGTGATACTTCTCTGGACCTAACTATTTTGCACAGTCATGACTTTTGTAAGTATGTTAATGTTTTACATATTAAAACACATAAACAACAAGAATAAGAGGGACATTATAACTGAACACAAACAAAAAAACAAAAGAACCTAACTATATTTCAAAGAATAACACAACCAGAGTAGATGGGCATAAAGAAGATTAACCGAAGTAACTTTTGAACACAGTATTTAGACTATATGCCCTCAGACTAAAGACAAAAAGCACTATAAACAGAATTTGAACTCTACTTAGTAGGTTTGAAGTTTTTTTGGTAGTATGGGCTAACTTATCTAACTACCTTTTATGTAATTAAAAATTTAGAAGGGGCTTCCCTGGTGGCGCAGTGGTTGAGAGTCCGCCTGCCGATGCAGGGGACATGGGTTCATGCCCCGGTCCGGGAGGACCCCACATGCCACGGAGCGGCTGGGCCCGTGAGCCATGGCCGCTGAGCCTGCACGTCCGGAGCCTGTGCTCCGCAATGGGAGAGGCCACAACAGTGAGAGGCCTGCGTACCGCAAAAAAAAAAAAAAAAAAAAAAAAAAAAGAATTTAGAAAATAAATACATATATTCAGGATAAAGGAGCTACCTTTCTTGTTGGAGAAGGAAGTTACATACATGGAAAGATGACAGGCCAGGGCAAAGGAAGGTAAAATGATGGGAAAAGATGTACCATAAAAACACTAATTTTAAAAAAAAACTAAAGTAGCCATATTAGTAACAGACAAAGAAGACTCTGAACAAGGATAATTACAAGGGATAAAGAAGAATATTACATAATGATAAGCAGTTCAATTCACCAAGACGGCATAACAATTTTAAATGTGTATACAACTAACAGTAGAGGGTCAAGCTATAAGAAGCAAAAACTGACAGAACTGAAAGGAGAAATAGACAAATCTACAGTTATGGTTGGGGAGTTCAACACTCCTCTCTTAGTAATTAATACAAGTAGACAGAAAATCAACAAGGATACAGAAGATCTAAACAACGTGAGCAACCAATGTTATCTAACTAAAATTTATAGAACCCTCCATCCAACGACGACAGAATACACATTTTTTTTTCAGGTCGACATAGAACACTAATGAAGGCAGATCAAATTTTAAACAAAGCAGAATAAATTTAAAAGAATTAAAATCATACTGACTATGTTGACTTTACCAGAATTAAATGAGAAGTCATTAACACAAAATCTGGGAAATTCCAAATATTTGCAAACTAAACAATACACATTTAAATAATCCAGGAGTCAAGAGGAAATTTCAAGGTAAAATAGAAAATATTTTGAAATGAATGAAAAGGAAAATACAACATTTCAAAAATGTGTGGGATGCAGCTAAAGAAGTGCTTATAAATTTTTAACATTAAGTGATTACAATAGAAAAGAAAAGAAGTCTCAAACCAATAATCTAAACTTTCAGTTTAAGAAACCTAACACAAAAGAAGAAGAAGGAAGGAAATAAACTTAAGAGCAGAAATCAGAAAAATGAAAGAGAAAATGGAAAAAATAGGAAAAATCCATGAAACCTAAAACTAGTTTTTTGAAAAGATGAATAAAAACAGACTGAGCAAGGGAAAAAAAAAAGAGAGCAAGAGAGAAAAGACATGAATTGCCAATATCAGGAACAAAAGAGGAGATAGTGCTACAGGCACAACAGAGATCAAAAGCTAACAAAGACTAATATAATAGGGTTGTGTCCAGAGGACTCAGGAACCAACTTGAAAAGGTTCCCACAGGCCAGAGATTGGACCATTTTAGCAGGAATAAGCATGATAATGGCAGTGCATTGAAATATATTAAATAGGCTTAAATCTATGAATTCATAATGATACCAAGAAAACAAATTCTTCACCTGTGGATGGGGACATCATTCATTTTTTTTAAATTAATTTATTTGTTTTCATTTTTGGCTGTGTTGGGTCTTCGTCACTGTGCGCGGGCTTTCTCTAGTTGAAGTGAGTGGGGGCTACTCTTCATTGCAGTGTGCAGGCTTCTCATTGTCGTGGCTTCTCTTGTTGCAGAGCACAGGCTCTAGGCATGCGGGCTTCAGTAGTTGTGGCTCACAGGCTCTAGAGTGCAAGCTCAGTAGTTGTGGTACATGGGCTTAGTTGCTCCGTGGCATGTGGGATCTTCCCGGACCAGAGATCAAACCTCTGTCCCCTGCATTGGCAGGCGGATTCTTAACCCCGGAACCATCAGGGAAGCCCCCATCATTCATTTTTAAAACTGGTTAATAAAGGTAAAGAATCAAACTTGGGACTTCCCTGGTGGCGCAGTGGATAAGGATCCGTGCTCCCAATGCAGGGGGACCGGGTTCAATCCCTGGTCAGGGAACTTAGATCCCACATGCATGCCGCAACTAGGTCACATGCCACAACTAAGGAGCCCACCTGCCGCAACTAAGGAGCCAGCGAGCTGCAACTAAGGAGCCCGCCTGCCGCAACTAAGACCCGGTGAAACCAAATAAATAAAAATTTTAAAAAAAGAATCAAACATTAATCCTACCTTTCCTATATGATTTGCACTACTGAATAACCAGATAATAGACAAGGCAATAATAAATTAGTAAGGAGTGATTTCATTAGAACTCACCATTTGCAAACTCTAATGAATTAAGGTATCTAGGCATTGAGTATCGATTACTGCTAACATCACAAAAAGAACGACAACCAGGTACTATGTGCCTCCAAGCAGAAGAACACACTCATTATCACTTATAAAGTAGTCTTGCACAAAATAACAAAATAAAACCCGAATCTGATTAGGCCTCTAGATTAGTGCTATCCAATAGAAACACAATGCAAGCCACATGTTTTGTTTGTTTTGGCTGCGCCATGCGGTGTGCAGGATCCTAGTTCCCCAGCCGGGGATTGAACCCACACCTCCTGCAGTGGAAGCGTGGAGTCCCAACCACTGGACCACTAGGGAAGTCCCACACATGTGTTTTCAAATAACCACATTACAAGAGAAAAAGGAACTAGATAGAAATTATGTTTTAATAAATTTAACTTTATATATCCAAGGTACTATCATTAAAATATACAATCAATATAAAAACAATGATATTTTCATATTATTTTTGAAATTAGTCTTTAAAATAGGTGTGCATTTTACACTTATATCTCAGTTTGGACTAGCCACATTTCAAGCGTCCAATAGCCACATGTGGCTACCATATCGGACAGCACAGCTCTAGATCCAAGCACCAATTTATGGGAAATACAGAGGACAAACAAACATGTTAGCTGCACCAAAGGGATTCAATCAGCAAAATCCAGACTCTGGGAAATTCAACAGGTCAAAACTGGTTTCTTCAACAAACTAATGACAAGGAAAAAAGAGAAGAAGGAGGAATCTGTAGATTAAGATATTTTAAAGACAAAAGGAAAAAAAAAGGCAGGAAAAACTTAAATGTAGATTAAGATATTTTAAAGACAAAAGGAAAAAAAGGCAGGAAAAACTTAAATGTCTAGAAATACACACAGGTGATAAAACTATAAGGAAGGCAAAAACATCATTATCATAAATGTTAGAATAGTGGTTACATTTGGGGAGAAAAAGAGGGTTTTAATTGGAATGGAGCACATGGAAAGCTTCTGGCTTGGCTGACAAAGTGTTATTTTCTTTACCTGGGTGGTGGTTACATCTTATAACAGTTTATGATAAGCTACACATTTGTTTTAAGCAATTTTCCATATCTGTTATGTTTTATAATAAAAAGGTATAAATTCAATACATACATAAATATTTGATAGGAAAAGTTTGACACCAGCAGGTATTAATTTCCTAAGCTTCGCAATATCCTATCCAAACTTACCACGTCCATCTGTACCCACAGTTTCTGGTCTTCAAGAATAAAAAATCCTTACTCTTATTCAAGAC